>NW_020837963.1:20670596-21105928 GCF_003676395.1 Aethalodelphis obliquidens
ATATATATATTATATATATTTATATTTATATATTTATATATATTTATATATATATACTGTATATTATATATACAGTATATATATATATACAGAAAAAAAATATATATATATAGTTGACCCTTGAAAAACATGGATTTGAACTGCAAAAGTCCACTTATATGCAGATTTTTTCAATAAAGATATCATTGGCTCCCCTTATCTGCGAGTTCCATATCTGGATCCTGTACTATTCAACTGGTTGGCTCCACAGATAAGGAACCTGTGGATTCAGAGGGCCAATGATAGGATTTGAGCATCTGTGGATTTTTGTATCCAAGGTGGGTCCTGAAACCAATCCCCCTTGGATTCTGAGGGACGACTGTATAGATATATACCACATCTTTTTTTTAGTTAATTCATCACTTGATAGACACAAGTTGTTTACATATTTGCTGAGTGTGACTAGTGCTGTAATGAACATGTGTATGCAGATATGTCTTTGAAAACCTGTCTTCTTTTCCTTTGGCTATATACTGAAGAGTGGGATTGCTGGATCAAATGGAGTTCTATTTTTTTTTCTTGAGGAAAAATATTTTATTTTTTCTATCATTTGGGGGGAACCTCCATACTGTTTTCCATAGTGCTGTGCCAATTTACCAATAATATTTAAAACTAAAATGCCATGTGCTAGGCACATGCTAAGCCAGTTATTCCATTCCATTTCAATGCTTTTGATATTGTCACATCATCTATGCTAGTTCATTTAGAATCAATTCCAGCAAGTTCTCTGGAGTTACTCAGAAAAAGGCTTGCTTTGTAGTCTAGGGTTCTTAACCATAAAATTACGTAAGACTACAGTTGCTGGTAACAACTATGAGGGGAGAACTGTCAAAGAGCAAAGCCAATCCAGGAAAATCAGAAGCAAATAATGAAAGAGACTGTCTTCATGCTAAGGCTTCAAGTCCCTGACCTGATACCAACCAGTTACATGAACCAAAAATATTTTTTCTTAAAACTAAATTTGAATTAATTTTGTATCAACTAATAGCTGAGAAAACTCTTGATTAAGATTGTTTTGTATTTTTCCAATTAATCTGATTTAAAAATTCAGAAGAAATTTTTGCATAATAGACCAAATCATCCAAAGACTGACTGATGTTTAGTTTATACCAGTTGTCTTAGTTTTGTATGAAAACTGTGGAGAAAACACAGTATGTATTTGGAATTAACTCTGTGAAGAAATAATATTAATTCAACTCTTCCTCTTCTTGCCTTTTTGTTTGTTATTTTTTCAGAATCAAATAGTCATTATTTATTCCTACACAGTCACTTTATGTAGTCTATCTAAATAGGTATCGAGAAGTAAAGTACAATTTTATCTTAAAATAGAAGAAGAAAACATATTTTTAACAATTGCTATGAATTAAAATGAAAATTTTATTCACTTGAAAATAGCACATCATGGAATTAGCAATGACTATTGAAATGTAAGTATTTCGTTTTGTTAAAATTTCCCATCAGAATCAGATTCAAAGAAAAAATTAAACCAGAGAGTTTCATAAAATCAAACAATCTCCATTGGAATGAAGTTTCAAAATAATGGGAGAAAACACAACCATTATATCCTGGAATAATAATGATACGGTATTCATGTAAAAAAAAATCCAAATAGCCTTTCATTTCTTTGAGCGGGAAACAGAGGAAAACCAAAAGGAAGCATGATAAATATAAAAAGTTAGGAAATGATGTGTTAGAATTTCTCTTGTGAGGGCATAAGCTGAAATGCAATTTTCATTGTTCAGATTAATGTATTTAATTTATAGTAGAATTAGGAAGAAACCATTCCCTTTCAATGGAAATAAGATTGTAGGACCATAGAAATAGTGTTAGAATCAAACATTACGTATTTTAACTATGCAAAGCTAGACACTTATTCCTTACAGTATTTGAGGGAACTTTACAAAAATAATCATGTGCTTAAAATAGGAAATATCTGTCAGAGGGAGATGAAAGCACATTTTGCCCAAGAGCCTTCGTTTCCAGCTCCACTATACTACAACAGGCCCCTGAGTGCAAATGGCATCTGCCATTGAGCTGTATCTCTGAACTCTGGTTATTTGGCCATTTGTGTACATGTTTTCCTTTCTGAGGGTTAATTCATATATATGAAGACGCACTAAATGGCCGCCCCAGTGGCCCAGCCCACGTCGCAAATCTACACCTAGATCAGCCTGTCAAAGAAACAACATGCACCAATCACCATCCTCCAACTCAGCCTTACTAGCTCCCCTTACCCTGAAAAATAGAACCTGCTACCCTACAAGAAAATCCCGGACCTCCTAGCCAATCACGCCCCGTTTTGCTTGTATCTTCTAATGCTCCGTAAAACTTGGTCTTGCCCCAAATCCCTCAGGAAGGGCTCTCCACTGCTTGCCAGGCACTGTACTCCCCCAGTCCATGGTTGTTTTCCTTTAATAAAGGACATCAAACTCATCACTAAATTGTTTTAGTTTTGTCATTTGACATTTCATACTATCTTATACGTCCCTTACGGTAAGCATCCAGTATTCCTGACTCACTGCACTGAACCTAGTTATTTAATTTTTTAAATGAATATATTCAAATAATTGAGTGTTTCTTTCACTATAAAACGCATCCTTGATTTAAATGTTAACTCTCTGTTAAATACCTTATAATCCTCCTAGTGTTATCTGGAAATGGATCATGTCCCTAGACTCATATCACTGCTAATTTGGTGAATTGGAGCTAAGTGGCTGAGGTTCTTCAGGACATGAAATATCTGCAGAAATGTCACTGGGCACCCGGAGCAACAGAAATGACTCATCACATTTTTTTCAGGGGAGGTGGGTGATTTGCATACCCTTCTCCTCTATCAGTTAAGTAACAGTTAACTGACATAACTTAGAGGTGCTGTATCCTAATATATTTTTTCTCTAACTGCTGTGGTTGGGAAGTTTTGCAAATCAATCTATTTTGCTGTTTTAATAGGAACCAATCAGAAGCAGCTTATATCTCACTATCTCAGATCAACAATGAACTCCTGTTACCAGAACTAACTTTCTAAAACACAGACATGAGAAGACTGAACAGAATGTACAAATTTTAGCGTGGGATAAATGACACCTCACAATTTGGACTAAGTTTACTTTTTAACATTCAACCCAAGCCTCAAACCATTTCCAGCTTCAGTCTGAGATAGTCCTTGTCTGTCAAGAGCACTGCATTATATAGCAAAGAACTTAGACTTCCCTTGAGTCTACACGCACTCATCTTCTTACTGCCATGCCTGATGTCTTTGTGCCTCTTTCCTAGGGTTTAACTGCAAGACTGAATACCATTACTCTTATTCCACTACTTTCCATTAACCTTTAAGCCAACATAACTTGCTTCTTTAACACACTAAAGAGTATTTACAAACTTGGAGGTTCCCCCAAATGATCTGCAATGCGATATAGGATTCATGAAGCTTATGGGAAGAATTGTGCAGTTAGTACCTATTCAGTTTCTCCCATATCCCTCCCTAGAAAGCAGCATCACATATTTCAATCTGACTTTATTTATTCAATTCATTAATAGATATCCAAAGTTCCAACAAATTCCATATGGTAGATATAGTTAATTATACCTTTTTTACTTCGTAGGGAAAGTTTCTATGATGAATAAAAATGTATTTGAAGTCTTTCATGTCATGGGACTTCCCCAGAGGTCCAGTGGTTAAGGCTCTGAGCTTCCAATGCAAGGGGCGCAAGTTCAATCCCTGGTCGGGGAACTAAGGTCCCACATGCCATGCGGCCAAAAAGAAAACAAGAAACAACAACAACAAAAACCCTTAAAAAATAAAGTCTTTCATTTCCATTCTATGGTTACATCCACCTAATGACATAACACTTTTTCCATCCCCTTTCAATTTTGCTTTAATTGAAGAATTATGCAGAATATAAATATATATGTCATTGAATTTTCTCAACAGAAATGTATCTAACAGCCCACAAAGTCAAGGACTGAGACATTACTAACACCCCAAGCCTTTCTTGTGTTTGTTTGTCCCATTCACTCTCCTACTGCATTCTTCTAAATGAGACTATTATTCTGCCTTCTAACACAAGGGTTAGCTCTGCCTGTTTTGAATTTTATCTATATGAGTGCCTTGGCAGGCATTTTTAGTGTATGGCTTCTTTCAATTAGCACCATGATTAGGATGTTTAGCTAGACTTTTTGCATGGAGTTGTAGGTTTTTCTTTGTATCGTGTCCCATTGTATGAATGAACTACACTTTTAAGTATGTATTTCACTATTGATAAAACTTGGGTTGGGATTAATTTTGACACTTTTGAATTAATGCCGCTATACATATTCTTATCTAAGTCTTTAGGTGAGGATATCATTCATTTATTTTGAGTATTTACAACAGTAGTAGAATTGCAGGCTCATAGGACTAAATTCCTTTTTGTTTTTCTTAAAACATTTTTACAAACTTTTCTTGAGATTAGAGCACAGTTTGTGCAAAGTTAAGATCCTCCCCCCATTTGTCTTGAGAATTTATGCAATTTTAATATTTACTTTAGTACTATATGAAGCTATGGCCAATATGGCCGATGATGGGTTTGACAAGTGTGGAAATAGAGGTACTTCCTTGGAGTCAACCATCTGGGGTAGAGAGTTTCATCTGTTACATTTTCATGCCAAGTAGGTGTTACTTCATCATAAAATGACAACAGCCCAGAAGAGGATAAAATTACTGGATTTTATCCTTCTTGCCCCAACTGAAAATAAACCACAATCTCTCCATGTCTGCTGCTTTTTAAAAAAAAATAAATTTTAAATTTACAATGTTTTAATTTATAGAAAGATAGCATAGAGATTTCCCATATGTTCCACACTCCTTTTCCCCTATTATCAATATCTTTACATTATGCGGTCATTCTTTACAATTAATGAACTGACTTTGACACATTATTATCTGACAAAATATTATAGCATTTAATTAAATTGATTGTGTGTGTGTGATGTTATCTCCATATAGCAGTGGGCGGTGCAGAAATGTAGACTCTCATTACAGTAAGTAACTAGAGGGTTTGATTCAAAGAAGAGAAAAACTAAAGATAAATGTAAATGAAGGAAGATAGTGAATGAATACATAGACCATAGGAAAAATTAAAGAATCACAAAAATAAACAAACTGAACTAGAAATAATACAACAGTATTCACAAGAATGTCCAAAATGTTTCACTGATGGAATGTTTTTTTCATATGGTTTGAAGTTTTAGGTGCATGTTTGAATAGATTGTCTAGATCAGAGCCAGACATGCAATAGAACATTCTGAGATGATTATCTGAACACTTGAAATGTGTCCAATGCAGCTGAGGAACTGAATTTCTAACTAATTTTAATTAATTTTAAATTTAAATAACTGCATGTGGCTAATCACTACCGTACTGAACAACACAGGAAGAAATATCGCAAGTAATACTTTTATTTACTTTTCTTTGCTGTATGTCTTAAGAACACATTGCTATTCATAAGTATGAGAAATAGACATATGTATCTCTGTTTTGGTTTTTCTTTTAGAATATTTTTACTTGTTTTATTTTAGGCTGCACTGTGTGGCTTGCAGATGTTAGTTCCCAGACCAGGGATTGAACCTGTGCCCCCTGCAGTGGAAGCTCAGAGTCTTAACCAATGGACCACCAGGGAAATCCCTGTATCACTGTTTTTACTGAAAATAATTTTTAGTATCACTTTTGCCTCCTTATGAATGTTAGCCATGCTTAGCATAATAATACTGATGTATTTTTACTTCACAGAAATTTTCAAATTGACTACTGATTATTCATCTACTTCTTGATGTCTATGAAACACCTATTGTCTAGTAAACGTGTAGAATTCATATTATTCATTTAAAGATTTTATATTTACTCTCAAACTCATCTAAATTACCTAACTGATTTTGCTTTTTCTTATCTTTCATGTTGTGTTTTATTTTGTTTTGCTCTATTGTTTACATAACTGACTTACATCAAGGGCATGTATATTTTGTTTACCATTGGATCCTGAGTACAGGCATGGTGCCTACCTATGCAGTTTACGTGGTAAATATTTATTGGTTGAAAGAATTAAATATTGAATAATAAAGCTGCTTTAAAATTTTTCTTTAGAGTAGAATATAATTAAATCAATAAATATTGAATAAGTCTGAGGAAATATGTAAACACTTTGCAAATGTTGATATGCAACAATGGGTCATTTTTTAAGTGAGCTTTATTTTTCTCTTATCTTTTAATAGATTATTTAAAATATAAGTACAATTATCTAAAGACTTAAAAGGTGATCAAATTTATGTCTCTTATGTTTGCTCATTTTCTAAGGAGTTTCTATATAGTTTCTGTATATGCTAATTGGGTGGGTAGAATTTGAACCACCTGCTGTAAAATGAATACATTTAGCAACATTCTCCATGTAATAGGACTAAACTTACTTGCAATTCCTCTTCTATTAAAGTGGTAATGAATGCAAGTGGTGTTCTAAACAGTTTATTTTCATATAGTTGGTGAAGTTTAGCTGGCTGCAGAGTATGAGGGGAGGGAATGATTAAGGCGTCATTATTGCCATGGGAAAGGTGTTGCCTCATAACTAAGCAGAGATCAGAATCATAACACAGTCGGTTTCTGTAGGTGGCCTGTCTAAGAAACACTCCTGTAATGCCCTGTAAGATTTTGTGGACTATATCATGGAGAAAGAAAACAAAACTCTGCTTGAGTGAAAAAAAAGGTAAACTAAGCTAGCAATAAACAGCATATTAGGTTTTGTTTGAGTTTCCTATGTGGTAGCTCTGTGAGCTTGTAAAGTAATTTTATATCGTATTGTCTTAAAATATGCAGAAACTCAAAATGACTATACCTCAAATAATTTGAAAAAAGACCTAATTTGACTTTCAGATTGTTAGAGGGTTAAAGTTTCATGCTCCATATATATATATACATATATACCATTTATCACTAATTTACTGAATGTAATATATCATTTTCTAAATTTTCTGTAAATTGTTCTGTTCTTGAATCAATCTCTCTTTCCATATATATTATATAATATTATAATATATTAAAATGTATCAAAAGAAATATATATATCTTCCATTTTTATAACTTACCATAAAAAATCCTGTAGTTAAATCTCTTTGTTTGCTTTGTACTGCATCTATTCTTGCACAGCTGAACATGGTTAAAAACAAACAAAATCTGCAACCATGCTGACCTATCAGAGTTTGGGGGAGGGAGTTAATAAGGAGAGTACAGTCTCTTTGAGTAAGGAGCAGAGCCTTGTATATACATAATTCATGAAAACTTGTCCCAGTAAATTGGGTTTCCCTATCACCAGATAGATAAATTGGAATGCCCTAGTTAAGGAAACTAAAAAATAACAGCTTTCAGACTCTGTAAATGTCATGACATTCTGATTACTGAATGCTTCAGAGTGAGCAAAAGTAAACATACTGTTGCTAGTACATAATCAAAATCCACAGTGGGAAGTAATTGCTAAAAATCCATTTGGAGGTGCTCAGTGGTTCCCTATACCTCAACCTTATAAGGTTACCAGGATTACATTGCTTAAAAGGTATGTGAAGGCAACTGCTAGATCAGAAAAGTTTCTCCACCAATGTTTCCTCAATATTACAGCCAACTTGTCCTGGTGTAACGTGTTGTCACATGAAGGATTTTGGCAATTACCCATCTAAGGTTATCTGGTGCTACCAAGGAAACCATTTGGTTTTACTAGGTTTTATAAACCTCAAGATTCTTAAAATGTTTAAAACGAAAAACATAGCACTGTCTTATGATGATAAAGTATGTACATCTAATACATATATAAATTATCATATAAATAATGGGGGATGGATAATCCCCTATGTTTGTTAAGTTTTCGACATTTCCCATTAAGTGACACAACTCTAAGTAGATTGCACAAAGTTAAGGATGTAAGTTTTTATCTGTAGAGCAACCACCATGGTATAATGCAAAGAGGTATAGTTAAACCTCTCAATAGATAGATTAAATAGAAGAAGACACAAAAAGAGACACAGAAAACAGATGAAACAAAAGGAAAATAAACTGTAAAATTGTGAATGTAAATCTAACTATATTGATAATTACCTTAAATATCAAACACTCCAATTAAATCATGTTATAATGAATAAAAAAACTAAGAGCAATTATGTGCTGGCCATAAGAGACATGCTTTAAATATAAAGACACAATAAAGAAGTAAATAGCTGGCATGAGAGAGCAGCATTTTAGAGATATGAAAGAGGATATTATAAACAACTTTATGCCATCAGTCATTAGATAAAATGGACATCTTGGATTGAATGGACACATTTTTTGAAAGAGATATCTTTTTTTTTTTTTTTTTTTAAATTCTCATGTGTATACACCCAGCAGTGGAATTGCTGGGTATTATGGTAATCCTATGTTTAACTTATTGAGTAACTGTCAAACTGTTTTCCACACAGACTGCATCATTTTACATTCCCACCACCAATATATGAAAATTACTATTTCTCTATATCTTCACCAATATTTTTTTCCATTAAAAAATAAGTTGGCTAATCTAGTGGATTTGTAGTGACATCTCATTGTGCATTTGATTTTTATTTCTCTACTAAAACACCAGTGAGAAGTTGGACTCATTGTCCTAAAAAAACCAGTGCCTGGAACAAGAAAAATAACATCCAAGAAAACGGCTTAACTATTCAGAGCTCCATCCAATATTAATAGGACTTTCTAATTCTAATGCCCATCTGCATCTCTTCATTCCTTGAATACCCATGTCTAATTATATATTTTTTCCAAAACTATAAATCCTCAAATTTCCAATTATGAAAACAATACACAGGCATAGAAAAAGGAATTACAGCACAAAGAAGAAAACTAAAGTCAGCAGTAATCACACTATAGTTGGTTGACAAATGTCCCCCCCACAGATTCATATCCACCAGGACCTTCCGAATGTGACCTTATTAAGAAATAGGGTCTTTGCAAATATAATTAAGTTAAGGCTCTCTAGTTTAAATCAACTTGGATTAGGATGGGACTCAAATCACATGAATAGTGTCCTTGGAAGAAGAGAAGACACAAAGACATAGGGAGAAGGCCATGTGAAAACGGAGGCAGAGATTGGAGTTATGCTCCCATAAGCCTAGGGATGCCCGGAGCCACCACAAACAGAAAGAGGCAAGAAAAGATACTCCTCTAGAGCCTTGGGAGGGTGTGTGACCCTGCTTGACACCTTTGAACATCTGGCCTCCAGAACTGTGAGAGAATACATTTCTCTTGTTTTAAGCCACCCAGTTTGTGGAAATTTGTTGCAGCAGGTCTAGAAAACTAACACACCTATTATCCCCAGATAGCTAGGTCAACTGTCTGAAGTACTTTTCAACATTTTTTTGTATGAATATATTTATGCATATATGTATGGTATATATTTATATATATGATATATATTTATATATATGATAGAGAAAAAGAGAGGGTAACAGATAGAGAAATGGAGTCAGTAAATGCAAATCTAATTTTAAAAAATAACTTCTTCCTGGATGTGGTTTAGATACAGTGGAATATTACTCAGCCATAAAAAATGAAATCTTGCCATTTGCAGCAACATGAATCGATCTAGAGGGTATTATGCTAAGTGAAATAAGTCAGCGAAAGACAAATTACTTCATGATCTCACTTATATGTGGAATCTAAAAAACAAAACAAACAAACAAGCAAAACATAACAAAAACAGACTCACCAATACAGGGAACAAACGAGTAGTTGCTAGAAGGGAAGAAGATGAGGAGGTAGGCAAAATAGGTGAAGAGGATTAAAGGTACAGACCCCCAGTTACAAAATAAATAAGCCATGGGGATGTAATATACAGCATAAGAAATTTGGTCAATAATATTTTAATAATTTTGTATGGGGATAGATGGTTACTAGACTTACTGTGGTGGTCATTTCATAATGTATGCAAATGTCAAATAACTAGGTAGTACACCTGAAACTAAAACAATATTGTATGTCAACTATATTTCAATTAAAAACTTTTAAAATAAATTTACAGTATTTACAATAATTTAATTAAGCTGACCTAGAAAAGGTCAGTGAAATTAAGGTGTAACCTTGGTGCAAACAAATGTTACACAGGTATTAGAGACTAGAAAGAAATGATCAGAGAGGAAATACATAATAGCACAAAGGGGTTCTAGCAAGGAAGAAAACAAAGCAATGGGTTTAAATCCTTCTCAGGGAGTGAAGTGGAAAGATTAAGCTCTGAAATGGATAACTAATACATCTTATATAATGTTGACATGCTTGTAAATTGACCCTTGTTACTGCCAAAATGTTTAGACATTTTGAAAGCTATTGTGGAAAATTTTCCCTTTTTATTTATATGTAATCTGTTATCTTTTTTTTTTTTTGAATTGTTTTGGTTTACCTGATGATTTTTTTTCAAAAGCATTCAGAGTGGAACTGTTGTTACCTTTGAAAATGAAGAAAACTGCTTTTGTCTAAGTGTGGAGTTGTGAGGCTGTGAATTATACCTTACCACAAAATGTTTTCTCAAAATCCCCTGGGCATAGAATCATATCTACTGCTCAGGTATATGGGGGAGGGTGAGGACCTGGGGTGGGGAGAGAATTTGCATTTGTTAATATAAGGGAGAAATTAGAATAGGGGAGGGAACACCTAGCATTGATTTAATTTTTTTACAATTTTGAGAGTATTTACTCTTTGAATTAAATTGTACTGCTGTAGAATTCACCTGGCACATTCCAACCTGTCTAAGAGTGAATATACCAGGGATAAATCTCTCTAAAATACATTCGGTGAAACTCTGCCGTTCATTTCTTCTAGAATGTGAAATGTCTTCCTTCTCTGCTTATATATGTATATATATATATATATTAGTTTCTCAAATAGATATATGAGTATTTAAATAGCCCTGTAATGTTAGAAGCCACCTTGAAAATATAGCTCTTTTTGATTCCTATAGAAAGTTACAGGAATTTTTCAATTTGATAAGAAAATAATTAAAGCTTATTTTGTTAAATAAAATAATTATAACAGCTTCAAAGCCTAATATTATTTAAGAAACATATTTTCAACTGCATTCACTTGAAATAATTTTTGATAAAGTTTTATTGGAAACACCAGTGATTAATATTTCATGATAAGTAGATGTGTTTAGTTTTATTTGTGAGATTAAAAAAGAGAAAAGAAGGAAAAAGTAAAGAGTAGAGCCTCTGAGATATGATAAAATAACATCAGAGAGCTACAAGTCACCTAAAATCCCACAAGCCAGTGACTGGGAAGTGTGTGTATTACATGGCTGAATAGGAATGAATTTAAACTCTGTCACATGGTATTAATCAGGGGTAGCAGCCATTGTTCAGTTTAATAACGTATTCTACCAGTGTTGATGACAACACAAAGAAATTCATGAGCCATACAATTTCAGGAGTCGCTTCCCTTTTCTGATAATAATTACATGGGCTTGGGTTCTACAGCTCTAGGAGGTTACAAAGAAGTTCAATATCTATGAGCAAAAAGGAATCTCTTCCCAATCTACACAAGAAAAAGAGATATAAATTGTCATATACAATTTTGGGAAGCTATAAAGTTGGTTGTGTACTTTAAAAAATACAAACAGAAAAAATACATTCATGTAGTTTTACATTATGTAATGTATAATTGTATATAATTAAAGTCTTATTAATATCCGAATAGGACATTTTTGTTTGCATTATATTCACGGTTTAGTGTCTTACTGTAACATAGCAGTGACATAATCTTATATATATAAGACTACTGAATTATAAAATTAGTAAAGCATTTTGAAGTGTTCTTTTAAAAATGTACCATGGTTTTACACTAGTGTTGGATTAAGATTAAAAGTCTTAGTGGGTAATTTTGATCTCTAAATGAGATCTGACAAGCACATCCGAAGATGGTATCTTGGTCCACGAGGGCTACTATAACAAAACATCACAGACTGTGGAGCTTATAAACAGCAGAAATGGACTTCAATGCCTTGCTTTCTCCTCACAAGGTGGAAAGAGCTAGGGGTCTCTTGAGAGTGTCTTTTATAAAAGCAGTAATCCCACCATGAGGGCTCTGCCCTTAGGACCTAATCTCCCAAAGGCCCCACCTCCTAACACCATCACCTGGAACAGTAGGTTTGCAACACATGAATTTGAGGGACACAAACATTCAGAACATAGCAGATGGTGTCTGTATCCAGCACTTCCTGCACATATTTTATTTGAGCTGAGGTGAAATCACAAGCAGCAATTTTGTGTTTTGCAGTGAAATTAAATCTATGTGAACTTTGATAATTAGTTATTCAGTTATTAAGTTCATGGGCCAATTAAATAATGATGAACCTCATCCCATACTTATCCCCACCAAGTGAAATGTTCTCTTTTAAAAATAATTTAGCATCTTCTGAAATATTTCATATTTAAAACATCCTTACAACAGTGACATATAATGTCTTTTTCTGTAAGAAAAGCAAATGTTCATTCAGCTTTTTCTCACTTGTCAATATTGCATATCATACCACAGATGTCTTAAAAACCATCTAAAGAGAGAACATTTGCTGTATATTGATTTCATTTATGTCTTTAAAGAGCTGTTTATGCTAATATATGAGGCATGTAAATGTTTACAAATGCAAGTTTATAACATATCTCAATTTCAAAAGAAAATTTTTTAAAAAGATTTTCATCCAACTAATATTAAAAGTGATTTAAATTTTCTTTGGGGTGAAAACATTAGTTTTACCCTTAAAGCTGACATATTTTTCCTGGAACCCAAGCGAGAATCATGAATTATAAATAAGCAACAAGACTATTAACTATGAAAATAAGTTAAACTGCATAGGTTAAATATATTATTTTCAGTGAACATTGGTGCATATATTACAAGGAAAAAGCAAACAACTAAGTAAAAACTTTAATGAAGTTCCACAGCATACGTGAAGTATGTGTAGTACTTAAAAAATACATGTATAGCTGATTCACTTTGTTATAAAGCAGAAACTAACACACCACTGTAAAGCAGTTATACTCCAATAAAGATGTTAAAAAATAAATAAATAAAATGAAATGGAAAAAAAAGTACATGTATATACTATGTTTGGTCTTACTGGTAAATAAAAAACAAGCCAAAGTATGAAATATATTTGAATCAGTAGCATGAAGATAATGTATATATTGGTAAAATATGTGTAAAGAAATGAACATGGATGGATTCCATCATTATATACATTTTTGAGATTAATATTATTAATGGGATACTTTGTGTTGTTGTATTCAAATATTAGTAACGTCATGGCACTAGTTCACCAATAGTAAATGCATACTTATTCTGTTGAATTTTTTTTTATATTCCTTGACATTTGGTATGAAATTTGATATGATTATTTAAGAAAATTTGTTAATTTTTTCTTAAATAATACCCTAATATTTCTTTGTGTAGGCATAATCTAAGAAATAAATTGGGGCTTGGATATTCATGATGTAGATGTGATGGATAGGGACAATTTTCTTTCTGGTCTTAAACAACTTCTATTTAACATGCTTAATCATTTTCTTAAAGGTTAGGAGGTTTTGATTTTTTTGTCTTACTTTTTTTTTCAGTACTATTAAAAATGAAACTTTTTTTTTTCAATTTAAGGAACACCAGACACCACAGAACTATCAGCAAAGTAACCTCACTTTCCCTGCTTGCTACAAATGGAATGAATGTAGCCCAGGGAAGGAAAATGTGGGGATATATTTAATTTTGTATAAATAAATGATCTTATCTATAGAAAACATTGGAACTGTTTGCACTGGTAGATTTGAAAGGAAAACTGGAATGATCAAGAAGGATACAATGGATATTTTAATACTAATAAAGTATAGACAGGTACCATTTTGCAATTCAAATCCAATTAATTATTGCCTAAGTAGTTCCAGAAAATGAATACGGCAGATTTTTCCCTTGACCTAATTCCCTTCCTTATTTGTGCACCCAGAAACTAATTAGTTATTTTCAGTAAATATGGTTAGATTTTAAATCCAAGTACCTCTGCCTTACTGACACTTGTTTCAGAAATACTTCTCCTAAGTGGAGTCATTTATTATCATTTATTTATTCTGATTCTTATAGTGTTGGCATAATTATAAGGGGGATTTATGCTACTCTTATTCAAAATTGTGTTCTCTCAAAAGCTGAGAATAATAAAAGAAATAGCATTAAGTAAATTAGCATGTCCAAGTATGAAAGAACAAAATATCAAAATATTGATGATTCAATGCAAACCACCTTATCTGCATCAAAATAAAACCCTAGCTTTACGAAGATCATACATTTTTCCTAAATGACAAAGTATTTTAAATTTTTATTCACATATTCCAGAAAATTCCCTCTTGCACAGAATGGGAAGCATTATAAAGAGAAAATGTTATCAGATAGACCTGTGGGTAATATCATAAGAAAGTTGAGCCCACAAATAGCAAATATACCTTCAAAATAAATGAACATCATAAACAAATCTGATATTCACTTACTTGCATAGTAATAAGCTAGTTTGTTTCTTTGTAACTTCCACTCTCTTGAAAAAGAAAAACAAAACCCTCATTGTATCACAATTTTGTGCCTATTCTGCACCTGTACCTATAGTTGGCTGGAGAAAAATAAAACCCAGAAACGTGAATATCAAGTTGGTCCTATTTGCTGAACTGGCATTATACTGTATTACAATTCCCAATTGCATTTGCTTTCCTATTTTCCTAAATGGCTGCCTCCCATATTCTCTTCTCTCCTCAGTTTTCCCACATCTCTTCATCCTTTCACACACTCAGGTGATAACCTTGCTTCTTATTTCACTAAGAAAATTCCAGTTATCATATGAAAACTTCCACAACCTTCCAAACCCACAGTTCCCCTGCATCATTGCTCATATAATGTCTTCCTGTCTGTTAGTGTAAGAAAGTACCTCCTTCTTAAAAAAAAAAAAAAAATACAAGAATGAAGCGTAATAAACTATCAATGTTATTTCATGTAAAAGACTTCAGCTATTAAGAAAATCAAAACATGTTTATAAAGTCCACACAGCTAAGCAGTTCTTTTCAATTCATTTGTGTGTTCAGGACCTTCCTCTACAAGAAGCATGTGTGCCACTTATGCACTAAGTATTGTCCCAGCCTGTCCTCTTAAAGGCTTCACTCCACTTATTTTACCCCTGTCACTTGCATCCTCACTTCTCTCTCGTCTGGATCACCCTCATCGTCATTTAAACATATGCCCTTGTCTCTTCCATGTAAAAAGGAACTTTCTCTTGACCTCAGCATTCACTCCAGGTCCTCTTCTTTCTAAGCTTCCCTTTATTCTATCTAATATGTGTTTCCTAGTCTCTATTAAACCACACATACAGCCTACGTACTATTCTTGTGAAGGCCCTTGATGACCAATGCATGACTAAATCTGAGAACAAGCTCATTTTTCCTGTTACATAACCCTCAGCATTATTGAGCAGTTAATCATTCCCTTCTCCTAACAGCGTCTTTCCCTGACCATGCCTTCTTGGCTACCCTCTTATTTCACCACTGCCCATCCTCATTCTCCTTTGCTGCTTCCTCTACTTTCTCCTAATTTACTAATTTTGGAGATTTCCAGGCTTAGACTTTGATACCTTCTCTTCTATACCTATATGTATATCCTTGAGGATCCCATCTAGAAATATGTCTTCAAAGATATCCTAAGTTGGTATGTTGGCCCTGTTAACTCCAATCTCCTACATCAGCTGATATGTGACCTCTCCGCCAGTCCATCTAATAAGCTTCCTAGTCTTACCATATCCAAAGCTGAATTCCTGGTCTTTTTGCTATAACCTGATATAGTTGTATACTTTCCATTCCTCATAAGGAAAAGCAAAATGAAGTCATTCCATTCTTAGCTTTTCTCACTTGCAGCCAAAACCAAAATGAAGTCATGCTTAGCTTTTCTCTTCTGATCTATAAATCCTCGTCTCAACCTTCAACATATTTAGAATCTGACCACTTGGAAACCACTGGTCCAGCAGGTCCAAGCCTGCAGTATCTTCTTAGACCAGCTGTCAGCATGATCTTATTAACATGAAAGATAGATGACATCATTCCTTACCTCTAACCCTTCAATGGCTTCCTATCCCTCTCAGAGTAAGCGTTAAATCACCTCTCCCGCTTGTACTCCTATCACTCCTTCCTCCCCACTCTACTCTGCCTTGGGCACAACAGACATGCTCTTTCCTCCAGGCTTTACACATGCCAGACTATCTATCTGGAAAAGTCTGTCCCCAGATCTCCAAATGGTTTGCTCACTCACCTTACTCCAGTCCTTGTTCAAATACCACCTGCCCACTGAACCAACTCCAATTGCTCTCTTTAAAATGTATTAACAACTCCACCATCCCAGGAGTCCCCATTACCTTTTTTCCTCCTTAAATCTTATCACTTTTTAGGATACTACAAGATTGCTTGTTATGTTTATTTTCTCTCTTTCTAAGCAGAATGCAAACTTCACGAGAGGAGGATTTTTGACTGTTCTGGTTCCTTCTATAGTCCCAGAACTTAGAATAATTTTTGGCACAAGATAGGTGATCAACAAATCCTTCTTGACTTATAAATGATTTAATGAATTAAAGCAAATGACATTTAGCCTAATGTGATATTTTTTCCATTATACAAAAAAAGTATTAAATTCTTTTTTTGGGTAAAATATAGTCACCATAAGAATTTGGTGAGTGAATTAAAGTTTTATAACTTCATCAAGGAAAATATAATTATTTTTAATTTTGGAAAATATAACGAAAGTAAATATATGCTTAAAGAAGTTTAATTATGTTTACACAAATAATGCAATTCTACTAGCTGTAACTCTGAAGTTTTGATATTCATGAAACATACATTCATAACACTACGTATGAGGACTTTTCTGGTGGTGCAGTGGATACGACTCTCCGCTCCCAATGCAGGGGGCCCGGGTTCAATCCCTGGTCAGTGACCTAGATCCCACGTGCATGCCGCAACTAAGTGTTTGCATGCCACAACTAAGGAGCCCACGTGCTGCAACTAAGACCTCGTGTAACCAAATAAATAAATTAATAAATATTTAAAAAAATAACACTATGTATGGAAAATTATTAATCCCCTTTTCATTGATTTCTATGACATTTTCAAATTTTCGCATTGCATCCTATGTATTTAGAGAAATATTCAAAAATATTATATTTGGAAGTCAAGTGCTTATAATGGCTATTTTATTAGTGCACATATTAAAAATAAGTACATAAAGCTATCCCAAGAAATATGTTTATTTTTTGTTTTTTTCCAAAAAAGCATGTGCGTGCATTATTTTCTATTCTGTATGACTGGGCAGAAGTGGGGAGGGAAGGGGGAGAAATGAATGAGAAGTAGTAGAGCAGAGAGGGGGAGGTGATGTGAAGAAACTCAGTGGATACATTTCTAAATAACACATCCACCTATCTCATTTTTTTTTCTTGGTTTATGACTTGGCCTTAAGACGTTCCATAATTTTAATACTAATTTTCAGTAGCTTGAAATAATTATATTTATAGCTAAATTAATGTAATGTGGAAATATAGGCAATGAGAGCTCCCAAAGGAATAATAATTAATTTTGCTATAGAGTAATGTTTTAGATTTATCTTTCTATTAGCATGAAATTTAAATCATATTCTCCCTTGTGAGTACAAAATAGCTTACCTGCAATTCTAGCTCACTTGAATCAACGATTACAACTGATAAAACTGTATTTCATGTTTCAGAGCAAATCTACTGATAAGTTTGTAAAACTAAAGCCAATGGCACAGCTGACTTTACGAGAGATGTTATGTCTCTGTTAGACCCCTTCTATAATCAATGGATTTAAAATTTCAGTTTATCTTAAGTTGAGCTACTATTAAGAAACTGATTGTAATTATGCTAGTATACTAAGAAATCACTGGGTTGCATATGAGATAGAACATATTCTCTTCTTTACGTGGCTTCGATATCATCTATAAAGACACAGTTAAACAACAGGTACCAAAACACATTTTACTCTCCAAAAAAAACTAACAGCTATAGATGACTAATCTGCAAAAGACAAAACATAGGAATAAGAGAAAAGTCATTGAATGTGTATTTCCGGTCATATTTTGGATGTAAAAATAATTTAAACATATTGTTCTACTGTCGATTTATAAAGAAAATTATCATACCCAGAATGTAAAGCAGTAAAAAAGCAGCAATTGTAGGTCAAGGGGGCTTCAGGGAAGATGGCGGAAGAGTAAGACGCGGAGATCACCTTCCTCCCCACAGATACACCAGAAATACATCTACACGTGGAACAACTCCTACAGAACACCTACTGGACGCTGGCAGAAGACCTCAGACCTCCCAAAAGGCAAGAAACCCCCCCCCCCCCCCACGTACCTGGGTAGGGCAAAATAAAAAAATAAACAAAGACAAAAGATACGGACGGGACCTGCACCAGTGGGAGGGAGCAGTGAAGGAGGAAAGTTTTCCACACACTAGAAGCCCCTTCGCGGGCGGAGACTGCGGGAGGCGGAGGGGGGAGCTTCGAAGCCGCGGAGGAGAGCACAGCTACAGGTGCGGAGAGCAAAGCGGGGGGATTCCCGCACAGAGAATCGGTGCCGACCGGCACTCACCAGCCCGAGAGGCTTGTCTGCTCACCCGCCGGGGCGGACGGGGCTGGGAGCTGAGGCTCGGGCTTCAGTCGGAGCGCAGGGAGAGGACTGGGGTTGGCGGCGTGAACACAGCCTGCACGGGGTTAGTGTGCCACGGCTAGCCGGGAGGGAGTCCGGGGAAAAGTCTGGACCTGCCGAAGAGGCAAGAAACTTTTTCTTACCTCTTTGTTTCCTGGTGCGCGAGGAGAGGGGATTAAGAGCGCTGCTTAAAGGAGCTCCAGAGACGGGCGCGAGCCGCGGCTACCAGCGCGGACCCCAGAGACGGGCATGAGACGCTAAGGCTGCTGCTGCCGCCACCAAGAAGCCTGTGTGCGAGCACAAATCACTATCCACACCCCCTTCCGGGGAGCCTGGGCAGCCCGCCACTACCTGGGTCCCGGGATCCAGGGACAACTCCCTCGGGAGAACGCACAGGCGCGCCTCAGGCTGGTGCAACGTCACGCCGGCCGGCACCTCACGCTGGTGCAACGTCACGCCGGCCTCTGCCGTCGCAGGCCCGCCCCGCCTCCGTGCCCCTCCCTCCCCGCCCCCCACCCCGGCCTGAGTGAGCCGGAGCCTCCGAATCAGCTGCTCCTTTAACCCCGCCCTGTCTGAGCAGAGAACAGACGCCCTCAGGCGACCTACACGCAGAGGCGGGGCCAAATCCAAAGCTGAGCACCTGGGAGCTGTGAGAACAAAGAAGAGAAAGGGAAATCTCTCCCAGCAGCTTCAGAAGCAGCGGATTAAAGCTCCACAATCAACTTGATATACCCTGCACCTGTGGAATACAGGAATAGACAACGAATCATCCCAAATTAAGGAGGTGGACTTTGAGAGCAAGGTTTATTATTTTTTCCCCTTTTCCTTTTTTTGTGAGTGTGTATGTGTACGCTTCTGTATGAGATTTTGTCTGTATAGCTTTGCTTCTACCATTTGTCCGAGGGTTCTATCCATCCGTTTTTTTTTTCTTAATAATTACTTTTTATTTTAATAATTTTATTTTACTTTATCTTCCTTCTTTCTTTCCTTCCTTCCCTCCTTTAGACAACGAATCATCCCAAATTGAGGAGGTGGACTTTGAGAGCAAGATTTATGATTTTTTCCCCTTTTCCTCTTTTTGTGAGTGTGTATGTGTATGCTTCTGTATGAGATTTTGTGTGTACAGTTTTGCTTCCACCATTTGTCCTAGGGATCATCTCAATAGATGCAGAGAAAGCTTTTGACAAAATTCAACACCCATTTATGATAAAAACCCTGCAGAAAGTAGGCATAGAGGGAACTTTCCTCAACATAATAAAGGCCATATATGACAAACCCACAGCCAACATTGTCCTCAATGGTGAAAAACTGAAAGCATTTCCACTAAGATCAGGAGCAAGACAAGGTTGCCCACTCTCACCACTCTTATTCAACATAGTTTTGGAAGTTTTAGCCACAGCAATCAGAGAAGCAAAGGAAATAAAAGGAATCCAAATCGGAAAAGAAGAAGTAAAGCTGTCACTGTTTGCAGATGACATGATACTATACATAGAGAATCCTAAAGATGCTACCAGAAAACTGCTAGAGCTAATCAATGAATTTGGTAAAGTAGCAGGATACAAAATTGATGCACAGAAATCTCTTGCATTCCTATACACTAATGATGAAAAATCTGAAAGTGAAATCAAGAAAACACTCCCATTTACCACTGCAACAAAATGAATAAAATACCTAGGAATAAGCCTACCTAAGGAGACAAAAGATCTGTATGCAGAAAATTATAAGACACTGATAAAAGAAATTAAAGATGATACAAATAGATGGAGAGATATACCATGTTCTTGGATTGGAAGAATCAACATTGTGAAAATGACGCTACTACCCAAAGCAATCTACAGATTCAATGCAATCCCTATCAAACTACCACAGGCATTTTTCACAGAACTAGAACAAAAAATTTGACAATTTGTATGGAAACACAAAAGACCCCGAATAGCCAAAGCAATCTTGAGAACGAAAAATGGAGCTGGAGGAATCAGGCTCCCTGACTTCAGACTATACTACAAAGTTACAGTAATCAAGACAGTATGGTACTGGCACAAAAACAGAAAGATCAATGGAACAGGATAGAAACCCCAGAGATAAACCCACGCACATATGGTCAACTTATCTTTGATAAAGGAGGCAGGAATGTACAGTGGAGAAAGGACAGCCTCTTCAATAAGTGGTGCTGGGAAAACTGGACAGGTACATGTAAAAGTATGAGATTAGATCACTCCCTAACACCATACACAAAAATAAGCTCAAAATGGATTAAAGACCTAAATGTAAGGCCAGAAACTGTCAAACTCTTAGAGGAAAACATATGCAGAACACTCTATGACATAAATCACAGCAAGATCCTTTTTGACCCACCTCCTAGAGAAATGGAAATAAAAACAAAAATAAACAAATGGGACCTAATGAAATTTCAAAACTTTTGCACAGCAAAGGAAACCATAAACAAGACCAAAAGACAACCCTCAGAATGGGAGAAAATATTTGCAAATGAAGCAACCGACAAAGGATTAATCTCCAAAATTTATAAGCAGCTCATGCAGCTTAATAACAAAAAACCAAAAACCCAATCCAAAAATGGGCAGAAGACCTAAATAGACATTTCTCCAAAGAAGATATACAGACTGCCAACAAACACATGAAAGAATGCTCAACATCCTTAATCATTAGAGAAATGCAAATCAGAACTACAATGAGATATCATCTCACACCCGGATATGGAAACAGCCGAAGTGTCCATCATCAGATGAATGGATAAAGAAGATGTGGCACATATATACAATGGAATATTACTCAGCCATAAAAAGAAACGAAATTGAGATCTTTGTAATGAGGTGGATGGACCTAGAGTCTGTCATACAGAGTGAAGTAAGTCAGAAAGAGAGAGACAAATACCGTATGCTAACACATATATATGGAATTTAAGAAAAAAAAATGTCATGAAGAACCTAGGGGTTAGACAGGAATAAAGACACAGACCTACCAGAGAATTGACTTGAGGATATGGGGAGGGGGAAGGGTAAGCTGTGACAAAGCGAGAGAGAGGCATGGACATATATACACTACCTAACTTAAGGTAGATAGCTAGTGGGAAGCAGCCGCATAGCACAGGGAGATCAGCTCGGTGCTTTGTGACCACCTGGAGGGGTGGGATAGGGAGGGTGGGAGGGAGGGATACACAAGAAGGAAGAGATATGGGAACATATGTATATATATAACTGATTCATTTTGTTGTAAAGCAGAAACTAACACACCATTGTAAAGCAATTATACTCCAATAAAGATGTTAAAAAAAAAAGTTGTAGGTCAAATAGAAAAATAAATGCTATTATATAATTAAATATAATGCTCTTTTAAGTTTTAATGTAAAATATTGTGTTAAATTCTATGGTGTACATATTTTATAGTTTGTTTTAGAAGGCAGAATTTCCATAATTAACACTGCAGTAAATCTTATATCTTCAATGAACTTTGCTAGAATATTTGATAGAATTTTGGGTGGATAGAAGAAACACAAGGTTTGCTTCTATATTTGCCAGAAATGGGTACATATTATCAAAGCAAGTTGCCAACATGCTTTCCACATTCTTATGGAAATCAATGGTTTAAAGTAACTGTTTATGTCTTTATGTGTGCAAGTGTGTTACTGTTTTCAAAAATATTCATGCTCACATTCTCTATTTTCCTAAGAAAAGGAAGCAACATATGAGCAGCCAGTTAGCAGTGTTGTATCTTTTCAGTATAGCTGTTGCTAGAACAAAAGCTTAATTTATGTGTAACGATAAATATCTCACATCTCTATTTTATAAATAAGGAAATTATTAATTCAACATTGATAACGTTGGATATTGCCTAAGACTAAAACATATTGTGTGTTGCAAAATATTCTGATAATCGAAGATAGAATACATACGACTTTGATGTGTCTATATCTGTAGATAATTGTCCCTCTCTTCTCCCCCTCCCTCCCCTTTCTCATTTTCTCTTTCTCATCCCTCTATCATGTATTTCCCTATGTATCTATCTATTCATCCATCTATCTCCATTTGTCTATGCATCCTTTGGTAAGTCAAAGTAACTTTTTTACTTGTTGGTAAATCAATGTTATTAAATAAACAAACAAAAAAGCCTCCTGTACCATGACAGGTACTTATTGAAGAGAGGAAAACACTATTAAGGGTTCAACCCAAGGACACAGAAGGAATTTTGTCATTTTATACAAATCAGGGACATTTTCTCCACTTTTAAGAAATGAAAAAGTGTTGACCTATGACAAACAGTGTAATATATATATTTACCAACTGCCAATACACAGAATAGATGAAATGAGTCCTTGAATGATACCTTAGATGTTTTCCTTCCTTTTGCAATCTTTCAGAAAAGAGTTATGGACAACTTTTCCTACTGGGATTCTTCAGGACCATTGTCTGGTAAGTATAGCTTTCAACAAGTGAGGATAATTTTTGCTTCACCTTTGACTTTGTTAGAGAATATAGTTTTATTTAGAAAATTGTGGTGGAAACTTTTTCCAGCAATAACATAAATCGTTTTCAAAGTGATCACTAAGTCTAGAGAAGCATAATTTTTTTCAATTATTATTTTATTTCCATTAAGAAAGGTTAAAAGAGTAAATGTTCTTCTATAATCCACTTTTAGATGGTTTTCACAAAAGTAAATGCACATTTGTTTACTTAATATTACATCAAACAGTTATTGAAATGAATTGTGTCATGAGATACAAGGACTATAATCTGTAATCAGTCATTGATCTTATTCCTAATTCAGTGCCTAATAGATACTAGATGCTCATAAGTCACTTGCATGAACAGGTGAGTGAATGAATGATTGCAAATATTAAGTAAGATAAAAAGTTACTCAAATAATGACCAATTTAAATCTGGATTTACTGAAAATATGAACTAGGCAATAGGTGTTCACTTTCAAAACTAATCATTGCACATTTCCATTAAATAGAGAACTGTTTGAGTGCATTTAAAATGCTATTTAAGTTCTCAAACTTTGGTGTGTATTAAGCGTTTGTCAGAAACACATTTATTATAAAAATTGTGAGATAGCCAAAGCTGAAAAATCATTATGACTTTAGCAATTAAAACAAAATACGTGGAAATCTAGACTATTACTAGATTCTGGTACTTCAAATCACTTTCTCCCCTATTTAGTCAGTGAGAGGTACCCAAAACCATCATCAGCCTAACCTTTGAGGTGACCCCCCCCTGCAGTGCATTCCTCTATTTATTGCTACATGATTCTGAATTTAGGAGAGGATTCAAATTGAAGTGTGGACCCTCAAAATTTATTGAATTAAAAGAACACTAACGTAAGTCTACTACTTCCTTACCTTTTGAAATAATTCAGATTATACTTAAGACTAGGCTATAACCTGAGAGATTCATGTCATTACTGGCCTCCTATCTCCACTAGACATTGTGCTGTTATTTGAATTAAACTTAATTTATAAAGACTGAGTCATGCTTTGTGATCAAGATTGAAAATGAATCACTCCAGGCTAATTCTTGACCTTGCACAGGAAATACTGTTAAATGAGTATCAGTGCCACCTGGAGAAGGAAAAATTTTTGTGATGAATTCCTGGAGTGAGAATATTTTCATTTCCTGACTTGTAAATAAATGCAAAAGAAGACAATGAATTTGAAAGTCTGTGGGTGATGAAAAAGTAAGGGGAAAAGAGGGGAAGAAATCTAATCGCTTCTGACAAATACAGACCAAAATATATTTCATAGTCGGCCTCCCTGTGCACCAGAGACAGGGAAAAGTGTTAGCTGCAGCATTTTGTGCACCCTGCTACTAAGCTGTCAATCACAGCCCCCAGATACTAATTAGAGGAGGCCAGGTGAGAACGACCCACCTGAGTCTCCTTGAAAACCCTAGGTGGGAAGCATTTCTAGTGTAAATGCAGAGTACCATGAATGTGTTTTCAAATAACTCATAAAAAGAAACCTAGTGTTCTTTCTACTTAGGTTTAGAGCATCACTTTACGTACTCCTTCTGGCTTTGCAGAGAATTAGAAACTGGAAATCATTTTCAAACAAACATTCTACCTGCTGGCATAGAACTATTAAATTCATTGGGCCAATACATTTCAAATGAAAAGTTTACAGTATAAAAATAAAGTAAAATGATTTTTACAGTTCTTTTCGGGCACTGGAATTGCAATCTATGTAGGGAGATAAAAAGGAAATGGAAAACAGTAAACAAATGATACACTAATTTAAACTGAAATGAAAATGCACTTTCTCATATCTACCTCCTGGCATTGAAATTATCAGTAACAGACTTAGAAAAGGGAAGAGTGTGTATTAAAAACAAAAAAGGCAATTTATTAATGCTTACATACAGTGAATAGAAGTAGATATCGTCCTTCTTCATTGAAAGTAAATTTAACAGGCTTTTGTGTAATAGTAAACTTACGATTAGTATGATAGTTAAGGGAATGTAATTCAGAGCCATGGCATAAAACTCTTCTTGTTAAAGGTTTTAAATGTAAAATTCCAGTTATTAGCAAATGTATCTTTCCCATCGTAGGGTTGATAACATTTGACTTCATAGTTGTGATAAATTTATATATAACAGTTTTGAGTGCCAATTATGTCTCTGATGTTTACTGGAGAAGTAAACTATTATTCCTTTGCCCTTCTTTGATTTATTTTGAAGACTAGGATCATGGGCAAGGAAATATTCATGAGCGTAGACCAGTTCCTCTAATGCAGCTAATTCTGAATTTTTGACACTGCACATTGTAACTTACTGTCATATGAACTTGCCAGAATGCTCATGCTTCAGCACCTCTCCTCAGACTTGCTTTGATAATTATCTTCAGCAACATTTGCCAAGAGAAAGCGAGGACATCCTCCCTCTGGCTATGTTCCATGTAGCTAATTTTACAGAACCATAGATTGGCATATTTCTGTGCCACAGTTTTCTCTACAAATAGGCATCATACTGACAGTGAAAATTAGAGCTATCCATACTCCTGCAGTATCCTTTCAGTTTTATGCTTCAAAAATTTTAATTTGAAGTAGATTGAAGAAGTAGATCGCTTATAAGCACAATACGGGGTCTCTTTTTTCTTATTAAGTTTCACTGATGAGATAAATACATGAATACGATGACTCGTATTACCCTTAGCTTTGTTAGAATAGCTACAAGTTTCATTTGTTTTTGTTTATTGATCACGGTTTGCATTAGCTTTCCACCTAGGAAATAATGCCACTTTAGCCTGTTTACTGAATAAGAGCTGACATGGAAATATTGGTAAGATTGATTATTGATCTTGTTGCTCGTTTTCATGGATTCTAGTCTCTTTAATTGAAAAAAATGCACTTAAGGAGTCCTTTGAAATGTTTTATCATAAATATCTAAGTTTTTGATGTGTTAAGAGGGCAAGAAAATATACCTGAAATATGAAGCTTATTCCCTATAACAGCACTAACAAGACTTCATAAATATCTCGTCCTGATATATATTATCTTTATGTTTTTTGAGACAAAAATAGCTGTTAATATTGAGGCTTTCAATCATACATAATTCTGATTAGGAGAATATAATAAAAATCGGAGGTGTTCCCAGAAGCATCTCTCTGGTCTGTTCTCCTTTAGTGAAAAGCACTAATTATGAAAGGTTTTACATTGAATAACTAAGTCAACTCCAGGGAAATCTGAGGATATGTTAGATCTGCCACCTTCTTATTCTTTTTTAGCTTTATTTTGGTATAATTGATATATAAAAAATTGCACACATTTAAATATATACATCTTGATGAATTTGGACATATGCATACACCATCCATGATACCATCACCACAACTAAGGTACTAAATATGTCTACGTCTAAAAATTTTCTTGCATCCTTTTGTGTTTTTTTGTTTATTTTGTTAAGGACACTCAACGTGAGATCTACCCTCTTAATATATCTTAAATTGCACAATACTTTTTAAAATAGCACAAATTTTAAGAGTATTGTTACCTACAGGTACTATGCTATACAGTACACTTTTTGAAGTGATAGGTATGTTTTCTATTTTAATTCTATTGTTATATATACATAGATATTGCCAAACTTAATAAATTGTATACTTAAAATGGATTAATAAGTTGTATGTAAGTTAAAACAATAACTTTTAAAAAGTAGATGTGTATCATTTTTACACAAAGATTACACATTTTAAAACCTACATATGATTCTGAAATAAAACGTATATATTCATTAAAAAAGCATTTTTGTCAATTTCAAAGCCTGTCAAGATTCTTACCTATGTTGACATAGGAAATAACTGTCACAACAAATGACACATATATATGCTGCCCATAAGAGTAGGGGAAATTGACCTAATGAAGATTGGAGTCACATACAATTTACAGATTAGCAAAGATTAGGGAATATGTGTTTATCACTTTAGGGCTAGGTCCATAAATTAAGTGAAAGTTAAGTTGCTTTGTTCATGTATGTATTATGTGGCATCTCAAGATGAGTAGCTGAGACCTTGGGAAATTTTAAAAAGTGCAGTAAATAGGTCGACATTTCTGGCCTGACCAGTCTGAAACCCAAACTTCCACTAAGAGAATCATACAGGATTCACCTAATACAGATATAAATTGTAATAGCAGCTTTCAAGTTATTCTTCTAATTTGAAAGTTTTTGAAAAAGCAAGTTCTTCCTCAAATTTCACCTACCAGTTAAATGCATGCTACTCTAGCTGAATTGCAGTGGAGGCTTGAACACCTGACGTTTTTGTCTTTTTCTCCATCCTTTAAGGAGTTGGCCCCTTGGACTCTGGTTCACAGTTTGAGTGCTGCTTACCTAAACCAGTCTCTGTAGGAAATCTTATTTCCACATTTGGATTTATGAAGTCAACAAAAGGATTAGTTGAGGATGATTTAACTCAAACTATAAAAGGCAAAATATATACAGTTTTTTCATTTAGGTAATTTTGCATGTGACAGTCCATTACTGGCATTCTATGGTATTTAGAGGATTTCCAATTCTTATTTCATAGGAATTAAGAAGAAAAAAGGCTCCAGTTAGCTGTGATTAAGGACACTGCCACTGGTCTGCCTTTTTCTGGACTCATTATTCTTTTATTATCCATGATTTGTGAAATTTTGAGGAGGGCTTGCTACCTTGTTTCCTTATGAATTGAATTAGTCACTATGATTTAACCCAGGACATTCTCAGTTCTTTTTAGTAGGGTCATTATTTTTCCAAGGTTCTTAGCTAAATGCTTGTTGTCTGTCACTGAAGATTAGGAAATCTCTACTGCTTGGTTTGCCTAGTCCTGTGACTTTCTGACTTGGAGCGCTCTCCTGGTAAGAAGCCCAGCTGTCCCTGCATTCTGTTTGCACTGCAGGACTGAGAGTTTTCTGACTCCTTTTCTTAAGAAGAGAATTATTCACATTGAGCCTGTCCTTCAGAAGGACATCCCTCACTCAGCAGAGTCAGGGGTATCATGACACTGTCTACACAGCAGTAAACGCCCCCTGAAATACTGTTTACTTCACACTTGTCATATTTTAAAGTTCTGTTATATGCCTATTTTTTAAATTAATTTTTATTGGAGTATAGTTGATTTATAATGTGTTAGTTTCTGCTGTAGAGCAAAGTGAATCAGTTATACATATACATATATCCACTCTTTTTTAAATTCTTTTCCCATATAGGTCATCACAAAGTATTGAGTAGAGTTTCCAGTGCTATACAGTAGGTTCTTATTAGTTATCTCTTTTATATATAGTAGTGTGTATATGTCAGTCCCAATCTCCCAGTTTATCCCCCTCTCTTTCCCCCTTGGTAACCATAAGTTTTCTATGTCTGTTACTCTATTTCTGTTTTATAAATAAGTTCATTTATAGCATTTTTTTAAGATTCCATATGTAAGTGATATCATATGATATTTGTCTTTCTCTGACTTACTTCATTCAGGATGACAATCTCTATATGCCTATTTAAATTATGATGGTATTAAGATTTTCTCAGTTTACTTACCTTCAAATAAGTGTGTGCTTGTATATTATACTTCGCATTTAATTTTGACTATATCTTCTTAAAACTTGTGCTCCGCATATCAAGTGTCACAGGTTTTATAAATTTCACCATTCTTTACCCTTGTTTTATAACTGCATCATGTTGCATAAATTTTACAGCATTTTACAATATTAAGATGATCAAAGTCACTTTTACCTTTTTGAAATTTTTAATAATTGTACTATACAATGGACAATAAATTTATTCTGTTCAACATAGTTTATTAATAATGAATAATTTCTTGCTCTTTCAACACAATTTATTATCTCAAAAATAATAATTTAGAATTCCTTACTAAATATGTAGACATATATCTCTCAGAATCATTTATTTATGGTTTAATCTAAAGCCTTTTTATAGTGAGCTATCTATTGGATCTAAACATGCAATCAAATATGTGCTTAACTAGTGAGGAGTATAGGGGAATATCAGATATAGTATGAGGTAAACTCTGGTAAATTAATGATAGTATAATATAGATGGATACAGAGACTTTCAAATTAATATAAGTAGTGATAACTTTAGGTAAACAAAATAGGCTCTTTTTAATTATCTCATTAATTATTAAGATCTAGAATCATGGCCACTACTGGGCATATACCCTGAGAAAACCATAATTCAAAAAAAGTCATGTAGGGCTTCCCTGGTGGCACGTGGTTGAGAGCCCTCCTGCCGATGCAGGGGACACGGGTTCGTGTCCCGGTCCGGGAAGATCCCACATGCCAGGGAGCGGCTAGGCCCTTGAGCCATGGCCACTGAGCCTGCGTGTCCGGAGCCTGTGCTCCGCAATGGGAGAGGCCACAACAGTGAGAGGCCCGCGTACCGCAAAAATAATAATAATAATTAATAATAATACATCAGGAAGTGAAAATCCCATGCTGTCTGCTGCCTTATTTGTATGGTCCCAAATAAGACAGTGTTGGGCAAAGTACACCTAAGTAAACCCCAAAAGAAGAGACTCTATTCCCTTTATTGCTAGTGTGGGTCATGTCAGTGTTTGATAAATGACTGGCCAACACAAAACATATGTTCTCACATGTTTAAGATCTGAGCTGATAGAACGGAGAGTTGACATGTCTGACACTGGCTTGTGCGCCTCTAAATGACGAAGAAGAGATACTATCAAAAAATGTTATTTTGCTGGAACCTAAGTCTTCAGATATACAGAGCATTTTTAAACTAAAGTTGAATAGTACATCCTGAAGTACATAAAGTATTTTTATAACTATCTATAAATAATGTTGGCAGAAAATATGAGTATTGACTATTTCCAATTCAAAAATATTTTTAATGTCTGCTTAGATTATTTTCTTATCTGTTCTCTGTTGAAATATGCTTGCATATGAATTAAACACAAACTTGCTATTTTCTACAAAAGAGGGGCAAATCTGCTCTCCACAGTAGAAAAGAAAATGAAAAAGTGAATCCAAATTCATAGATTTTTTCTTCTGGAATATATCACTGAGTTTTAGGATCTAATTTCACTTCCTTTCATTCTACAATTATTTACATACCTATATTGAACTTGAATATTAAAAATATTAGATGAAATATATAATATGAAAATGTGTAAAATGCCAATATCAAAGTAATTGCAGTTAAAGTAATTACAATCTGAAATATAATATTCAATATATAAATTTTATACTATGTTACATGAAAACATAATATATAATACATGAACATATAACACCGTAAGTTACATGACAGCATATTACATAATTCTCTGCTAAAATACTTCAATAGGTTCAAATAATATTTAGTATGTAATTATGTTAATCAACTACTTTATTGACTACTAAGTATAATACACTATTTTAAATCTGATAGCAAGAGGAAATAAAATTTTAGTGATTATCATATTTTAATGTCAATTACACTTTTGGCTTTATATTCTCAAGGATATATTTTTTATCTTGAATATTAGAAAAAAGAGTAAAGGCTATAAAACGTGTTAGAAGGAACTACTAAATTTTATTTTTAATAAAAATAATATGTAATATTTCTGTTGAAAAAAGAATGAGTTACTAGTTCTGTTTTTAATCTCATAGATTTAGAGTCTCAAAATTTTAATGTGCATTGAGGCACAAGAGTGAATTGTGATTAACATTCTCTCGGTCTCAGCACTGTAAATGCCACTGCTATCTGTAAGAGTAGCTTCTAGTCCTTTGAGACAGCAGAATCATATCTAGTAGAAGGTAAAAATGTTCCTTTTCTTTGCTCTAGGGAAACTGTGTGTGTTTATAAGAGCATATCCATGTGCACAATGACGTGAATTAAAATTGACTGAATCAATAAACCTCAAACTTTTTTCTTTTCAGTGTAAACTTCTGAGTAAAAGAAAAAAAAAAAAAAAAGATTGAATAGCTTCTACTGTCCTGAGGAAGAGCAAGGGTCACTGGTAAACTTGAATGAGGATGCTGGTACCCTAAAATAACTAAGGTTACCAGACAAGCTTGGGACATGAGATTAATAAAACAAACTAGAGCACACAATGAAAATATTCTTGCTGCTTGTTTTACTGTTCTTTTATGAAGCCAAATTACATACATACAAGATTAAGTGTGTGTGTGTGTGTGTGTGTGTGTGTGTGTGTGTGTGTCCTCATGGATGAAGTTGGTTACCTTGGGAAGACAATGTAAAAGCATAATAGAAAGGCCATGGCATCAGATTGAGTGAACTTTTAAAACCTGTGTCACCAAAGAAGAATGTACAAGTGAACCATTATGTAAGTAAAATGCTTAAAGTAGGATTGAAAGGCTGGCTCTTCAGGAAATTGTTGATAGTGTCTTTTCCTTTCCATGTTGTGAGAGATGCACCCTCCACAAACCCAGGCTCCTGCATTCATAGGTCTCTTTCTAGTCTTCCAGGTTTCCCATACCACATAGTCACTCTTGCCACATTATGCTAGGTTATTTTTAAAGGGATTCACATTTGTTCACCTACTATATCTGGAAAAAGTCTTCCTTCTCTTGACTTTTACATTTACATTTGAAATGTGAAAGTTCTTTTTTGCCCCAAGCTGGCACATATGTTCTGTTTTGGAATAAATAACAATAATTCAGGGGAAAACCATATATGATTTTGCATTCTTTGAAGAATCAGTAGGAGATAGTTGATAAATAGTTGAAAGTATGGACATAAAGGACCACTCTAGAAAGATATATTTGGGGGTCATTATCTTAATTGAAATCATTAACATGATTAACATAAGATGAAACTCTGAAGTGCATCATGAGAGAGAGGGCAAGAGAAGAAACAGAAGCCTGTGAAGAAAATACAAAGAAATTACAGTGACAGGAAGATCAAGAGAGTAGCATTATCAGAATGGTAGAGAAGAGAATATTTAAGGGTAAGTAACATTATTGCCTCAGGAAAGTGAAGTAACATAATCATTGTTGCACCGCAGAAGAACTCATTGGATTTTGTATTAGTTGGAGACACTAATAATGTCAACAGACATGATTTCAGTAAATCGGCAGAGGATAGATTATAGTCAGTGAAAAGGCAAGAGTTCTAGACCAGTTCAGCTTAGATCTGAAGTGTTCTATTTTTGTTTGTTCAAAGAACAGCATTTTAAGAGGTACTTAAGACAGTCAAGACCATATCCAGAGAAGAATCATCATGATTTGAATGATTCAAACTTTTTATAGCAAAAATTATAAACATAGAAGAACATAGGAGAAGAACATAAGAGAGAACAAAGAACATAGGAGAAGAAATTAAGGATATTTGGTGAAGGAAAAAAAAAAACACTAGAGATGATGAATAGTTACGTAAAAATATTTGCAAGACTTTTATACCTAAGAATTGTATATGTTTCCAATATCTCCACAAGAAACCAACAGAACCGTGTTTTTGAAATTAAAGGACATATTTTATATTTCTTATAAAAATGTTACAAGGAACGTAAAGTAGAACATATCCATTAGTTTCTCATTTCAGTGGGCAGGGCTGGTGTATTCCCAAAATAAAGCATAAGAAAAAATAGTACATTTAGTTACCATGAAAAGGTTAACACCTCTATCACCTCACATAATTACCATTTTTTTGTGTGTGCTGATAACAGGTAAGATCTACTTTCTTAGCAACTTTCAAGTATAGAATACATATTGCTAACAACAGTCACTATGCTATATACTAGATCTTTTTGCAATATAACCATGTTTCAAATCATCACTTACGTGTGCTTTCTTTTAATTATATCTCAATAAAACTGGGAAAAAAAGAAAATGGTATATTTGGAAATTTACACAGGAAAACTCAAAAACAGTCGAAGTCTTTTATATATCCTTCACTCTCTTATGCATTTCCAGTAGTGAAAAATGTTGCCATCATATACTGAGGAAATTATTTCTCGTGTTCAAGCATCTATGGTATAAAAACTGCATATTACCCCTGAAAATATTGCAATGAAATAGATGCAGCTTTGGTTTATAAAAGGTTGTCTGTTTACTGAATTCCTGAGAATAATTTAATATTACTGAGGGAATACTACATTGATATACCTTAGATATATACATATATATGTGCATGTCCACATGCATATTGATGAGACAATTTCTTTATTTTTATTATATGTGGTATACCTCTATTACATTATTATATGTAACACTGTCTCTTCTCTTCAAGACAGTTAGTTAGACAGGCTTATAATTAAAATAATGTATGCAGTGTGATAGGTGTTTCATTACCTGTATGGTTACAGAGCATTTATCTAAACAATGGAAGTTCAGTTAATTTTCCTAGAAAAAGAGGAACGGAAGCATTGATCTGGAAAGGATCAGAAAGAAAGTGGTATTTAAACTGCAATTTGAGATGATGGAGGAAATTTTTAATTATCAGGAAGGAAATATGAGTATGAACAAAGACGATATTATAAAAAATATAGCATGCTTAAAGAACCAAAAAATTATTTGGAATGTCACAAGCAAAGGATGTGACAAGGAAAGTTAAGTGTGATGAGGCTGAAAGTATGGGGTTGTCTTGTGAAATCACACAAGTGCTGTAGCCTGACCTTTAGAGTGTAAATCTTAAAGAAATATGAATTTTAAGGACAAACGGTTAATTATAATAAAAGGTAACAATATATAGATTCTCAATAAGAGATATTGGGAAGTAATGGCTATACATTAAAAATATACCTAAACAAAAATAAATTTCTTATTTGTCCCCAATTTATTATGAACTGTGCAATTAAAATTCAGCAAAGTAACCTGTGTCTTTTAAAATTTGTTTCAGTGGTTGGACTTACACTGCAATAGCTTTATAAGGTCTGGTTTCTTTCTTAAGAAAACATGGATGGGAAGAAAATGTAGGACAACATGGTCTGAAACTGACATTTGTCCTTAAGCTTAAACACAAATGACTCACCAAAATAAATATAATGCATAATTCATCAGTGGTACAATAATCATATTAATGAGCCATATCTGAAGTCAAAAGATTATAAGTGTATTACACAGGTATTAACTTGTAAATTGCTGCTAGATTTATGGAGTTAGCAGATTGAATGCAATCTTATTAAATGTGTTAATGATGTTTAAGTGGATATGGAAAGGAGAAAAATTCATTATGAAACACTAAGCTTTGCTAACACAGATTTCCTTCAGGATAAGGAAATAAGCTCATGCTATTTTCAGTAGACAGCAATATATTCTTCCAAAAGCAAAAGCAAAGAAAGTATGTTTCCTGAATTACAATCTTCTAATATTGTTCTGACACTTAGATATAAAAAAAACATTAGCCCAGTTCATGTGATGTACATATAAGACAAAATAATAACAAATATAATTTGAAAAATCCATGAACATTTTAATGTGTAGAATAATGTACACACATTCTATTTAACTATAGAAATATGTGTATATTGCAAATGAAAGCAAATTTCAAATTTAAAACAAGTCATTCAATGATGTAGTTGGTAAAAAAAGGAAAGGCAATTACTTTCAGGTAATTTATGTAGGAAAAAAAGGTCATATTTATTTTATTCAAATTATGATTTCTAAATAAGTAATTTTATACACTGTGAATGAATTATTTTCTAAATAATCAAGGAAAGCTTACAGATATAAATATTCAAATAAGGAGAAGAGAGTGTATATAAAAAAGAGGAAGGTGTATGAGAAATAAATATTAACACCCATGTACATACACACATTGAGGACCATATCTGAAATAAAAACTGCAGAGAGACTTCTAAATACACCTCTGACTCCTAGGAAGCTAATCTTGTTTGTTCCCTGCTTAAAAATATGTTCACTTCCAAGGTATATTCATTTCATTTATGGATAATAGTCTAAATCCTCTTTCTCAAGGCACTGATTGAAATAGTTGGATTTTCCATAAATCTCCAATATAGAGATTTAAGGATAGAATATTTTTCCAAAAATTCTATTCTTAAATCCTTATATTGCTGATGTCTGTATACATAGACTCTATGTCTATATACATAGTGCAGATTCTTGAAGTAGTCTGCCTTACCCATTATAAAAATAAATGATTGGTCCATGGGCTTAAGGGATAGGTCCAAGGAATTTTGTGAATGTTTAAGGAAGAGTAAAGATAATAAGACAGATTTGTTAGTTTTATTTATTGGAGTATAGTTGCTTTACTATGTTGTGTTAGTTTCTGCTGTACAGCAAAGTGAATCAGCCACATGTATACATACAGCCCCTCTTCCTTGGATTTCCTTCCCATTTGGGTCACCACAGAGCACTGAGTAGAGTTTCCTATGCTATACAGTCTGTTCTCATTAGTCTCATATTTTATACATAGTGGTGTATGTATGTCAATCCCAATCTCCCAATCCATCCCACCCCCCCACCTTGGTATCCATACATTTGTTCTCTACATCTGTGTCTCTATTTCTGCTTTGCAAATAAGTTCGTCTATACCATTTTCTAGATTCCACCTATATGCGTAAATATACGATATTTGTTTTTCTCGTTCTAACTTACTTCACTCTGTATGACAGTCTCTAGGTCTACATGTCTACAAATGACCCAATTTCATTCCTTTTTATGGCTGAGTAATAGTCCATTGTATATATGTACCACATCTTCTTTATCCATTCCTTTGTTGATGGACATTTAGGTTGCTTCCATGTCGTGGCTATTGTAAATAGTGCTGCAACGAACATTGGGGTACATGTATCTCTTTGAATTATGGTTTTTTCCAGGTATATGCCCGGGAGTGGGATTGTTATGTCATCTGGTAGTTCTATTTTTAGATTTTTAAGGAACCTCCATACTGTTCCCCATAGTGGCTGTATCAATTTACATTCCCACCAACAGTGTAAGAGGGTTCCCTTTTCTCCACACCCTCTCCAGCACTTACAGTTTGTAGATTTTTTGATGATGGCCATTCTGACCAGTGTGAGGTGATACCTCACTGTAGGTTTGATTTGCATTTCTCTATTAATTAGTGATGTTGAGCATCTTTTCATGTACTTCTTGGCCATCTGTATGTCTTCTTCGGACAAATGTCTATTAAACTATTATAGATGTTGAATCTATACATTCCCTACTATTTTTAACCAAATGTTGTACTGTTTCCATAAATGGCAATGACATGCTGACACATGCTTGGCACTCAAATTATGTGAAGAATAAATGAATGTATAAAAAAGCAAATGCTTTTAACAAAGTTGGCCATGTATTTTTCTTACAAAAATCCAGAGAAAATCACACTCATTATTCAAGTCTGAGTTCCATAAAAAATATAAAATGGCAACTTTAAATCAGGAAGTAGGGACTTCTCTGGTGGCGCAGTGGTTAAGAATCTGTCTGCCAGTTCAGTGAACATGGGTTCGAGCCCTGATCCAGGAAGATCCCACATGCCGTGGAGCAACTAAGCCCGTGTGCCACAACTACTGAGCCTGTGCTCTAGAGCTCACAAGCCACAACTACTGAGCCCACATGCCACAACTACTGAAGTCCCTGTGCCTAGAGCCTGTGCTCTGCAACAAGAGAAGCCACCGCAATGAGAATCCCATGCCCCACAAGAGTAACCCCCCCTTGCCACAACTAGAGAAAAGCCCACGCGCAGCAACGAACGCCCAACACAGCCAAAAATAATTAATTTAAAAACAGGTAGTAAGAAATAATATTTCAAAACATCTGCATTTTTAATACGTTTCTTTAATTTTGTCATGAACATTCATTTTGTTTATCCTGACATATGAAAGCCCAGTGGGTGCCCATGCCTCATTGCTTTAACATATGCTGTTTCAGTTGCTGAAAAGAATATGAGGCAACAGACTTTGGGGGGAAATAGAGTTTCTGTCCAGCTGTAATAAAAGCATTAACATGAAAGATCATGTCCAGATAAGGTATTCTGGACCTCTGTTATCAGGATGAGAAGAGCTCATTTTTAAAATGATCTCAACTCTTGTTGATTGAATGTCTCTGTTATAGCAACTCTTTACAAATGCTTTTAGAAACTCTTAGATTTTATGGTAAAGAAAAACATGAAGCAGACTGCTGTAATGTAGTAAATTTTTACTTTTCCCTGGCTGAATATTTTAATAATGCAGGCAAATAACCAGAAAAAAAAAAAAAAAAAAAAAACCTCTTACATAGCAAAGGTCAAAATTATTGTTAAATAATACAGAAGAAACCTTGGGCTTTTAAAAATAATAATTTTATATTAGATTATTTTTCCAGACCTTAGAAAAGATAACTTTTTACTTCAATCTGTGATGCAATCTTAAAATTAAACGCTGACAAAAGTATACTTATTATGAGAAGACCATACTGTCATTCAGATCAACTCTCCTGATTAAGAAAACAAAAACTAGACACGCTGAACAAATTATTATGGGGAAAAAAATTGTGATGCAACACTGAGGTAGGCAGTCAGTGATGATATGAGGGGTGAAGATCCAGACTAGAAGGAAGGACCAGATATATGAGTGCAACGTTCGATGCTGCTTTTCCCACTGAAGGATCTTGTTTATCTGGAAACTGTAGAGGGAAGGCTGAAAACAGCTGAATAGAGTATTTGGCAATCTCCAATGTCTGTACTGACAAAAGTGGGAATTCAAGCCCCACTAAAGAAGAGAGAAACGTATGAAATATGCTAGAATTAAAGTTGGGATCCTTGAAGGACTGCACATTCGTAGTAGGGATGAAGCAGAAATAGAGAAGCCTCACAAAGAATTTAGTTCAGAAGAAAAGTATATTCTACATGTGTATGCAGCTAATGGTACAGCCTTAAAATACAGTAAGCTGAAATCGGATAGAACTAAAAGGAGAAACAGGCAAAACCATAATCACATTGGAACACTTTACACATATATCTCACAAACAATAAAAGAAGCAGCCAGAATATATTATTCATGGATACTAGAAATTTGTCATTCTCAACAAATTTCAATGAATCAAATTTGTACAGGTTGCATTATCAGATAACATCTTAAAATGTGTGGATGCAGCCTTAGCCACGCTAGGAAAATATATAACCTTCAATATATATGGTAGAGAGGAATAAAGTTTACAAATCAATGACCAAACAATAGTTTTGAGAAGACAGAAAAGGAAGACCAACTTAAACTCAATGATAAATTAATGTTATAAAAAGCAATATCTGGGCTTCCTTGGTGGCGCAGTGGTTGAGAGTCCGCCTGCCGATGCAGGGGACACGGGTTCGTGCCCCGGTGCAGGAATATCCCACATGCCGCGGAGCAGCTGGGCCCGTGAGCCATGGCTGCTGAGCCTGCGCGTCCAGAGCCTGTGCTCCGCAACGGGAGAGGCCACAACAGTGAGAGGCCCGCGTACCGCAAAAAAAAAAAAAAAAAAAAAGCAATATCTGACATAAGTTCAACAAAGCCAAATTATGATACTTGGACAAGATTAATAAAATTAAGAGCACAATACTAAGACTGAGCAATAAATAAAGGAAGAAAAGTAGAATCACGCATCATGTGGAATCACACGCATCATGAATGAAAAGTAGAATCACACGCATCATGAATGAAAAAATATCCATTAGTAGTAATCCTAGAGATAGTAAAAAAGATAAAAAGAGGACAATCTGACAAATTGAAAAGTCTGATGAAGTGGAAAATTTTCTTGAAAACTATAATACCCAGTTTGGCTCAAGAATACGACAATTATGACTTACCCTAAAGAAACTGAATCCGTATTTAATAAACTTTCCTACAGTGAAAATCCAAGGTTCAAAGAATTTCTCAATGAATTTTTCCAAACACTGAAAGAAGAAACACTATGAGTATCTTACAAACACTTCCAGAGAATAAAAAATAAAGGTCCAATGTCCAGCTAGATTTATCAGGCCAATGCAACACTGATACCAAAACCATATAAAAGCATTACTAGAAGGGAAAATTGAAGTCAATATTTACTATAAATATATATTTAAAACTCATGAACAAAATACTCACAAACATTCCAGTAATGCAAATTCGTTTAACATATGAAAATAAAACAAAGTTATTCACTACACTAGCTGAATGAAAGTTGTAAGAGCCTCTCAATAGATGCCCAAAGCATTTGATAACGTTCAAAGTACATAAGCATAGAGAAAAGGCTTAGCAAACTATGAATGGAAGGGACTTGTATCATCTGATAAAGCATAAATCAAAAGAAGCTACAGAAAACTTCATATTTATTTATAAAACTTTTCCCCCTGGGATTTAGAATGAGAAAACAATGTTTTTTGTCACCACTTCTATTAAAAATTGAAGGTTCTAGCTAGCTCCATTAGAAAAAAAAAAATGAGGATTGGAAAGTAAGAAATTAAAATATCATTTTTTAATAGAATATGTGACTATAAATTTAAAACCCAAATTAATTAGAATTTATAAGGGAGATTAGCCAAATTACTGGATACAAGGACAATAGGGAAAAACTGTGTTTTTTTCAAAATCCCATTCATACCTATTAATTATTAAATGTTATAAATTCTACTTACTATCAGACCCAGTATTAATCATACCTCTCTATTTGACCTTTCAAGGCACCACTACAGTCTGGTACTTTTAAACTTCTGAACTCATTCTATTCTTTTAAGACTTCATTTTTTTTTTAGAGCAGTTATAGTTTCACAGAAAAATGGAGAGGAATATACAAAGGTTTTCCGTATTCCTCCTGCCTCCGCCATTATCAGCATTCCCCACCAGCATGGTGGATTTGTTAAAATTGATGAACCTACACTGACACATCATCATCATCCAAAGCCCACAGTTCACCTTAGGGTTTACTCCTGGCGTTGTTTAATCTATGCGTTTAGGCAAATGTATAATGACATGTATCCAACACTATAGTGTCAAACGGAGTAGTTTCATTGCACTAAAAAATCCTCTATGCTCCACCTGGTCACCCCTCTGGCAACCACTGAACTTTTTTTTACTGGGTCCATAGTTTAGCCTTTTCTATAATGCATATTGCTGGAATTATACCATACGTAGCCTTTTCAGATTGGCTTCTTTCACTGGACTCCATATCTTTTTAAAAATCCTTCTTTCAATTTATTTTCTGTTGTATTCAGAGTAAACTTTCCTAAGAAAAAAAATGTTTTATGGAATTATACTCCCAGGTTGTTATGGTAGGTTGTGACAGAAAAATGTTCCACTAACAATAAATAGAAAAAGTCAAGTTACCAAAATCTGGTATTTAAAAGACATCAAATGGTTGTAAAAGCAACAAAGGGCAGATGGACTAGAATTACAGAGTAATAGCCATCAAAACTAAGATAACCGGGCTTTCCTGGTGGTGCAGTGGTTGAGAGTCCGCTTGCCGACGCAGGGGACACAGGTTTGTGCCCCGGTCCGGGAAGATCCCACATGCCGCGGAGCGGCTAGGCCCGTGAGCCATGGCCGCTGAGCCTGCGCGTCCGGAGCCTGTGCTCCGCAACGGGAGAGGCCACAACAGTTAAGCCCGCGTATCGAAAAAAAAAAAACTAAGATAACCATCACCAGAGTTTTTGTTGCTGTTTCTTTCTCTTCTTTTTTTTTTTTTTTTTTTTTTTTTTTCATTTTCTAACTCTGGATAATATAGGAGAGGAGTTTGCCGGACGAAAAAGAAGTAGCCCTTAGAAGTTTCAGATGACTGAAGTAAGTATCAAAGACTTGAAGGGACTCAAACACATGGATCATTTTCCTGATGAGATGTTTGCTGAAAGCTAACACTGTGAGGAGGGTAAAGAGCTAGGACAAAGACAACCAAATCTACTAGCAAAAACTCGAGCTCACCATCCAGAGTTTAAAAATACATAAGGGACAAGAGACCATGAACAAAAGTCAGCCGTGGAGGGGTGGAGGGGTGGATGTGAATTAGATGCCCAGAAGCTTTAGAATATGGAACTTTTACCAAGAGATTAAAAAATCGATAAATATGTTCCAAAAAGCTAAAGAAGAATCTAAATTGTTAATTTATAAAAGTAATTTTAAAAACAAATGATAGGAAATGTAGGTAAACATGTGAGGTCTCTTCTTTTGGAAAGCCTCTCTAAGGGATTCTGTTGTATTAACCTGAAAGATTATGTCTCCAAACTCAAAAACCAAATTATTAGCAAAAGAAGTTATTTCTTGGAAGGTGGTGAGGGGTGAGAGAAGAATATGTGAAGCACATTTGACAAAGTTTCACTTTTTTAAAGTGAGTTCTTAAAATGTATATGATAATGATAAACGAGTTCCCCCCCAAAAGGCAAAGTGTTAAGAGTAGGAAAAATACAACAAATGCTTAGTACTGCTAATAAAAAATGTGAAAATTTCTTTACCCACATTAATTAACAAATACTGGAATTTTTAAAAAGTGAAATGCAGTTGTTTAACCTATACACTGTGAAAGATTTAAGACAACTTTGTGTTTTTTAATAGATGTGCAGAAATAGGAATTCACTTACAAATCTGGAAATTAATACTGTTGCACATTTTCTTGAGGGATATGTGGACATACACCACAGCATTCTTAAAACATAAATATAAATTGAAGCAAATTTTCTAATTCTAGTAATTTATTTGAAGACATCTATCAGCTAAGAATATTTAATCGAATGGGTGAGGCTCTTTTTTTCCCTCACATAACCAGCACACTGGGGGTTGTCAGCGGGTGGTGGTGATGTACCAGATGTGATATCAGGGTGGTATATTTCTCATTCTCTTGGCATTTTCCATGTGTTCCAAGTTGGCTGACACAGCATTCCACATCAAGAGAGGAAGGAGAGAAAGCATCCTTTTTTATTTATAATCATTTCTGTTGCCCCGCTTTCTCCCTTTCTTCTTGCTTAAACCTCTCACTGTATGTGATCATATTAATAATCCTTTAATATATTTCTCCATGCTAATTTAAAAAGATATGTAAAAACATATGGATGACAGTTTTCATTGTTTTACAAAAATAGATCACATTATTACAATCTATAACTCCATGATACTCATGGGAATTCCTACAAGACAACTTTGTAGATTAAATTTATTTTTAATAGCTTAATGTACATTTACAATAATTAAACCTCCTCAGTGCATGGATATTAAATTTATTTCAAATTTTTGCCCCTTCCAATAAATTCCAACATATTGGCATTTTTATTTCATGGTGAAAAGTGAAATTACTGATTCAAATTGTAAGTGTATATTTACTATTAATATAACGTACAGATTGTTTTTGATAAAAACTCTATTTCACATTTTCACAAGAAATGAATAATTGAAATTTCCCTGAAACACTGCCAAACTTTATTGCACTTATTTTTATCAATCTAATGGGCAAAAAGGGATGGTATTTATGTTTTTTTTAATTTGCATTCATTGGATATTAATTATGATGATCATTTTCTACATATTTAGTTGTAATTTCTTTGACATTCTGGAATCTGTTAATAACAGTTTTCACACATTTTTATTGTGTTTTCTGGAGCTTTTTGTATATTAAAAATATTAACCATCAAATATTTTCTCCCAAGTTAGCTATTTTTCTATTGATTTTTTATGGTCACTTTTGCTATATGAAATAATTTAATGTAACTTTAGTTAAGGAGATCTTCCCAACCCCTAATTTTAGTTTCAGTCCTTAAATTAACATCTAAGACTTTTTTTGTTTTTTATGGTATAGAATTGTTATTGAACACATTGGAATATAAATTTATATGGTATAAGTATGTGTATACAGTTGACCCTTGAACAACACAGGTTTGAACTACGCAGGTCCACTTACACGTCGAGTCTTTTTCAATAAATATACACTACAGTACTACACCACCTGCAGTACATGGAATCCGTGGATACGGATCTGTGGATATGGAAGGCCAACTGTAAGGTTGTATGTGGATTTTCGACTGTAGGGGCTCAGTGCCCCTAACCTCTGTGTTGCTCAAGGGTCAGCTGCGCATGTGTATTTTCTCCACCAGATGTGACCTACTTGAGAGCAGGAACAATTTCAAACTGAGGACTAAAGAGACAATTTTTTTTTTTTTTTTCGGTAGGCAGGCCTCTCATTGTTGTGGCCTCTCTCGTTGTGGAGCACAGGCTCCGGACGCGCAGGCTCAGTGGCCATGGCTCACGGGCCTAGCCGCTCCGCGGCATGTGGGATCTTCCCGGACAGGAGCACGAACCCGTGTCCCCTGCATCGGCAGGCGGACTCTCAACCACTGCACCACCAGGGAAGCCCTAAAGAAACAATTTTTAATGAATGACTGAGGACTTTATATCTGTCCAGGTCATGGAGCAAAATACGTATAATGCCACAGTGTATGATCAGACTAAAGAATCGCTCTCTGCAATCAAAATGCCAGTGAATTTTGCATATTTTTGGTGTACCAGTAGCTTGGAAAGTACAATGTGCAGTTTTCACCTGACGCTGTTTACCTTGACAGCTCTCACAGCAAAAACATCCTATTTTTGCAGCTCAATTTTTATGAGTCTGTTCTTTACCACCCTGCTTACGTCTCGGGGCCAAAGCACTGGTCTTCTATATTTGGCACGGGGAAGGTTGTAGAAGGCCAAGAGAAAGTCTGTCTTCCCTCCCCATCACTGAGGACTTTTAGCTTGGACGATTCTTTCATACAAAGGAGATCAAGACTAACAAACCAGTCAGATCTGAGGGTCAGTGATTAATAAAGCAGCAGAAAACTATGAACAAGAATTTGGTCTCTTAGCTCTGCTGGATTCAGTCCGTTGATTACCAAGAGCTGAAACATCCTATCGAGAAAGTCGGTGCTTTTGCTTGTGAACCAGCAGGCCCAGGTGTACCGTGGTGAAGCCGCACCAGCGCTATTCAAACCTGTCAAGGCTGGGTCCTGGCAAATGTATAAAGTAATGATCTGGATCTATTTTCATTTCAGAATGTGAAAAGTATGCCATGGAATGTTCTTTTTTAGAACATTTTAGAACATTTAGAACATTTAGAACTGTTTTTAGAACATTGTTGTTAAGAAAAAGAGGAAGAAACACTGTTTTCCAAGAAGCAAGAGTAACTTAATTTCATCACACCAGAGACCTTTGACGCCTCATTACAGGCAGTTTCCCCTTTCACTTTCCCGTCTTCTCTTGGGCACTGAAAGATGAAGATAATGTTTAAATTCTTCACTAGATTCTCTCACAGTTTATAAATAAGATCTTCATTTAAAGATGTTTTCCAATGTAAATTTATGCAGCCACTATGGAAAACAGTATGGAGATTCCTCAAAAAATTAAAAATAGAACTATCATATGATCCAGCAAGTCCACTTCTGATATTTATCTGAAGAAAACAAAAGCACTAACTTGAAAAAAATGTATGCATCCTCATGTTCATTGCAGCATTATTTATAATAGCCAAGATATGGAAACAATCTATGCATCCATTGACAGAAGAATGAATAAAGATTTTGTGATATATTATTTGTGGAATATTATTGAGCCCTAAAAAAGGAATGCGATTTTGTCATTTGCAACAACATGGGTGGACCTCGAGGGCATTATGCTAAGTGAAATAAGTCAAAGAAAGACAAACACCATATGATCTCTTTCATATATGGACTCAAAAAAAGAAGTCAAGCTTATAGATACAGAGAACAGATTGCTAGTGGCAAAGGCAGGGGGTGGGAAGAAATGGGTGAACTGCTGCTGTTTTTTTTTTTTTTTTTTTTTTTTTTTTTAGTTTGAATGAATTGTTTAAAAGTTAAAGACATTTTCTTCCTTTAAAGTCTATCAAAGTGTGGAATCTTTAGATCAAGTTTACACTTTAAAAATACATATTTTCTCCTGGAAGTGGTGTAAATATTGCACCATCGTTTTTAAAATGCATTAGCATCTCTTCATTTTCTACACCTTGTTCTAACATCTCATTTTGACCTTAGGTTATCCAACTTTGTGCAAATATGCAAAAGTTACATATTGATATTTTCCATCTTTTTGGGTGTAAGAATCCATAGAAATGAATGGTATTTTCTTCCATGCAGTACCACACTAACAGCTCTTTTCTGTAGTAAAAATTAAAAAACCATCTTGCTATGTACGTAACATGGTTGTATGGTCTCACATTCATCAATGGTGTTCTTTATGCTCATTCTTTTCTCGTACAGTGAATTGAAATAATTTCTATTCTATTCACATTTCTAACCACAGTCTCTTTAAAGGTGAAAATGTCTTTAGTTTCTGGGAAGAATCTTTGTGTAACCTAATATCCTGCTAGATAACAATACATATGTGTGTGTGTGTGTGTCTGTTCCATCTTGGTGCTGAGTGCTGAGCCTTCACTATTCTGTTTTTATGGCATCACTAGGAATTAAATTTAAAAGTTTATAAGATAATTGGGAAGTATGCTGTAAGTCTATCTTTGATTATTTTGGACTAAAACCTGCATAGGTGGCAAATGCGTTGCCATATTTCCCCATTTGAGCACATATCCTGCCACTGTATTAAAAACAAAGACAAACCAAAAATAGAGATCATGGAGTAAGGTGCTAAATGTTCCCAGAAGCCTCTTTGTTGTGAATATATGCACATTTACTGTGTAATATTGATGTACTTCCAATGAATTGAATCTCACCTAAACACTTTTATTGTATTGTACTTACTCTGCTAAACCATGGTTATGATATTTCCAGAGCTTCTATCGGATCAAGTTGGCCCAGTAAATGTAAATGCTGAATCATTTGGCAAAATGGCAAATATTGTGTTTATGGGAATAGTGCAGGCTGTTGCTTTTTAAAAACAAAAATTTTAAGTTAATTCTTGGTGAACCAAGGCAGGAAAAGTATAGTCTTAATAATTTCTCTTGGCGATTCTGTTCATTTAGCATTCAACATTTTCCACTTCCAAAATGTGCCTAATACCTAGATAATTCAGGAAGTTAATATGTATACAAAAGTATTTCTATTAATAACGTTAGAGAGTGATAAGCATTCATTTTATAGCCGCCTACTAATGTACATATTACATCATTTTAAACTTCAGGACCTTATGGACGAATCAGAAAACTAAAATGAGAAAAGACTGAAAACTGCAAGAAATTAAAAGGCAATCATTCTATTACCTATAATGCAGATAGATTACTACTATTGAACATCATATATAAATTATGATATCAATTGCTAGGGTTGCCATAACAAAATATGACCGAATAGGAGGCTTAAACAACAAAAAATTATTTCTCATAGTTGTAATGTCTGGAAGTTTGAGATCAGGGTGCTAGCAGGGTTGGCTTCCTCTGAGGCTTCTGTCCTTGCCTTACAGATGTTTATCTTCTTGCTGTGCCCTCACCTGGCCTTTTCTCTGTGTGCTCACATCCCTGGTGTTTCTTCCTCTTCATAAAAGGACACCAGTCCTACTGGATTACGGTCCCACCCTTATGACCCCATTTAACTATAATTACCTCCTTAAAGGTCCATCTCGTAATATAGTCAAATGGAGGGGAGGTGGTTAGGACTTCAACATATGAATTCTGGGGGTACACAATTCAGTCCACACAGTTACTAAAGCTAATTGAGACATTCTTCAAGTGTATAATAGGAAACAAGAAAGCAATTTTATTTGATTTGTATTTGATTTACTCTATTTAGCAAAAAGAAATCTAATTTTATTAACCGATTAATAAAGCCCACTATGATTCAGGCATTGGTGTTTTAGTGATGTTTTGGCCTTGAAATTGCTTCATTCTCTACATCGATACATTTAGTTTGAAAAGATATGTCACTGTTCTCTAAGTAAAAGAGACCATGTATTTTTAAAATATGAATTAAAAAGTAATAATTACTTTTTAGATGGTCTCTTACAATAGAATATAAGTAGGAAACTTACACTGTATGTACATAAATGAATGTTTTACTTTCTTCAAGGTTTTTTCCCCTGATTCTTGAGGGCATAAAATATTAATTCACAGTAGCACTGGCTTATTGTTTTCACATAAACCTCAGGGGGAGAAAACAAAGACAAATCAACAGCAGTTTAAAATAGAATAAGCAATTGGATCTTTTAAATGAGAGATCCAATTTAATATTCTGATTTTCAGTGGAAAAACATTTTCTGGAGTACAATAACTCTATAGAAACACTGCAAGTATTCCTATCAAATACAACATGAAATGTCCTATTTCTCTCTTTGATTCCTAGTAGGACAAATCTTTTCCTAAGATCAGAGAGCTCTAGAATTGGACTAGACATTTGAACACCTTTCATATAAAAAGCATCCAATTTTGGTGATGAGTTAATGTAAAAATATAACTTGAGATCAAGAAACATATAGGCATATTCAGTATCCTATATACTTCTTGAATCTACTTTTTGAATATGCTGTTGTATCTTACTAACATAACTTTATCTTCCTATAATTTTATTATGTTTCTGCTGTAAAGGAAGGACATGGAGAGAAAACTAAATTTTGAGGCTCCGTTGGACTCCTTTAAATAATCAGGAGTATATTTGGTTATTGTTGTTTATATTCAGGATGGGTAAGGCTTTGCTTTTCTGGAGAGCTATCACAGTGATGGTGGGAAAATACCTGCTTGATTTTGAATTACTGAGTTAGGGAATCTCTCTCACAAGGACCCAAATCTTATTGGTACCATTTTTGAATAGCTCTCTAAAAATGGATTTTATATTTAGAAAGTCTACCAACCTTATCATCTATAAATGTTACAAAAATGAAAGATGATCAAATAATAAAACAATAATTAAATGGAAAACATTCAGAAACCCTTAGCTTCCTTGTCCCAAACCACTGTCATTATATTCAATTATGTTAAGATCAATCCCATTTAAGATCCACAAATTATCATCTAATAAGTTATTAAGAGTGCCCCATGAACTTGGAATTTTACTCTTTGATTCCTAGGTTCTATTTTATTTGAGCTAAATACCACGAGATAAATACCACAATATAATTAAAAAATTCAAGTTGCATTTATTAAAGATGTACATAAACTGACACGGGGTGTTGGATTTCCAAAAATGACAGAGAGAAACTCTCCTTCACGGAACATCACTGAAAAAGACCTTATCAAATACAGTAAAACTCCAAAGAGTTGATTCATAGAATCATATATCTCAAATAAAAAGCAATATATATATAACTTTCTCCTGACTGCTGAACATCCATTTCATCAAGAGATTTAAAGGTAAGAATTCTTAGAAATATTCCAGAAGCTATGGCTTCAGATGTCATTAAAACACTGACAGCAAAATTTTCCCCTTAGGGAAAGAGAACTGTATTAGGCTTTTCTTGCTGTAGTAAACAGTTTGTTCTACTCAAAGACACTCCAGCCTGCTTTGTAGGAACTGTTTATTTCCACTCAAACATTTTTCTCTCCATAAGGGACTTACTTCAGTTGAGATAAATTATGCTTGCATTTCCAATGGATTTTGTGCCCCTTTGAGTCTCTACTTCACATGAACACACAACTTGTTCCAAAGACCAACGGATCAGCTGGTCCTGAACATTCATAAAAGCCTTCAATTCCTCTGAGCTAGCCAAAGGGGAATTTGAGCTATAGCAATATTTCTTGTTTGAACTATATGAATACTGTAAGTCAAGTGGAACAGCTCATGAACAGGATAAACAAAACAAAGCAAAACAAACCAACAAAACCTTTTTCTCTTGAGAAGTCCAAGGTGATATCTGGAGAATTTTCAGTGCATGAATTAGATAATCTAAGCTCCTAGCTTTGGGGTCTATTGCAAAATGAATAAATATTTTTTTCTGGTAATCACTATGTTAGAATTGGCTGATTTATCTTCTCCAAGATCTTAAATGATCTTGCAAAAACGTTGTCCTGTAGATGATCCAATAACTCATTTTGCAAAAACAAACAAACAAATAAAGGAGAATGAAGGACTTGCTCTCACCCAACTATAAAAACCATTCTTTGGAAAATCTCCTGATCAGCAAAATCTTTAAAAATGTGATAATTGATTGATGCTGTCCAGCTTAACTTTGCCTGTCCTTGGCCTGAAAGGGTAACAGAGAATATGAAAGGCAGGCCTTTCATCCAGGAGCTGCCTCACACTTGGAACTAGACCTTGGCATTTGTTCTGCTGTTGAACATAAACAATTTCATAGACTGTTAGCATCAGACAAGGCAACTACAAGAACATGATGGAATAAAATAAAGACAAGACCACTTCTGTATCGATGTTTGAACACAGGCAGTAATAAGAAGTTTCCCAAATGGCAAAAATGACTAAACATCCCCAGTTCCTTGCTAATATGAGTAACAAAATTCTTTTCATTATCACAGTTTTCATCTCTTTTTCTTCCTCCAATCCATTAAGATAAAATTATTAAGACATCCAATCATAGGATTAATGGCAATTCCTGACAGCACAACATCCACACCCTTGAACATTTCCTAGGATCACCTATGACACCTATGGATATACCTATGATACACCTATGGATACACCAAACGTTACTATGTTTAGCTAACACTTTCTGGCCAAGACACCCCACAGTTCCTCCAGAGAGGGGTCCCTTCCACTGAAAGGAGACAATAAACGCAAATGTGTTTGTCTGTTCCTGGTAGTCACTGGCTGCAGGATATCAACAGCAGTTTATATTTGAACACTTATATAGACATTGCTCTTCAGAAAGTTCGTAAGAGTGAGTCCCTCAAGCTTTAAAATACTCTCAGAAAACAATAAAGGTGGGATCACAGGATCATCCTGCCAACTGCGATGGTGAGGTCTCATCCAAACCTTTGCCAACAGAGAAGTATTATGTAAAATATTATGTTTAGATATGATTTGTGAACTATTCAAAAAAACCATATTAACAATGTGAAATGTTTTCTGTATAAAATTATTTCAAAGCGATTCAGGAGAAAATCAGAGAAGCTCTGTCTGGTGTGAGGTCACACTTCAAGTAAGTAATAGAAAACCATTTGAATCAGATCTTCTGACTGCAGATCTGCTCATTTCACAATCTGTGCTGCCTGGCAGCATGTGAGAGGAAATTCATATCCTTTTTGGATAAGACATCATATTTTAAGATCAAGGAACAATCTCCAACCAAACACTGTTCACTTCTTTGCACCATGCTGACTTACTCCGCAGAAAGTACTGAAAAAAGTGATCATGGTGGTAAGGTGATATAAAACAGTATAAGACGAATAAAGTTAAAGAAATTAAATATGTTACAATTGGAAAAATAGTTATTCAGGTACTTAAAATACTCCTATGGTGAAAGAAATAAAAACTGTGTTACAATGTTCCAAGTATAGAACAAGGGCACCGGATTAGGATGTTCATAGGGAAATATTTCAATTTAACATAATCACAGTCACTGTAACAACTCTTCAAGGCAGAAAGTGCTGTCTCAGAAGATCACTTACTGTCCCTGCTTGAGATGAGTTGGGCAGCTGTTGGCAGGAAGGTGGTAGAAATAGGTTCACTAACTGAAAGGGTATTTAGAGTAATTCATGTTTTTCAAAACTATGTGTCTATAATTTTAGGGTTTGGATAAGAGGATGGAGGACACACATCACTAAGTTATGTGATATTACTACTAAAGATGGGATGTAAAGTGGTCCTAAAGTTTTTGAGATATAGAAACAAGGTAGAATAAAAGTGTAGTTTGAGGTAACCATAGTAGGTAACTAGATTATATAGCTCTATTTTTAATATTTAAAGAGTTAAGGATTCAAATGTTGAATACTCTATCTAGCTGTGTAACCCTGGACAAGTATCATAAATACTAAAAGTTATTTGTGCAATAGACATAGAAAATTGTGCATACTTTTTTAGGTTTCATGTGAATATAAAAGGAAATAATATAAAGTACTATGTAGCATGGCTGACATTTAGCAATGCATTACTATTTATTATTTTTTATTATTAAAATTTCGGTCTGTATGGCTGAGCTCACACTATAGACTTTAATGTGTATAGATTTATTATGAATTATACATTTTTTTCTGGAAAGAGTAGACAGGCTTAGTCTTGTTTCAAACTTTCAATTCTCCTGAAATCATTAAAGACTGATAACAAAACACTTTGCCACTGTAGGCAAGAGAATGTCTTTCTTCTGAGCTAGTCTAATTGTAATTGCCACATGTACTTCTGGCCGTTTTCATTCTTTCTTTTTTTTTGTCTTTTTTTGGCCATGCTTGCGGGATCTTAGCTCCCCGACCAAGGATTGAACCCCGGGCCACCGCAGTGAAAGCACCAAGTCCTAACCAATGGACCACCAGGGAACTTCCCAGTTTCTTTCTTCTCATTACTGTTTCACAGTCAGTATCTTCTAATGTATTTAATAAGTGTTCATTTAAGCACCTAGCGTTTATCAATTTATTTTCACAGAAGTAAGCTTATTTTGTAAAATGCTGGATGTCTGCCATGTTTATTATCTAAACATGTAAAGATTTTTCTATATATCTATTAAAGACAGAGTATGATGGTTTGGCATTCTCATTTAGCTGCTGGGTTCTGCAAGCTTTTTTTTTTTTTTTTTTAAATAACCTATGAACTCAGCGTGTTGCTGTGATGAGAAGACCTCTATTCTACTCCCATGATATTAACAGTCACTTTTGATGATGTCTAAGCTGGGATCATCAATGTGCACAAGATGAACCACATATCTTTGATAATGCATTCTGAAACATTTTGACTGAGTACGGTTGTTGATGAAAGACCTTAACACTTGTTAACACTTGAGGGCTCCACATCTATCATGTTGCAGGCTACGTCAAGCACCAACATTAGGTATTTCTCTCAACATTCACATTCATGCAGTCATTGTCTATGGAGGGATTTAAACCACACATTTCTACTTGATTGCTAATATCTGGGGACAAATGTGCTTGGTTTTCTGACATTAATATATTGTATCGTACTATAGTCCTTTGTTCTATCAACTTTATCAGGAAGTAGTTAAAATTGGTCAGAAATAAATTGCCGCCCCTGAAAGAAATGTGGGGTGTAACGAAAAATCAAATCTTCAGTAAGTATATAAATAGATGAACAGATTATTTTGAGTAGAATGTCTTTCCACTTAATAAATATAGTGGACAGGGGAAAGAATTTCTTGTTCCAACAGATTATGATGAAGTTAAAACAAAATGCTTTTTGTGAAAGTGCTTTGCAAAATAAATGATTTATGAATGTTTTTGTTATAGCCAACAGTAACACCACCATCTCAGCATCACCTTTGATTAATCTTTTAGATGTTACATAATACGTTTCAGATTTCAGGATATAATTTTCTCCATTCTTTAAATTCTTAAAGTAAGGCTGAGAGCTCACTAGTAGAATTTGCCAATTTGAACTATCTCTACAAACTATTCACCTGAATCTCCTGATTTTAATACTGTAAGAATATTACAGTGATAACCTAGAATTTTCTCATCTATTTTAGACCTTTCCAGCTTCAAGAGCAATGAAAACAATATTTCATAGAGCTGTCTTTTTCTAGATAATTAAAAACCTGGCTTCTCATAATGACTTAGTGGACAGCAAAATATAGCCTTAAATTTGTCACCTAATTAGTTTACAGTTGCTAAAAAAATAACTGACATTGGACTGACTATACAAATAATTGTTTTCCCACATACTTTAGCCATTCTTCTGATAATAATATGTATTTCTATTGTTTTATTCAACCATGTCATTATATATTTTGTTCATTTCTTCTCCCCATTACTCCTATTCAAGCTATATTGTACAACTTTCACTTACAAATGTATTGAGTATCCTTCAAAAAGTGCTTTGTGACCATCTTTAAAACCTTTACCATAGATGCAAGTCAACAAATTGACACTAGAAATTTTAGATTCCATGAGAAATGGATCCACACCTACTGAAATGTATCATATTCATCTAATTTACTTCTAATAAAAGTAGTTTTATTATGAATTTTTGTCACTTCTGCTTCCTCCTTTGTTAATTAAATACCAAATAAAAGTTTTTTCTAACATCATATCAAGGCATTACCTTTTACTTGTTAGGATTGCTTACTCAGTTTGTTTCACTAAAACTTGAAAAGGGAATCAAACTGTAAATGTGTAACTGTACTGGTATGAAATCAAAGCATTAGACCTTCTCTATAAAGTGCACAAGAATAATTTGGGGTCATTTCTCCAGAAAATGTTAATAACAATTTTCTTTATTGGCTGGAAAATAATGGCTTCCCCAGTTCATCATCACAACACTCTCTATAAAGATCGATGTGGACACCGGTATTTAATTGTAATAACAAAATTTCAATGACTGTCATGACTGGAAAGTTCTCCATCACTTTTTATGAATTTATCAAATTCTCTGATTTGGGTGTCATGGGAACAGTGTCCAGGTACTGGATTTGGTCATGGGATAAAAGAAACACCATAGGCTTTGATCTTGTCTAAACTTGGTTGGTGATGTTAGATAGTCATCTACTCTTCTTGAACCTCAGATATCTTCACTACAAAAACATGGGAATAATCCTATCTGTTCTATCTATTTTGTGAGTATTATGAACAAGCAGTAAAGCACAGAGAGTCTTCAATATTAGACAGCAATGAGAAGCTTGTATCTCTACACATACAAATATGGTTTGGAAGCAAAGAAAAAATTTTTTTATAATTTAATTGTTTGAAGCACTTTTAGATCACTTGTTTAAAAAGGCTATGAAGGAGATACTAAAATTATAAAATGAAATATCAATGTAAGGCATTTTGGAAAATATAAACCTCTACAGGAATGTGAATGGTTATTGTCATTTGTATTTTATACCCATTTATTACTTTTTACATATGCACAATTCAGACATAGAATACAAGAAATTTGATTTTTTCTTTTTCCAGTAAAAACATAAGAGAATTTCAGTGTTATAGCATAAACTACTACTCTTTAATGCTCAAGTAATATATCATAGTAGTTGTGTTGCTATAATTCACCACTTGTGTGTATTTCAAAGGAACCCTATTACTGTTCAACTCCTAGTAGTTTTACTGTGCTTTGTTAAAAAATTCAAGGGCTAAAGAATAAAGAGACAGAGTATAGATGAGGCATCTTGACCAAGCAGTGTAAGGAAACACACTGTTTATTTGGTTCAGTTGCCACAGTCCATCATTGTTATAACCACTAAATCCAATCATGTTTTAAAGTATTTTATGCTCCAGTATCAAGCAGCACTTACTACACACCATGCACTGTTTTCATCTATGACTGATGACAATAGCTAGGGAAAAAGCCTTTTTCAGGAGTATAAAAAATGGCTTTACATGAAACTGATGTATTATATTGGAAACAGATCTAATAGGCCAAGGAGACATGACAAATAATGCCCAGGGATCTAGCCGATCCCATTTGTTTTCAGTGAATTCTTGATTCTCATGTGCATATTTTGGACTTCCTGAAACAATGACATTTTAAAAGGAAATAGAACAGAGTCATAATCAAATCTTACAATGTTCTTGGTGTCAGTAGAGCTCAGCTTGCTTACAGGGGGAGTTAGCTCAGCAATTTGGACTTCTGGTGGGATATTCATGTCTTTGTCATCCCTTGCCTGTGACTGGTTGTTGCTTATTTGATTTTACCTCCTTAAGAGAAAATGAGAATGTGGTTGGAGCAGTGCCCGGCTATGTTTAAACTCTTAATGAACTATAATACACCACTCCATGTATGAAATTTGATGAAAATTAATTCTCCCACCATATCCTCACAATATTGACATCAACAGAAATAGAGCAATTATTCCAAAGACAGTGATTTTCTTATTAATATTGCACTGCTCAACTAAAGTGGGAATATAAAAGTGAAGACTGGATTTGAATTCCTAAACATTTAGAAGCCATGAACCTTGAATATAGTCAGAAATGTTTTTACTAGGTGAACTAAAATCAATCTCTCAATTTGATGCACAGTAGGGATGAAGGTCAACACTGAACAACCCAGAGTTGAGGTTTTGAAATATATGCTTGTAAGAAACTAATTGGTTTCTTGCATGTCCCTTTCTAAGTATGCACTCACAGTAGCTTATGGATTGATTTGAGGACATTCCCACTGTGCTGGGACCCTATGAGTCCTCCCTGACCCTCAAAGCAGGTCTATAACGTGGAGTAACTGTGTTTGAGCCATACTTTCAGAAGTTCCTAATCTCTTGCTTTCGTTACCATTGAGCACTTTGGAAGTGAGAGTCATCTCTCAAACAATAAGTAAATTTAAATAGTTGAGGCTGAAAATATGCTATTTATTGCATCAAGTGAAGTTTGTTCAGGCATTCATGTCTTTTACATGACTTTATAGAGATTCTTTATTCCATCCACCCCCACTAGACACCCTTGAAGGAACATCTTACCTACCTTTTTTTCACAGTGGCATCACCTGTCCCTATATTACTGTGTGGCACAGGGTGAGAGCTAGATAAACTTTGTTGAATAAGAGAATAAATGAATAAACTCCATTCTCACTCATGCTTTATATCTTGTACTCCTCTGTCTTCTTTTATTTCCTCAAAATCTGACTTCAAAAATTTTTATAAACAAATGTTTTCAATTTAGTGTAAAGATGTTTTAACTGTTAAGATTGTGTCAACTTGATGTTAACACTGCATCAGCTCTCCCAAGGATATTTGCTCTTTCACATTTTTCTATCAATGAAAGAACTTAAGAAACTGCCGCCCACATGCAAGAGAATAATATTTGTTAGCTGGTAGGTGGGTGCCTTTTGTGTAGTTGTTGCATTTAACTACATGTTTTAATACTTACAGAATGCATTAGAAAGTGGATTATTAGAAATCAAAAATAATTAAGGAAAGAGGAAAATTAAAATTCTCCGAAGATATGATATACAAGAATATTTGCAAGTGTATCTTCTGAGCAATTTTACATATGATAAATGACTTCTTTAAATTATAATTACTATGGCAAAAAATTGACAAGCCATGAATTTTTATAAACCAAATTTTCAAATGGCTCTGAAAATACTTTTCATTTTTTAGAAATAAAAATCACATTTAATTTCAATTTTGGGAGAAAATCTGATGCTTAATTAAGCAATATACTTATTGCTCATAGTATATTTTTTATAATTTATTATTCTTGGTGCTACTCCAATGTGACAACAGATCTATGAAGGATAATTTTATCTGTATTTTTCTTAGAAATCAGAGCATTTAAGAATTTTAGTTTCTTTAGTTTAGTTTCTTTATCAAGGAAGTGTTATCTAGTTTAGATTACTTCCATTAAATAAAATTTAAAGACTATGATTTATTGCCTTTGTAAGACATCAGAACTGAATTTAAAGATGAAATTTAATAACACTGCCTAGTTCCTTCTTTTACAGGAAGTTGAATCTGATATTAGTCCTTTGAGTAAATTTGTTTTAAAACTCACATCCTCTTGACAGGTAATTTTTTTTTTCTCATTGGTCTTTTGGGAATATATAAAGGTCAAAGCAACACTGGTATATTTAAACAGACAACCAGCCACAGAAAATATAAAATGAATCATCAATATAGAACATGAATATTTTTATTATGGATTAATGTTTACTTCAAGCTGGAATTCAGGAGACAAACCAATTGCTTTCAAGTAATGAACAGCACTGTTCTCACCTCTTATCAGGGATAACTCAGTGCTTTCTAGGTAACATGAGACTGCCTATTTTCTAACGTTTAATCTCTCTTAGTCCATTGGATTAAATTATTGAGCTCTCATTTTTGGTTAAATCAGTGGCTATCAGAAACAATAAATTACTGGGGAGACAGGAAAACAAAAAAGCAAGAAGAGAGACATTAAAAGGTAATAGATAAAAGTACTTAGAAAAAATCTTGATTGTCAGTCATTCTTGGGTATTTTAACATATTGCCTGGAGAGCCAGCCACTTAGAGGTGGAAATTTGTTATTTTCGCCCTTTCTATCCTCTGTAAAAATATTAGTTTTTCAGATAACATCATTAACTTTTTTTCCTCTTTTCAACTTTTGTTCCAGGGTCTTATTTTATGTCACGTTTCTTGCTGCAAATACATTTACTCTTACGCCTCCTGACAGCCTGAATTGCAGCATGCAGCTGGCACGGTGACCTCTGCAGCTGGAATGGGAATTGATTGGCAGGCCGCCTGTGTGTCTAACCCAGGAGAAGTGTCTTCACACACACACACATACACACTCCACACACACTGCCTCCTCCCCATGACCACACACACACACACACACACACACACACACACACACACACACACATCCATACACACTGAGTGACTTCAGTTGGCACCAACTTTGGGGAGTCTCGTGGAGGCTTTCACCACCAGGGTCTTCCAGCTGTCCAGCTGTTGAGTCACTTTGGAGCATCACACGAAGCAGGAGTTCACCAGCAGTTGTGTAGTCTGGCAGCCTAGGCAATGTACCTAGGAGGCCCAGGGGAGGTGATGCGGGTAGTTGACGCATGAGGATTACTTACTCTAACTTTCTAGTGGACCCGTAACCACAGCTCTTGTTGGTTTTTCTGGTCATACTTTTGCTTTGAATTCATTTCTTCCTTTTTGCTATTGATCGCAGCTCCTCTTTAAATATAAAGTTTCTAAATCACTTAATGTGACAGATCCCTTCTGGTGCTATATCTCAAGGCCTTTTGAATTTGCAGTTAAAGTAGCAACCAAAAATAAATAAATAAAATAAAATAAAATAAAAAGCTAGTTAAAATTCCGAACCAGTGATGCATTCATTGCTCAGATATGTTCCATAAGCTTTCAACCTCTTCTCATCATACAGACACATTTTAAGGCATTCAGAGTAGTGTTTTCTTTCCCTTGTATTAGAATTTCTTCATCCCTGTTCATATACACCTGGTTTCTGCAAGGGAATTTGGATTTCCAGAGATAAGCAGATTCAAAGCACATATGCATTTGTGCTTATTTTCCTGAATCTCTTCTCTCATATTTAGAATTTTTGGAGATTATCCCTTTATGTTGGCCCCTTCAAGTGGAATATTTTCCCTGTGAATAATGAACTGAAAAGTTCTACATATGCTCCTATTGTTTTCAAGATTGGAACAATTTTCAATTGATTTAATAAATATGGATACCATCCCTTTATACTCTGAGTCATAATTATGTACATGAATGATAGCTGCAAACTTCTATTTATACGCTATTCTTGAATGATTTAAAGGTGTATATCTATACTTATTTTCTTTTTAAAATGTACAGGCACAATAAATTTACATAGTTAAGTAAAAATGGATAAATATAGTGAACTTTTAAAATCCTGTGTTTAAAAATGTCATCACAATTTTATTGATCTGAGTTACTTTGAGAGTGAACATCTCGAGGAGGGACAGGTGGGAAGAGACGGGACATTAGAGTTTGGGGCTTGAAGAATTTTTCTCTAACAACAACAAAAAGCTTTTAATTATTGATTTTGAGAGCCAAAAAAATGTGAATAAAAATGCAACTGAGCAGCTACAAACAGACAGATGGGGTCTGGGAAAAGGCAAAGCTGCCAACCATTTGAGGAGAAAACGATGACAGAATCTAGTGCATGTTTTTAGCACAAAGGTGAGAGACAAGCTCTGTAACATATGTTATGCAATGTCTCGTAGACACTAAAAATGACATGGACGACACAGAAGATGAATTGAGATCTTTTTGTTTCCTCTACTGTCAGAATCACTGTAGAAATAAGAAAATGGTGTAAGGAGAAATAGCAAAAAAAAGAAAGATCTTGAAATGTTTAAGATATTTTCAAGATTACATTGGAAAGCTAAATAAGTTCTTGCTCGTACATAAGAAAGTAATTCTGAAAGTAATCTGCAGAGGAGAGCTTTGAGCTTCCAGGTGAATCCTGAGTTGTGCACTTAATCTTTACTACCGTAAAATATGGCTTATCCATGTCACTGTGTAAGTTAATGGGGAATGAATGTAATAGGAGAGCAATTTGTACAAACAAAGATAGAATGTCAAACTCCCTTGATTGAGAGGCTTATATCACTGTACAGTAGCTGTAAAAAAGCCTGATCAAATAGTAACCAGATAAGATGTTGCCATGGTAATACCCTGCTAATGAAGGCGTATTGGAAATGAAGACATATACAATGAATTCTTTAAAATCTTGAAAAATGAAAACACACTGAAAATGGTAAATACACTCATGTGTATACATGTACATATACAAATATGTGTACATATATACACATGTATATATGTGTGTGCATATATACATATATGTATTGTAATATTTATATAATGCATATAATATATACATTAGTGAAAAAGTCAAACTAATTTGCTCCTTGGTTTTATAAAAAATTTACATTTGTATGAGAAGGACTTAAGGAATTGTTCAGATGCTATAATGTGGGTCTCTGGCCCTAGAAGGAGAAACTGAAGAATATAAATCAGGCAATTATTGAGATCTGGAACAAAGAAATTTACATAAAAGCCTAACAAACCAGCCAGCCCTCATAATGGAGAGGATGGAGAAAAGAGGTATTGAAGATGAGATTTCTTTCTGGTCCCCCTTAGCACAGTCACAATTTATCACACGGTAATAGTGAGTTAAAAAACAGATCCTCTAGTCAGGGGAAAAGGTTATTTTCACATTATTATCCATGTTCGGGCAGGAAGACGATAGGAATAGGGGTGCATGTTACCCATAGGAAAGAAATACTTAGAGGATTAAGCTAAAATGAGCTAAGAAATGCAAAGACAGAAACAGTCAGGGGGTGAATGACATATTCACTACAGCAAGTTATATCAGATTTGTTTATGAGATCACATATGATTTTCCCTAAAAGCATGGGTAGGACTATTTCAGAGTCCTGTGAATGGTTTCCTAACTCTGAACACTGATATTAATTCTGCCTTCTGTATGATACATATATGATTTCAAAGTTTCCAATAACATTAGGTAATGATTGATAATCATCCAATGTTTCAGGATACTAAATCTAAACTATGTATACCATGTGGGACCAATATCAGAAGAAGGTCATCATGGAAGCCCGATCAATCGTCATTTTGGACTGAGAGAGGAAGAAAAAGAGTGAAGGGCTAAAATCTTTCCACCATGTATTTGAATGGGACAAAAATACCCAGAGGAGCCCACTAGCTGGGCAATGCACTGTATCCCCATGAGTTTCTTCTGTATCTGTGAGAAGTGTACTACTCTTTGCAGTGCCATGAATAAGCCTTCAACAGTTATTAAAATATGCACATTGCTTTGCAGTTAGGTGAATTTTCAAAATAATTAATTACACTTAGTCATTCCTCCATATGCATTTTCCAAAATGTAAAGATTTATTATCAGTGTTACAAACATCATAAATTATAAAATAATGGGAACGTGTTATATTTGATTTTCGGAAGTACCTCTATTGTTTATTTTTAGGAAAACACTCTTTTATTTCTATTTTTAAGTCTCTTTAAAGATCATCCATTATAAATTCCCATAGAATACAGAAATATTCCCAAGCCAAAGCAAGAGGGATACTCTCATATCAAAATCTGTGGTTCCCTAGGCTTAATATTTCCAGCAAAAAACAAAACAAAAAACCTTACTTTTCAAAAACTACATATTTTTAGTCCCGAAAGTATTTATTAAAGTGAATTTAATTGTGTCAAGATAAAATTTACCTCTCTGAGAAGTACAAACCCTAATCAAAGTTCAGTTTTTTGCAGATATTCCAACTGAATCTGTTGCTTCTTCCAAAATAGAGCTTTTTTATAGTAGTTGGTTAATTCTAAGGCAATTCATACCCTGCAAAGTTCAGGAGGACTTTGATCACATACCACCCCTTAGCTTTCTACCTCTCTCTCAGTCTTCTTAGTCTGAATTCATATTAAAGCCATGTCATTCCTTGCTTATTTCATTGTTACTCTTGCGCTTCTCCTACCTTATTACCAAGTTTTGAGGTGCACAGCTGAACTTGCTTGGTTTATTTGAGTGATATTGTCTCATTGAAAGTTAAATTATGTTAAGCTAACATATGTAAGATAAATACTGAAAGAGATTATCATTTGAGAAAAGCAATTTTTAAGCAGGTGATTTTCTATTGACTTGAGACTATAGATTTCTAATTCAGAAAAAAATAAGTTATGAAACAAATTTTAAGACTGAAACAAAATAGCTGCCTCACTTTTCTGTGAGCAGATTGTTAACATTATTAGGAGAAATTCAGTGTAATTTTTCCAGTGTAATCTGGAAATATGCTGAAGGTGCCCAGAAATGCATTTTCTACTATGGTTTATTGCTTTATTAGTGTTTGCTTTAAATTTTAAATTATGCTTTAGACTGCTGCAACTGTTATAAATTTCTCAATACAAAAATGTTACTTTTGAGGAATTTTGCACAAAGATTGTGGTAAACATCATAAGCGTTACTTGGCAAAGCCTGGAAATAAGTCCAAATGCCAGGAGGTATATGAATCCCTATTCTCCCAGGGTTCTGTACTAAGGTGGGCTTGGGTTAGTGCTTAGATGGATAAAGCATAGGGCTGTGTTTCAAGAGGGTAACTCCTGCCTCTATGTCAGTTACATTTTAAGCATCAGGGTGACATTTTAGCTCAGGAAAAAAAGGCAGAACCTTGAACATGACTTTAGATAAGTAATGAAAACCCTACAGCCCAATACCTGGAGAACAGGAATCTATGTTTCCATGGGAATTGAGTTAACGCATATTCCTCTCACTGCAGGGAAGAGAATGCCAAGCCCCTGAGAAGGCACATTTGGGAAAGATGGACATAGTGACCACAATTAGCTTGTCCTCTGGCTCACAGAGAGCTCCCAGAATCCACCCTGGGGTGTTTCTCTTGGTCTCCACATAGAACTCACATTCCCACTAGAAATGGGCTGGTGACATTCTCGATACTCCCCACATCTCACGACACCATTCTAAGCAAAAAGAAGAATGCTAACAACAACAACAAAAATCTACAACTTATATTTCAGCTAAACTAGAAGAGAGAAAACACTTCAAATTTGCATCTTTTAAATTGCTAAATCAACTGAGAGCAGCTCATGCAGCATCGCAGGGGATTGCAAAGTATGGAGGGGACCTAACAGTCTAGGTGTCAGGAATCAGCAGATAACTTTAATGGCAGAAGGAGCTCTTCTCTGACTAGGAACTGCCATGAAAAGGACTGACTGAAACAGGACAAACTCCGCTACCAACGCAGAGAAAAAGCATACAAAGTTCCTGAGGGTTCCAGAGACAATAAATCTCAGAAGAAAGGGAAAGGAAGTGGAATATCTTTCAACTTGAGTTTTTCCTGATGGCAACATTCACTGAAGGAACTAGGTCTGTGGTTTTCTTTTACTATGTTAAATATTTTCACTCCACCCTCTTCTTGCTTGTGTGGTTTGTGAAGAGAAGTCCTATGTAGTTCTTAACCTTGTTTCTTATGGACTAGGTGTTTTTGGTTTTGTTTGCCTCCTTTCAAGATGTTCTTTTTCTCTAAGGTTTTGGCAGTTTGAATATAATATGCCCAGGGGTAGATTGTTTAGTATTAAGCCTGCTTGGTATTCTCTAACATTCCTGGAAATGAAGCTTTATGTGTGTCATTATTTTGTAAACCACTAGCCATTATTACTGCAAATATTTCTTCTACTCCAATCTCTCTTACTTCTCCTTAGGATGCTCTAATTACATGTATAGTAAACGTTTTGAAATTCTTACATGGTTCTTGGATATTATTTTGTTTTTTTTTAATGAGTTTTTTGTTTGCATTTTAGTTTAGGAAGTTTCTATCGAGATATATTCAAGCTCACTGGTTCATTTTTTAAATTGTGGTAAAATGTACAAAACTTAATCTTTATCACTGTAACCATTTGCAAGTATATTTCGGCAGCAGGAAATATATTCACAAGGTTGTGTAAATTTTCCCATTACCCCCAAAATAAACTCTGCACCTATTAAATAATAACTCTCCATTTCCCCTTCCCTCCAGCCCCTGTAAACCTCCAGTCTACTCTCTGTCCTTACCAATTTACCCATTCTTTGTGTCTCATATAAATGGAATCATATGATATTTGTTCTTCAGGGTCTGGTTTATTTCATTTAGCATGATGTTTTTAATGCTCATCCATGTTATAACATATACTGAAATTTTATTCTTTTTATGGCTGAATAATATTTCATTGCATGCATATACCATATTTTGCTTACACATTGATTTATTGATGCACACTTGGGTTGTTTCCATCTTGTGGCGACAGGGAATAATGCTGTTAGCAACATTGGTGTACAAGCTCACTGATTCCTTTCTACACTGTGTCCAATTTACTGCTGAGCTCACGGGAGGCAATTTTTGTTTCCGTTACAGTGTATTTTTTTTTTTTTTTTTTTTGCGGTACGTGGGCCTCTCACTGCTGTGGCCTCTCCCGTTGTGGAGCACAGGCTCCGGACACACAAGCTCAGCGGCCATGGCTCACGGGCCCAGCCACTCCGCGGCATGTGGGATCCTCCCGGACCGGGGCACGAACCCGTGTCCCCTGCCTCGGCAGGCGGACTCTCAACCACTGCGCCACCAGGGAAGGCCCGTTACAGTGTATTTTACTTCTAGTATTTCATTTTGATTCTTAGAGTTTCCACCTCCTACTTACATTACACATCTGTTCTTGTGTATTGTCTACATTTTTCATTAAAGACCTTAACATACTAATAATTTTATTTTTTTGTTTCTGAAAACAAATTTTATTTAAATAAGTGTTTAAATACCTTACATAACATTAAAACTGAAGGGGAAAAAAAACAAAAAACCAGCTTGTTACTTCACATGGCATCGGGCAGCTGTTGCTAGTAAGTTGCGAGCTCTACAGCTACATGACTGATACATCAGTTTGAAATTTGTTCCCTTGTCAAAAGGTTAACTCTGATAGAAGGTTGGCCTCACATTCTAATTTGGACATCGATCAGCTAGGATATGTCTGGTCAAAAAGACCTTGGTGGCAAGACAGATGTCCTATCACCTCACTAGAAGGAAGGTGGCTGCTCTAAGCTCTGTCCACCTGGTCACGTTGGAGATACCAGGGGATCTTTCCCCTGATGACCAAAGACTCCCTCTAGCAGTACAGCTGCCATTGCTGCCTCACCCCATCCTCCACTCTCATGGCTCAGTGACTGAATAATTCTATTTTTAATCAATTACTTATTTGTCAGTTACTTAATTTAATTTTAATTTAATTTTACTTTAAATTCTTTGGTGATTCTACAATCTGTGTCTGGCTCTGATGCTTGCTTTGTCTCTTCACACCGTGTTTTCTCTACCCTTTTAATATGCCTTGTAATTTTTGGCTGAAATCTGGTTATGAGGTATCAGATAATATAAACCAAAGTGAAAGACCTTTCTTGTGGGTTTTATGTTTATCTGACTAGGAGTTCAGCTGTATTTCATATTTATTGTAGCTACAGATCCCAGAGGATTCAAATTCCTCTGATGTTCTTGTTTTTAACTCCTCTGCTATCTCTGGGCTTAAGAGAACCTAAGAACTCCTGCCTAATTAGAATCTGGGCCCTGCAGCTTTCTAAAATGTAATCCACTTTTATAATTCCAGATTCTCGTTAATGTGGTGGTAAAGCATCAGGGAAGGAATTCTACAACCTTATGATTAAATCTTAGTTTTCAGTGGGGCTGTACCCTTGGACTGTGGCCTTTAAACGTGTTTTTTAGCTCCCTTTCACCTCTTCGGTGAGACAGACAGGTAGGCTAGAGGGGAGGAAACTGGGTAAACGTCCTCTCCCCTCTCTGGGTAGGAAAAGACAGCTGGTATAATGCCCTTTCTCCTGGAGAGGAGGCCTTTGTGATGGAGACTGTTCAGAGCATTTTTCAAAATGGTTATTTTCCCTTCCTCCTGCCAGGAAGTGTGCCTTTTAAAACAATTTCAAAATTATCAGCATCACTCCTCATTTCACAAAAGAATTTTACAAAGACATGAAATAGTCACAGAAGCTTAGCATTTCTAAAATTTTTGCTGGCGATCCACAGACCATTCTTAGGCAATTGATCTTTTAGAATTGGCCCTATAGAAAATGGAGCTGGTTATAGTTTGAAGAGGTGTGTTTATTGACTATTTATTTGAATTTTTAATAGTGGATTTTTCAAAATTGTCATCGACCACAAGGATTAGAGTTAAATATTCTTTACTTAGTTCTGTATTTGAATTAAGCAGGTTAAAAAGCCTGAAAGGAATCCTTTGCATTGTTTGCCATATTTTGGCCTCTCATAGTGTGTTTCTACAGCAAGAAGATAACGTAATTCATTATTTAATTTTTTTTTTAGCATAGATCTTTCTCTGCTATGGCTGATTTTTAATGATGTTGAAAAGGTATCTAAATGAGGACAATCCTCTGTCCACAAAACGTCAATGTTTTAGTCATGAATTTGTCTATCGTTTCTTAATAGGTGTGCATCTTAAAGGAATCAGGATACTTTACATTGATTATGGTAAATATTTTTTCTGAAAATGTATTATAAAGGAAGAAATAACTATTTTTTTTTTTCTATATCACAACTGAGTCTCATTAAAAATGCTACACTTTGTTGGATAGAAAGGTTTAAAATAAATCTGCTATTGTTTCATGTTAATCCCTGTGGCCCAATTGGTAAGAATCATGCATTTGAAAAGAAGCAGGACTCCCTGGGGCTACATGATAAAGAAAAAGTAAGTCTACAGACAATCAATATTATAGCACCATGTACCACAGCACTGAATCTTTGTTGTTTAGATATAGATTCAAGAACAGTAACCACTGCAAAAATTATAGTATACTTATGCATTCTGGCAGGACAATATCAATGAAATATTCCATTAATTTGACCCACATCTAACAAATTACATGAAGCGTAAATCCTAGCATAAAATCCTAGCATAAAATAAAGTCACTTTTTTCCTTCAGTTTTAAGGTGCATGGTTTCTATGTTGCTTGTATAATTCAAACACAGGGACACTTATTTTATAAGACTTGTAAAACTGAAAATTTAACCTAGTTTCTATGTAGAACAAGACAAAAAAAAAATCTCACTAATTAAATTTAACAAAAGCATCAACCCTTTTTTCTACTGAATTAGCACATTTTTGGAGTCACATTTCTGACCCTAAAAAGGAGCTCACATCTGTTGGAAGTAATGATATATTACTGTAATATGGAATCATATTGAGCCAAAAAATCAAAGGTGGCAATGGAAGTGGGATCAATGATGGAGTTTCTGTGAAAAAGACTTTAAACAGAAAAAACACCCTAATATATTTAAAGATGTTATTAATTTTGAACAAAATAATACAGTAGCTAGACAATGGATAATAAACAGCATTTAACACAAACACCAGTATCTCACTGCACATATTCTATAAGCTGTGAAAGTTGTTAAAAGATAAACCGAAACTGTATTTGAGCAAAAATCAATTCCAACTGAGCAGTGCCAGACCAGAAATGGTTATGAGGGCTCTTCCCATAGGAGCCAGGGGAAAGCGTGGAAACAAATGAACAACATACTGATAAAATGACTCAATAAGTAGTAAGCATATTGCATGGATTGAGGCTATTTGCCAAAGGTCCTTGAATCTTCTAAGTGAATTTTATTACAGGAGGCAAAGTGGAATAATTTGAGGAAGGGAGATAATATGGTTTAAGTAAGATACTAATATTTCTTATTAGTATTATTTCCAAACAAAGATATCTTTGCCATATTTTAATGCAGTTCACATGAATCCTTATGTGTCTGGATGAAGAGTTGGGTGGTAAAAAAAAGAGAAGAAAAGTTGGATTCAGAGATAGAACACAAAACATTTTAGTACATAATTCCACATAGTGAACATAGGACTGGGAAGAGTGAAGGATGATTCATAGCCTATGAGATGTAGGGGTTAACAAAATTAGAAAAAAAAATTACTGGAACGGGAGAAATGAGAGAGAGAGGCAAATATTTGGTCCCATTTATGATCAAGAAAGGTCCAGCAGGCTGTGTAACACATGGGGACAGAGCAGGAGAGGGGTCAGGTCTAGAAATATAAATCAAAGTCAACCTGGTAACACTGATATTTAAAGTCATATGAATGGATAACCAAGAAAAATAGGGCACCACATTTCAACCCTCAGGAGCATTGTTTCTTATTGTTTAACAATAAGAACAGGTATAGAAAAGCATACAAGTGATTTCATTTGAGAAAACAATGTACCATTTCCAGGCTTTCAGTATGACAGGGATCAGAGTGATAAAATGGCATGTTGAAAAGAAGATGAATGGAGCAAGAATTTCTTCAAAATGCCATTTACTCACACATGCTTAAAGGCAAAGGAGAATGTACTGTTTGCAAGATAGTGTTTAATTGCCTGAAAAAAGAAAGCAGACTCTGTGAGGGAAAGTGCCTTCAGTCACTATGACACTTTTTAATAACTGCATCTTATCTTGAGTAAACTACTTTAATAGAATAAATCACTCACGGAAAATTAATCCTTTCAAAAGGCACTGTTTAGGAACATCTTCCTTCTTATATGTTTTAGTACCTTCTTTTATAACTTCAGCAAGTTTTTAACAGACATATTATACTTGCAATAATCTGTGAATATACTTCAATATTCTTGGAGTGGGAAGTTATAGGAATTCTAGGAATTTATTATTTTTCTGTTTGGTTTGATACATAGACATTTCAATGATTGTGATTACGCTGCATTTACCTTGGCTGCATGACTCGCTAAAGAGAGAATGCAGAATCCCTGATTCTCCATTTAACATTTATCTTTCAGATTTGAATTAGTTTGGTGTACTAAGAATCTGAGAATCTGCACATGGCTGTTGGCAAGAATTTTCAGACTTGGAGTTTGCATAAATGCATGCTTTACTTTCTATGTAAAAAATTAGAATACATAAACTGTAGTTTTAAAATGTACTTATTTTTAATAAATTAATTCAGCATTCAAAACCATGCCAGGTTGAATCTGAGAAATGAGCCTTAGGGAACCGTTGTATTACAAATCTAGATACTTATTATTACTTAACTAATTTCAAACCACAAAGCTAATCAACCACATGATAGCTTCGTATATTTTCATTAAACTCTCAAATTAAAAGTCAAGTATTCCACTGCCACAAGTTTTTACATTCCAATATAGTTTGTTTGATTAAGCTTTCTCATAAAAATTCTCCAATGATAGATTTCCTTTACATGAATAATAATAATATTTAATGCTTATTGAGGTTTTACCGTGTTTCAATTACCTCCTAATCCTTTTTATTGTTTAACTAATTTAATTTCAAAACTTATTTCAAAAGTTATTATTATCTGTATTTTACATATTTAAAAGTATGAACAAATAGATTAAACAGTTTGAGCAAGGTCATATATGTATAGATGTGAAAATGCATTTGTGCATATATGAATGTTACATTTTACAAGATATAGTCGTATGGTTAAAACTTCTGTAAGACTTTTTTTTCCAGATAAAAGAATGTCACCAAATTTCCATATATCAGCTATGATAGTAAAAGATGACAGTTACAATACAAATCCAGAAACCTTAAAAGAGGTTCCTAAAAATTATGTCACAATGATTGTTACCATTACAGATAGTTTAGCAAACAAAGATCTTTGGCTGCAGAGATCATATCCATATGGCCAACAATTACTTAATAAAATATTACCTATAAATTCCCTGAATTACTTTGCTACATTCTACTACAAATCTTCAAGGAAGAGCTTTATAATTAACTGAGACTACTTCAACTCTTCCATTTATGAACTTCAGCAGCTGGTACCATTTGATGCATATAGAAACTGTTTATTCTTCCTTTTTTATTTAGGAAACATATAATAATTGTTTGCTCGGTGTCAGAATATGTACCAAATACTGGAGATACAACATTAATAACACATAATTTAATTAAATGCGCTGACAACTGAAAAGTATAACCGATAAACCTCTGTAAAAATAGATTAGCAAAGATATGAAGTAACAAGGGGGCACAACTAAACTTCTTTTGGAGGTGAGAGAGGTCGAGGAAGTATTTTCTGAAGTCCTGGAATGTCTACTGGTGTGGTCGTGAAGGGATGGGGGATGGGCATGGACAGCATCTCCACCGAAGAGATTATTACCAAAGTCTTTCAGAAATTTTTTCTAACAAGTATAGTATTTTCACTAGTATTTTTAAATTTCCTTTCCCAATATCAAATGACATATATTTTATTGGCAACAAATTTCAAGAGCATGTCCAATGCAGTGACCAAAACAGATGATTTAGTTTTATTTAATCCAGCAAATCTAAACAAACTCCTGCATAAGCTTTTCCTTAGCTGTGTTTTGCTGTTGGTAGCAGGTGAATTTTAACTGTTTCCTGGCTGTGTACAATAGACCTCTGACCAAATTGTTCCCTTTTGGCGTGCCATTTTAGAGACCTTGAGAAACTGATTTAATCTTCCTGAAAATATTTGACTCTGATGTTAATAGTACTACTTAGCACATGGACTTGATATGTTATTTAAATGAAATATGTAAATCATTTGGAACAGTTTAAGGCATAGCAGGCACCCAATAATTAAATACTAATGTTAATATTATTATTCTCTAAATATCAAGTCTAGAAAAATACAATTTACTTACGGTAGACATTGACATATATGTAAATTGTATCATTCTTATTTCTCACTAGCTATTTAAAAGGCAATGTTAGTTAATTTAAAAGTTAATCAAATGCTCTTATATGACTCAGATAATTGTTTTTTTTAATGCCCTCCAGAAATTGTCTATGTTATAAGCAGAAACTCATTTTAACTGAAAATTACAGCATAGCTGATCTTTCCTTGTGCACTTTGCAATAGTCTTTGTGCCAAAGCAATAAAATACAACATAGATATGTAAATGAATTTTGTTTTGCTCTTAGTTATTTTTCTGTCTTTTAGTTTATGAGATACTTTCAACATATTTTCAGCTAGTGTATGCATTACAGTTCAAATTATAAGAATTATTGCATCAAAACTACAATAGTTAAAAGTATGGTATCCATACATTCACCGACCATTCATCCTTTTGTCATAAAAGGATTCAGTCACACCATTTAATGATTATTTATGATATGGCAGATAAATATCATTAGCACATTATGATATATCATAATATATCAATATCATATGTCATTTTAGCATCTGGGAATACAGAGATGAATTTATTTAGTCCCTATTTTAAAAGGAGAATGTGTGCATGTTTTGTTTGGATGGGATTTTCAGAGTTTAGAAAACAAAGAGGAGAACACACATTAATGATCTGATGTAGTATGATATATTCAATACTAGAGAGGTAATTACAAAATACTGTGGAGAGCAGATAAAGGAGGAAAAGTACTGCAGATGAGAATTACGGAAAGAGTGACAGAGGAGTTTGCATTTTAATTGGACTTTTAAGAAAAAGCATACATATATGAAATCCAGGTGTCAGCAAGAAGTTAGCTAGAAATTTAGATTCATTGCCTCAAATCCCCATGCAATACACTGTACATGTCCAAAGCCCTACCGTGATTTCTGGAAATTTAGACTTTTAGAGACACTTATACTTCTAGGCTCCCACTTCCACAGAGTTTTTTTACCTGATTTCATAGCACCGACCCCTTCAGGTACTACTCAAAACAAACAAACAAACCAAATAATTTTTAAAAATATTTATGGTTATGTTCAGAGAGCATAATGTGATTTGTGATTTTTATTTTTCCTGAATCCATTAACGTGAAGCATGTTTTGATGGGGTTCCATTGTGATATAATTCCATTTAAATGTAAAGAAAGTCAATGAGGGCTTCCCTGGTGGCGCAGTGGTTGAGAGTCCGCCTGCCGATGCAGGGGACACGGGTTTGTGCCCTGGTCCGGGAGGATCCCACATGCCGCGGAGCGGCTGGGCCCGTGAGCCATGGCAGCTGGGCCTGCGCGTCCGGAGCCTGTGCTCCGCAATGGGAGAGGCCACAACAGTGAGAGGCCCACATACCGCAAAAAAAAAAAAAAAAAAAAAAGTCAATGAATCTGAGTGAAATCTGCTTATATTCTTCAATAAATCTTACTCTTTCTCTCTAATCCACACTTGTATAACTAATACAGTTCATTGAAAAAAAGCTGGGTTCCCTGCACAATAAATGATATCGAATATTTATTACAGATCTCAAAGGACACAGATGGATTTTCAGAGCCCTTGGTTGACTTGGCAGTGATGGCCATTAGAATTTTTTCTGTGTGTGACAGGTATACACTCAGTCAACTTAATGTGCATGTCAGAGCAAATCCTCATATAATACATACAATACCTAACTCTGCAGGGCCTTCATATAAGGTTTATGTTCAATAAATCTGCCATTTACACAGAAAAGAGAAGATAATGGATCACTATCTCTATGAAATGAGAAAAAAAGAATATCCCAGTCCATTTTTCTTATTTTCTAAATATACATAAATAGAGCCAAATTTAATTTTAAAAGTTTTGGTCTGATGATTTAAACTGGAGTAATCTCTTTTTTTACGACCTTATTTCCCCAGTGTTCTTGGTGGCAATATTTCAAGTCAATTCAGGTTAAATTAGCTGACAGGAATTTTAGGCTTTGAGATCTCCTGTATTTTCTAAATGCAGACATGAACATTTGTGGGTCATTTATACTGCATCAAATTGTGTTCTATATTTTTGGCATGCAATAAAGTTTAATTGAATATTTTATACACATTATTTTGATGCGCTCTTTTTTCCCTTACCATATATAGTGTGATCATCTAAATTATTTGAAACAATTTAGATTCTAAGCAATTTGAGAAGTCTTTTTTTTTTTTTAGTCTTTTTTTTTGAGTTCCCACACTATTTAACACTTTGCTTAGACAATTATTTATAATTGATTTAATTTTTTTTTTTTTTTTTTCGGTACGCGGGGCTCTCACTGTTGTGGCCTCTCCCGTTGTGGAGCACAGGCTCCGGACGCGCAGGCTCAGCGGCCATGGCTCACGGGCCTAGCCGCTCTGCGGCATGTGGGATCTTCCCAGACCGGGGCACGAACCCATGTCCCCTGCATCGGCAGGTGGACTCTCAACCACTGCGCCACCAGGGAAGCCCATAATTGATTTAATTTTATAAATGAGTTGAGCCTTTTAATAATGGATGTAATATGAGTTGGGTAACTACTGGTTTAATTAAAGAGTGAATGAAAATCAAAATAACATCTAATATTAAAACCCTGTTGTAACATCTTGAGGGAGCTATTGAATTAACTGCTTCTTCACTGATTTTACACTTTCCATCAATTTTTCCTTAACGTTGGTGTCAAATACTTGGACTTACTATCTTGTGCGGCCTTTCCACACTTACTATCCTGTGTGGCCCTTAACAAGAAGATAAGGGCCAAATGCAGTTTGCTTGCTTATATTTCCCCAGAACTTCACAAAGGACCTGTCACTTTGTATGTATTCAATATTTATCCAATTAAGGATTAATTTGGCCTAAATGACCTCACCTTAATTTGGCCTATAAGATTGCACATGAGTTGGTCCCTCCCTAAATTTCTAATTTCATGATGTGCTTCTGGTGACACTGATTTTGTACCTTCTCCTGCTGCTTTACTAATCCCAGCCGTATTGTTATCGTTTCCCTCTTAACAACCATTGCCTTTGCTCTTTTCTCTGCCTGGCATGCTCTTCACAAGATTTTCAAGTGCCTTATTTTTCATTAGTCAGACCTCAGTTTACTGTCTTATTTTATTCATGGTACATTTTCTTATCTGAAACCTCCTTGCATATTTATTCTTTTATCTGCTATCACTTTAACATCCTGGATGACAACTTGGACCTTCTTCATTTTGTTCACTCTTGTCTTCTCAAAGTCAAGAACAATATCTGGTACACATTAGGTACTTAACAGAAAATACTGTATAAAGACACACATTCTGGCATATGATAAATGATTTGCAAAGTATACTGCAGGAATTGTCTAGGCTTCTCTAAGTTTTAAAGCAGCACTATTTAATGGATGCTCCTGGGGGCATTCCTGAGGGCCACTGAAACACACTTAAACAGAACAAAGGAGCACACACTGAGCTTGAAACACGGAAAGATAATCCCACATAAGGTGGTAAACCAAGAAAAGGCTCTGTGGACTCTTGATCTCTGGGTAAGGAAGTGTTCAAGGCCCAGGGCTCATTCTTATCTGACAGAGCAGAGGTCATAAAACTATGCAAGGGACTGCCTTTCCCAACAGTGTAGAACATCTTCAATTGTTGCAGTCAGTCTCCTGAAATCCAAAGTAGGCGTGTTCATCCTTCATAAATCTGTGTGATTGCGTTATTTGGTTCTTTGTGATTGAATTTTAAGATATCCTCATATATTTTAGATATTAGCCCTCATAAGATGTATGGTTTGCAAATATTGTCTCCCATTCAGTAGGCTGAGTTTTCACTTTTTTGATTGTTTCCTTTGCTGTGAAGAAACTTTTCTAGTTTGATGTGATTCTCTTTGTCTATTTTTGTTAGGGGAACCACTCACTAAAACGGCCCACCCTGGCCAGGCACCATAGTAACTACTTGCATGAGTTATCTTACAACAGGATGTCCTGGTAAGGAAAGTGGAACTAACAAGCTACCACCAACTGGAAGAATTCGGGAAAGATCAAAAGGAGAGAGGAGACGCCAGTCCATATGTCCTACCACCTCCCAGAATCCTTCTTGCTGGAATCCATCTTGGCTGAGCAATGCATGTGCCACCAGGAAGGACCCTGAGTCAGAGTGATTGGCCAGACACTTGACCGGAAACTAACCCCTTTACCATAAAACCCGAGACTGCGAGCCACATGGCAGAGCAGTTCTCCTGGGCTCCCTTACCCTCCTGCTCTCCTCCCGGGAGCCCCTTCCCAATAAAATCTTGCTTTGTCAGCATGTGTGTCTCCTAGGACAATTCATTTCCGAGTGTTAGACAAGAGCCCACTCTCGGGCCCTGGAAGGGGTCCCCCTTCCTGCAACATTTTTGCTTTTTGTGTGTGTGCTTTTGATGTCATTTCCAAAAAAGTATTGCCACGGCCAATGTCAAGAAGCTTTTTCCAAAGTTTTCTTCTAAAAGTTTTATGTTTTCAGGTCTTACATTTAACTCTTTAATTCATTTTGAGTTGGTTTTTGTGTGGGCTGTAAGATAAGGGTCCAATTTCATTCTTTTGCATGTGACTCTCCAGTTTCCCAGTATCATTTATTGAAGGCTATCCTTTCCCCCACTGTATATTATTAGTACTCTTGTCAACAATCACTTGACCACAAATGCATGGGTTTATCTCAGGGATAAAAAATGGGAAACGGGCCTGAATAGACATTTCTCTGAGAAGATATTCAAATGGCCAACGGTATTTGACAAGGAGCTCATCATCACTAATCTTCAGGAAAATGTAAATTTAAACCACAATGAGATATTACTTTATACTTGTTAGAATGGTTATTATAAAAGAAAACAAACAAGTGTTGCTGAGGATGCAGAGAAAAGAGAACCCTTTACACTGTTGGTGAGAATGTATTTTGGTTAATCTGCTATGGAAAACAGTATGAAGATTCCTTAAAAAGTTAAAAATAGAACTACCACATAATCCAGCAATCCCACTTGTGGGAATAAATTGAAATGAAATCAGGATCTTGAAGAGATATCAGCACTCTTATATTCACTGAATCATTATTCACAATAAACAAAACATCAGAGCAGTCTAAATGTCTGTCAGCAAATGAAAAGAAAAAGAAAATGTAATATATATAATAAAATATTATTCAGCTTCAAAAAAGAAGGAAATCCTGCCATATACGACCACATGGATGAACCTGGAGGACATTATGCTAAGTGAAATAATCCAGTCACAGAAGGACAAATATTGCCTGACTCCACTTATATGAGGAATCTAAAATAGTCAAATTCATAGAAACAGAGAGTAGAATGGGTGGTTACCAGGAGCTGGGAGAGAGGGAAATGGGGAGATGTTGGTCAAAGAGTACAAAGTTTCAATTTTGCAAGATGATAAGTCCTAGAGATCTTAACTTTGTTAAGAGGATATATTTTATATTGTGTTCTTATCACAATAAAATAATAAAATAAAAAGGGTAGGAGGAGGAAAGTAGTAGAGGTAGTGGATATGTTTATGGAATAGGATTGTGGTGATGGTTCCACAGATGTATACTTATCTCCAAACTCATCAAGTTGTATACATTAAATACATATGTGTTTTGTATGTAAATCATGTCTCAGTAAAGTGATTTTTAAAAAAATAAATAAATGTGGTATTTCTCATTATTTCTAATTTTCTAAATTCACAGAATATTAATCCCCGTTATTATATTTTATTCTTTGCACTGGTGATGAGGTATGTATGTTTACTAACTGTATTTTTTCTATAGTGTCTGTGTGGGTACACACGGATGTGGTCATGTCCATTGCAGTGTGTAAAAAAATTATTGCTATATACTAGTAAGACTTTATCTTTTGTCTCCGCAACGCTGAGAAAGTAGTGAACCTGTTGTAGTATGTGTTAACATGAGTACCATTAAGGGAATAGTTTTCCTTCTCTCTCTCTCTTTTTTTTAAAAATTTATTTTTGGCTGTATTGGGTCTTTGTTGCTACCCGTGGGCTTTCTCTAGTTGCAGTGAGTGGGGGCTTCTCTTGTTGCGGAGCATGGGCTCTAGGCGCATGGGCTTCAGTAGTTGTGGCACGTGGGCTCAGTAGTTGTGGCTCACGGGCTCTAGAGTGCAGGCTCAGTAGTTGTGGTGCATGGGCTTAGTTGCTCCGCGGCATGTGGGATCTTCCCGGACCAGGGCTTGAACCTGTGTGCCCTTCATTGGCAGGGGGATTCTTAACCACTGCACCACCAGGGAAGCCCTTTTCCTTCTCTTTTAAGAGTAGAATGTACAGTGTATTCTGGTCCATTCACACCCAGCATCATTGTGAGTGGTGGCTATGTTGCAGCGGAGACCGCAGGCCTGCTGAACTGAGGCTCTGATTTGTTTCAACAGGTCATCCACTGGTGTATTCCTGTGAGAGTGGCCCAACCGGGAGTGCTGAGCTACAGAAAAAGACCTCTGTGATTAGATGATATTTAATGTAAAAGGATAATCATTTAGGATATATGTGTCTCATGAGAAGAAAGAAATATAGCAACTGAGTTTTACAGGTGTATTATTGAATGCCTGACTGACATAACAGAGAATTAGATTCAAAGAAGCTTTTAAATACATCATGTGAAAATTAAGTTACAATTACAGGTCTGATAATAGCGACAATTTTCCAGGTAACCTACCCAGTCCCAGATACTATATTATTCACTTTAGATCCATGATCTACAAAATCCATACATATTAATCGATCAATAGTTTAGTTTACTGTGTAAACTAAAGTTACTGTGTAATCATATGGTGCTCATTCATGTCAAATGCTATAAGAAAGCTCAAGTATAGGCTGACATGATCACTGCTCTCATGTTGTTTATATATTATTTGAAAGAAGACAATAAAACATTTTATAAAAATAAATTATTTAATTGAGAAGTACAGAATGCTCTGCAAGAACATAATCAAAAAACAACAGCAATCTAGAGGGTGAGATAAGAATCCCGTCAGAATAGATCAACATTACCCTGATACAGAAAGGGTGGATTTTATTATGGGAAGTGGTGTGGGGAAATGACAAAAGATTTAGGGAGAGAAGGCAAAGAAAATATTTTGCAGGCAGCCATCCAAGGTGGCATGCGTGGAGTGAAGACTCCCTGGCAGGCAGTGCTGGGGAGTTTCTGGTGTGTTTGGAACGTGAAGTGGGCAGGGCTAGGAGGGAGAAGTGATGCTGGAGTGTCAGCAGTGACGTCACCACACACCTTATAAGACCGGGAAAGGAGGTTTTAGTTTTCTACTGAAACCGTGTACAAGCCCCTGTGTCCTTGTCTTTTGAAGTAAAAGGCTGAGTTGAGAGTTAATGATGGGGAAATGTGAAGCTGTAGAAACAAAGAACAGCTGTTGGACTGGGGAACTGGCAAAAATTTAGACCGTAAATCTGCCACATAGCAGAATCACCAAACTCCCAGTTCCCTGAAAGATATCGATAAAGGCCTGACACACATTCCTAAGCTGTGTTTACAGGAAGCTGACCCACCAGATGAAAACTGCTGACTGCAAGAACATAGACCCTAGACTGCTTGGAACCAGAAAGTTGATGATGCTGACTCACAATTACCTCACCACCAACCAATCAGAAGAATGCCCATGAGCTGACCACGCCCTGTTCCTTGAGCCATTACTATAAGACTCCTCACTACCCACTCCAGGATGGGACACGCAGTCTTGAGGGCATTGGCCCCCTGTGGCCCCTTTTGCCTGGCAAAGCAATAAAAGCTATTCTTTTCTGCTTCACCCAAAACTCTGTCTCCAAGATTCAATTCAAGGCTGGTGTACAGAGGCTGGGTTTCGGCAACACTACCCGGGCAATGAGTAGCCACTGATAGACTTTGGGCAGTGGAGTGATAAGTGTGAAAAGATATGTGTTTTGGAACCATCCCTGAGAACATAGTAAGGAGAGTAGCAAGAGCGAAAGGAGGGAGAAGTCACAGGAGGCTGTAGGTTTCAGGTGAGAAATGGTGGCAGCATCGAGAGGGTGACAGTGAGGATGGACAGGAGTATTTAGCAGGCAGAGGGGATAGAATTTTGTGATTCCATGGATGTGGCGTGTGAAGAGCTCCACATCCATGGAAGAGTCTCTATGCTTTTGACTTTGACTCTGAGTAGTGATGACATTTGCACAGGTAAGGAACACCAGAGAGGTGAGGCTTTACAGAGATAAGTGATACATTTACTTTACACGTTGAGTTAAGGTGATTTTGAAAAGGAACCAGTGAGGACAGATGATAAACAATAGGGTATAATGATCCAGAGCTCAGTAAAAATGTCTGGGCCATTATCAGCACCCGTTATGCTATGGAATTATCGTCCCATGATAACTGAATCATGGAGTAGATGTTCTCATCTAGGAATGTAGTCTGACAATGCAATCTTAAGGAAAAACCAACATTCGATGAATAGAAAGTAAAAAAAAGGAATTTGTAAAGTTGTGGCAAGAGAGAGAGAAAGAGGGTATCTCTGTTACATCTTCACTGGGTGGTGGGACTGTTAGGATGTTACTGACACGTCAGTAAGAGGACAGAAAGTGTAGGCATTCAAGCACTTTGACGGTGGAGATTAAATGATAATGAGACCGGTCAGCACCTAGAAGAAGATGTGGCTTGTGTGTGTGTGTATGTGTGAGATTCATTTTTTAAGGTTTGAAAGACTTCAGCATGTTTATATGTTTATTCAGAAAAGCCAGTAGGAATTAAAGGTAGATTCTATTGTATAATTTTAAAGATGAGGAAATTAATTGGTTTAGGAGGACTGAAGGGATTTCAAATATCAAATTATGAATTAAATACAGACATTTAGATAGGAGAGATACAGATGGTAAATGAGCACATGAAAAGATGTTAGACATCACTGTTCATAAAATAAATGCAAATTAAAACCACAATTATATATCACTACCCTCCTATTAGAATGGCTAATATATATATATATATAGAGAGAGAGAGAGAGAGAGACAGAGACAGAGACAGAGAGAGACAGAGACAGAGAGAGGAGAGAGACAGACAGAGAGAGACATCACAAAGTAGTGGTTATGGAACAACTGGAACTCTCTCTCACATTGCTTCTGGGACAGCAAAAGCCACTTTAGGGGCAATAGTGGCAGTTTCTTATAAACTCATACATACACTTAAAATATGACCTGGCAATCTCACTTCTATGTGTTTACCCCAAAGAAATCAACACTTATGCCCACACCTGTATGTGAATGTCAGCAGCACATGGAAACATAATACTCCAACAATGGAAACAAGGGAAAGACCAGCAACTGATGAATAAATAAATAAAACTTGGTAAATCCATAAAATGGAATTGTTCTCAGCAAACAAAAAGGAATAAACTACTGATATATGGAACAACATAGAAAAACCTCAAAAATATTTTGCAAGTGAAAGACAGGCACCCTCTGATTTCATTTACACAGACGTAAATCATACTGGGGACTGCCACAGTTGGGCTAGGGGTGGAGGACTGATTGCAAAGGACACAAGGGAATTTTTGGGATGATGGAAATGTTCTATATTTGCTTGTAGTTATGATTCCATGATCGTATACATTTGTCAAAACTCAATGAACTGTACACCTAAACAGTATAAATTTTACTAAGTGTAAATTATATCCCAAAGAAAGCAATTGATTATATTGGGTTAAATAGACATGAACATGCTTGTATATATTTAGATTCTTTTCAAAAATTTTTTTTCGGCTAGTTTTATTGAGATAAAATTGACATATAACATTGTATAAGTTGAAGGTGTACAGTATAATGATTTGACTTACATACATCATGAAATGATGACCACAGTAAGTGTAGTGAACAGCCATATCTCATATAGATACAATATCAAAGAAGAAGGAAAAAATCTGTTTTTTCCTTGTGATGAGAACTCTTAGGATTAACTCTTTTAACTTTTATATATAATATAAAGCAATGTTAGTTATACCAATTATGTTGTAGCTTACATCCTTAGTATTTATCTTATAATTTTAAGTCTGTGCCTTTTGACCACCCTCATCCAACTACCCCTCCCCTCACCCCCTGCCTCTGGTAAACACAAATTTGATCTCTTTCACTATGAGTTTGTTTGTTTGGGCTTGGAGGTGGGGGGTTCAATTGACCTACAGCACTATGTTAGTTCCTGGTGCACAACATAGTGATTCGGTATTTCAGTACATTACAAAACGATGATAGATTTTATCAAAACTAAAACCAAGTCATATGTGAAGAAACTATTTGGGCACAGGAACAAGTTAATGGGTGCATTAAATTTTTATTCAACGTCTTCATCCAACTATCGTGGAAATCATCAAGCAACAACAGAAATGATAAAAATTCATAATTATTAGTGTTATTAGTTTTTAACCCATTGTTACAAAAGACGGAAACTCAGACACAATCATTTATAGACTCATTTCTGTGGATAACTGGCCTGCCTTTATTGAAACACAAGATCAACGAGCACAAAATGTATGTCTTTGTTATAGTAATCTTTTGCAATATGAAATTTTTTGCTGTCAATCTTTCAGAAGATTCTTTTGGTCTGTTTATCTGCATGTTCAAATATGCAAACATTGATGCTCATAAAAATAAATGTTCACTGTCTACCTTTGTCACTTTATTTCTTAGACAGTTAAGTATCTTAAACAGTATTTATCTTTGTAGGCTGTTCAGTTTTATAGCTGGGGAGATAGTTTCTATACATTAAGAAAGGGTGAGACAGTGAATGTAATTTCCAGAGAAAAAGGAACTAAGTATGCACACGTGAAATTCATGGCACAATTTTTATCGTATGTATTTTCCTATTATCCATATTTACATCTTCACAGATAAGAGAGAGTAACTCATACATATAATAACAAGATGATGAATTTTATGTATTTTATTTTTCAAATGAGGTTTGTAATACTCTCAGCCTGAGAGAATCTCCATAGTTATCTGAGATGGCAATCTAGTTCCATATAAATGCAAATTAACATTGTTTGTCTCAGAAAGCCCTTGCATCTCAGATTAGTCATAAAAATTTAAATCACATTATGTCGGTACCAATTCCTCAATCTAAAACTCATTGGGAGATGGGTAGGAGAAATTCCTCTTTTCTTTTCTTTTTTTTTTTGTTAATAGTGACCATTTATTTTGAAGTGACACAGAACAGTTCAAATTGAAATCCTCAGGTTTAGAATCTTTATTTTTGAGAAGTAAAACATTTATTTGAGAGTAACCACCTTAATGCAAGGATTGGGGGGTGGAAGGAAAGAAAAGCTCTACTTTATAGAAGGATACCCAAAATGCAATAGCTCAGGCAAAATATCTTTTTTCCTCTCTCTCATAGAATAGTCTAGTTCTCTATGCAAACAAAGATGGATGAGTGAGCATGAAGTGTACAAGTGAATGAAAAAGATGGCATCAGCACAGCCATTATTCCTGGAAAGAATGGGACGGCCAGTCAAGTCCCATGGTCACCTTTAATACTTTACTCAGGCTTATGCCCATGTTTCTATACTGTACTTTAAGACTGTCTTTTCTCTGTGGAAACACTTTTCTAAAAGTTGTTTAGCAAAACAAATAGAATAAGATTTATAAAATACCAGACATTTTTTAAATGGGGGGAAAAAATGGAGGTTAGAAAGTAAAAGCACTTCTCAGATGGGTAAGACTAAGAATGGGTATTAAAATTAAAACCTATACTGGTGCCAGGCTATTTATATTTGACTTTGTTAAATTTTCTTAACTACGATATGGAGGGATGGTGATGATAACGGTGGTGATTGTGATGATGGTGGTGATGATGGTGGTGGTACTGGTGGTGTTTTAATACTAAAAAGTTTAGAAAATAAATTCCATATTTGCCAATTAACTAAGATTGAAAAGTTAAACATCTAGCTATTTTTGAAACTGATGTTCAACTCCAAGCTTATGATTCTAAACTCTTTTTTCTATTTTTCTCTAAGTAAAAAGAAATTAGTTTATATTTAAGAAGCAATCTGAGTCTAACAGTGAAAAAATCTCAATACCCAGGGAGACTTCATATCACCGTGGTTAAATCTACTTTGGAATAAAATTTAAATAATTTAGCAGAACTTCCCAAACCACAGAAATGAGATTTTCAGTGGCTCATGATGGTTTTGGGCATTTAATATGATCTCATACTTCTCCAAAGTGTTTGATTACAGTAGCCCAAAGACCACAGCATATGGGGAACAGATATGAAGGCTCTAGCACAACTACTATTTAATCCAATTTCCCTTCTGAAATACAAAGTACTAAAGCATATTGTGACATTTAAAAAGCACTAAATCGCCACATGCCCCAGAGCAACTAGGCCCATGCGCCACAACTACTGAGGAAAAAAAAAAGCACTAAATTGGGGGACCTTCAAGATGGTGGAGGAGTAAGTTGTGGAGATCACCTTCCTCCCCACAGATACACCAGAAATACATCTACACGTGGAACAACTCCTACAGAACACCCACTGAACGCTGGCAGAAGACCTCAGACCTCCCAAAAGGCAAGAAACCCCCCCACGTACCTGGGTAGGGCAAAAGAAAAAAGAATAAATAGACAAAAGAATAGGGACGGGACCTGCACCAGCGGGAGGGAGCGGTGAAGGAGGAAAGGTTTCAACACACTAGGAGGCCCTTCGCGGGCGGAGACTGCGGGTGGCGGAGGGGAAAAGCTTTGGAGCCGCGGAGGAGAGCACAACAACAGGGGTGCGGGGGACAAAGAGGGGAGATTCCCGCACAGAGGGTCGGTGCCGACCAGCACTCACCAGCCCGAGAGGCCTGTCTGCTCACCCGCCGGGGCGGGCGGGGCTGGGAGCTGAGGCTCAGGCTTCGGTCGGAGCGCAGGGAGAGGACTGGGGTTGGCGGCGTGAACACAGCCTGAAGGGGGTTAGTGCGCCACGGCTGGCCAGGAGGGAGTCCGGGGAAAAGTCTGGAGCTGCCGAAGAGGCAAGAGACTTTTTCTTACCTCTTTGTTTCCTGGTGCGCAAGGAGAGGGGATTCAGAGCGCCGCTTAAAGGAGCTCCAGAGACGGACGCGAGCCGCGGCTAAAAGCGCGGACCCCAGAGACGGATATGAGGTAAGGCTGCTGCTGTCGCCACCAGGAAGCCTGTGTGCGAGCACAGGTCACTCTCCCCACATCCCCTCCCGGGAGCCTGTGCAGCCCGCCACTGCCAGGGTTCCATGACCCTGGAACAACTTCCCCGGGAGGACGCACGGCGCCTCAGGCTGGTGCAACGTCACGCCGGCCTCTGCCGCCGCAGGCCCGCCCCGCACTCCGTGCCCCTGCCTCCCCCCGGCCTGAGTGAGCCAGAGCCCCCGAATCAGCGGCTCCTTTAACCCCGTCCTGCTGAGCGAAGAACAGACGCCCTCAGGCGACCTACACGCAGAGGCGGGGCCAAATCCAAAGCTGAACCCCGCGAGCTGTGCTAACAAAGAAGAGAAAGAGAAATCTCTCCCAGCAGCCTCAGGAGCAGCGGGTTTAAATCTCCACAGTCAACTTGATATACCTGCATCTGTGGAATACCTGAATAGACAGCAAATCATCCCAAAATTGAGGAGGTGGACTTTGGGAACAAATGTAGACTTGGGGTTCGCTGTTTGTGACTGACATGTTTCTGATTTTAGGTTTATTTTAGTATAGTTTTAGCACTTGTGATCATTGGTGGATTAGTTTATTGGTTTGGTTGCTCTCTTATTTTAATATTATTACTTTTGTTTTTTAATTTTAATAATTAAAAATATTTTTTTATCTATTTACTTCTTTTTCTCCACGCTTTTCTTCTGAGCCATGTGGCTGACAGGGTCCTGGTGCTCTGGCCTGGTGTCAGACCTGAGCCTCTGAGGTGGGAGAGCCAAGCTCAGGACATTGGTCCACCAGAGACCTCCTGGCACCACGTAATATCCAATTGGTGAGAGCTCTCCCACAGATCTCTGTCTGAACACTAAGACCCGGCTCCACTCAACGACCAGAAAGCTACAGTGCTGGACACCCTATGCCAAACAACTAGCAAGACAGGAACACAGCCCCACCCATTAGCAGAGAGGCTGCCTAAAATCATAATAAAGTTACAGACACCCCAAAACACACCACTGGACACAGTCCTGCCTGGCAGAAAGACGAAATCCAGCCTCATCCACCAGAACACAGGCACCAGTCCCTTCCCCTCCCCTCCACACAGACAACAAGAACAACAGGAACTATGAACCTGCAGCCTGCAAAAAGGAGACCCCCAAACACAGTAAGGTAAGCAAAATGAGAAGAAAGAGAAATATGCAGCAGATGAAGGAGAAGGTAAAAACCCACCAGACCAAACAAATGAAGAGGAAATAGGCAGTCTACCTGAAAAAGAATTCAGAGTAATGATGGTAAAGATGATACAAAATCTTGGAAACAGAATAGAGAAAATACAAGAAACGTTTAACAAGGACCTAGAAGAACTAAAGAGGAAACAAACAATGATGAACAACACAATAAATGAAATTAAAAATTCTCTACAAGGAATCAATAGCAGAATAACTGAGGCAGAAAAACGGATGAGTGACCTGGAAGATAAAATACTGGAAATAACTACCACAGAGCAGAATAAAGAAAAAAGAATAAAAAGAATTGAGGACAGTCTCAGATACTTCTGGGACAACATTAAACACACCAACATTCGAATTATAGGGGTTCCAGAAGAAGAAGAGCAAAATAAAGGGTCTGAGAAAATATTTTAAGAGATTATAGTTGAAAACTTCCCTAACATGGGAAGGAAATAGTCAATCAAGTCCAGGAGGCACAGAGAGTCCCATACAGGATAAATCCAAGGAGAAATGTGACAAGACACATATTAATCAAACTATCAGAAATCAAATACAAAGAAAAACTACTAAAAGCAGCAAGGGAAAAGCAACTAACATAAAAGGGAATCCCCATAGGGTTAACAGCTAATCTTTCAGCAGAAACTCTGCAAGCCAGAAGGGAGTGGCAGGACATATTTAAAGGGATGAAGGGAAAAACCTACAACCAAGATTACTCTACACAGGAAGGATCTCATTCAGATTTGACAGAGAAATTAAAACCTTTACAGACAAGCAAAAGCTAGGAGAATTCAGCACCACCAAACCATCTTTACAACAAATGCTAAAGGAACTTCTCTAGGCAGGAAACACAAGAGAAGGAAAAGACCTACAAAAACAAACCCAAAACAATTAAGAAAATGGTAATAGGAACATACATATCAATAATTACCTAAAATGTAAATAAATTAAATGTTCCAACCAAAAGACATAGACTGGCTTTGGATACAAAAGCCAGTGGATACAAAAACAAGACCCATATATATGCTGTCTACCAGAGACCCACTTCAGACCTAGGGACACATGCAGACTGAAAGAGAGGGGATGGAAAAAGATATTCCATGCAAATGGAAATCAAAAGAAAGCTGGAGTAGTAATTCTCATATCAGACAAAATAAACTTTAAAATAAACACTATTACAAGAGACAAAGAAGGACCCTACATAATGATCAAGGGATCAATCCAAGAAGATACAACAACTGTAAATATTTATGCACCCAACATAGGAGCACCTCAATACATAGGTAAATGCTAACAGCCATAAAATGGGAAATTGACAGTTACACATTAATAGTAGCGGAATTTAACACTCCATTTCCATCAATGGACAGAACCAAAATGAAAATAAATAAGGAAACATAAGCTTTAAATGACACATTAAACAAGATGGATTTAATTGATACTTATAGGACATTCCATCCAAAAACATGATAATACATTTTCTTCTCAAGTGCTCATGGAACATTCCCCCCGACAGAACATATCTTGGGTCACAAATCAAGCCTTGCTAAATTTAACAGATAAACAATGTTCTTGGGTTGGAAGAATCAACATTGTGAAAATGACTATATTACCCAGAGCAATCTACATATTCAGTGCAATAGCTATCAAATTACCAATGGCATTTTTCACAGAACTAGAACAAAAAATTTCACAATTTGCATGGAAACACAAAAGACCCTGAAGAGCCAAAGCCATCTTGAGAAAGGAAAACAGAGCTGGAGGAATCAGGCACCCTGACTTCAGACTATACTACAAAGCAATAGTAATCATGACAGTATGGTACTGGTACAAAAACAGAAATATAGATCAATGGAACAGGATAGAAAGCCCAGAGATAAACCAATGAACATTGTCAACTTATCTTTGATAAAGGAGGCAAGAATATATAATGGAGAAAAGACAGCCTCTTCAATAAGTGGTGCTGGGAAAACTGGACAGCTACATGTAAAAAATGAAATTAGACCACTCCCTAACACCATACACAAAAATAAACTCAAAATGGATTAAAGACCGAAATGTAAGGTGAGATACTATAAAACTCTTAGAGGAAAACATAGGAATAACACTCATTGACATAAATCACAGCAAGATCCTTTTTGACCCACCTCCTAGAGAAATGAAAATAAAAACAAAAGTAAACAAATGGGACCTAATGAAACTTAAAACCTTTTGCACAGAAAACGAAACCATAAATAAGATGAAAAGAGAACCCTCAGAATGGGAGAAAATTTTTGCAAACGAAGCAGCTGACAAAGGATTAATCTCCAAAATATACAATCAGCTCATGCACCCCAATATCAAAAAAAGAAACAACCCAATCCAAAAATGCACAGATCTAAATAAACACTTCTCCAAAGAAGATATACAGCTTGCCAACAAACATGTGAAAGGAAGCTCAACATCACTAATCATTAGAGAAATGCAAATCAAAACTACGATGAGGTATCACCTCACACTAGTCAGAATGGCCATCATCAAAAAATCTACAAACAATAAATGCTGGTGAGGGTGTGGAGAAAAGGGAACCCTCTTACACTGTTGGTGGGAATGTAAATTGATACAGCCACTCTGGAGAACAGTATGGAGGGTCCTTAAAAAACTAAAAATAGAACTACCATACAACCCAGCAATCCCACTACTGGGCATATACCCTGAGAAAACCATAATTCAAAAACAGTCATGTACCACAATTTTCATGGTAGCTCTATTTACAATAGCCAGGTATGGAAGCAACCTAAGTGTCCATCAACAGATGAATGGATAATGACGATGTGGCACATAAATACAATGGAACATTACTCAGCCATAAAAAGAACTGAAATTGAGTTATTTGTAGTGAGGTGGATGGACCTAGAGTCTGTCATACAGAGTGAAGTAAGTCAGAAAGAGAAAAACAAATGCCATAAGCTAACACATAGAAATGGAATAAAAAAAAAAAATGGTTCTGACAAACCTGGGGGCAGGACAGGAATAAAGACGCAGACGTAGAGAATCGACTTGAGGACACGGGGAGGGGGAAGGGTAAGTTGGGATGAAGTGAGAGAGTGGCATGGACCTATATACACTACCAAGTGTAAAATAGATAGCTAGTGGGAAGCAGCTGCCTAGCACAGGGAGATCAGCTCGGTGCTTTGTGACCACCTAGAGGGGTGGGATAGGGAGGGTGGGAGGGAGATGCAAGAGGGAGGAGATATGGGGATATATGTATATGTATAGCTGACTCAGTTTGTTATAAAGTAGAAACTAACACACCATTGCAAAGAAATTATATCCCAATAAAGAGGTCAAAAAAAGAAAAAAACATAATGGAAAAGAACATGAAAAAGAATGTATATGTATATATAACAATCACTTTGCTGTACATTAGAAATTAACATAATATTGTAAATCAGCTGTAATTCAATAAAATATTTTTTTTTAAAAAAGAGAAAAAAGTAAAAATAAAATAAAAGTAAAAGCCACTAAATCTCTACCCTTCAAGTCCATGGACTCTTTAAATCTGGCCCAGTTGACTCCCTCTACTGCTTTTCTGCTAGCAAATGATTTAGTTCCATAAATTGAGGCAGTATGTATTGTAGGTTTGACAAATCAACCCGAAAACATTGTCCTCGTTCATTGTTCTCTGCAGAGAAATGGATGCAATCACAGAAGAATGAAGAAGATCCTTCAGTTTGTGCCTGCCACCCTCCCACATATACACACACCCACACATCCTGGGAAGAAAAAGAAGTCCAGCAGCCTTGTAAGTACATTGTCTACTTACAGAAGATAAATATGTGATAGTGCTCAAGCTATACAATTTTAGGAAAAATGAGAGACATTGAGAGCCCATGAAATGTTTGCTACTATATTTGGTCTGCCCTACTCCCTCTTGCCATTTTATATGTATGGAAGTAGTTTTCAAGGTAAAGACCAAAAGCCAAGGGACTAATGTGGATATAGTTGTTGTTCAGCTCTGGTCAATTTAGCTACGTTTGTGATGGATCAAGCATCCTTTCAAGAGAGTTTCTGGTTACAAAGACATATTTTTGTTTATAGTGACTACTTGCAGAGCACGAATGATTATACACTTGAGGTACAATGTCCTGGAAATTTTCTCTGGTAAGTGAAATGTGTTAAGAAATATAGTAAATACATCTTGATTTCCTCTATTCAAAAAAAAAAAAAAAATCGAGTGACTTTAAAAACAGGTAAATCAAGGAGACTGTGTGAAAAATGAAGAGGCCAATCCTTCTTAACCTGCCATCGCCCTGATTCCCGAGTTGGAAAAGTAAACAATGTTGTCGTCTCCTTCACATTCATCAACTCTCATCATGGCTCTGTCTCTAAGCCTCAGAATCTTAAAGACCAGAGATGCCTCAAATTTATCTTTGCCTTTCCATTCTGACAAATGCAACTCTCCTTTTTTACCTTGGCACCCTAACTGATCTTCTCTTTCGCTCTTTTCAAATTGACCCCCTGCATACTTGGCATACTCATATCTAAAATGTGTATTATACTCTGTCCCATTTCTCTCTTTTAAAGAAACAAATAAGTAAATAAATACCTTTCAATGAAACCTCGCATGAGCAGGACAAAGGCTGAGCTGATACCGGACAGCACGCGGCCACAGCAATGATCCACGTTCCCTCTTTCCACCACCACCCCTGGCTCACTGAACACGGCAGCAGTCCGGAACGACGGGTGGTCCACATGCCATGGTATCCCAAGGCTCCTAGTGGTTCTTACAGTTGATTGTTACTGACTTTCTGAGTTTGGAGGGGGCTGTGATAAGCCATACTTACATAACCAGGAGGAGGAGACTGTGCTGGTGAGATTGGGTTTGGAACCTAAAATTGTTGACATGAAAGTTTATTCTTTTCAAGATCTCTGGAACTACTTATGCTTCTGTCAGAATAAATGACCTCTGCACTCCCATTGTCTTGACTCCCTTTTCAAAATCTGCACCTAACAAGAAGGGAGGAGAATGTGTTTCACTTAGGTTGCAGAATCTCCTTTTCCAATTTTCTTTGGGTCCAGGCTTTGGGCTCAGACCTTGAGCAGTGAAAACCCATACTCCCCACATGGCTGGGTGGGTGGTTAGAATATAATGGTTCGTTTTCCTACTGGGGGAAGTATATGAATGATCTCTTCTTCTTTCTTATGTAGGTACATTAGCATCAAGTTTCTTATATTGGTAAATAAATACATAAATATACGACAAGATAGTTTTCTATTCCTCCCACATCATTTCTCTTCCCTTCAGAGTAACCTTCCTTGTAGAGTAGACTTAACTGGTCTCTATCAAAATTTTCATTATTCTTTTATTTGAAATAATCACTGAATGATTAAATGTACCTAAAATTATGGAGGAAAAATTGGATACATCTATGCTTTCACTTGTGTTACCTTCGTGTAACACATTACAGGAACACATTAGTCAACCGCTTACAAAGTAAATGATGATATAGACAAACAGAGAAAGGGTAACCCTACTAACTTTTCTTCTCAGTCCTGCCTTATTCATCAGTAAGCCAAAGGTAGAGAATGTCCATAGAATGTGCATATTTCAAGATGTCAGATAAAAATAGTGATGTTACTTTTGTGCAGTGTTTACACTGTTCTGCCAAGAGTGAAACACATATGCAAGCCACAAGCCTCAAGATACAAATTGTACAATTTTGGTTGAGTCTGTGTGCTAGTTAAGTGTTCATTTTTGCACTTGACACTATTCTTGTTCAATAATAAAGATGAACATAAAACATTTAGATTAACCATTTAAAAATTTTAAGTGTAAATGAATAAAATAGCAAATGAAAAGAAATGCCATGACTAACAAAGAGAAACAGTGCAGAAGAAAAGGGGGAAAAATCTTTATTTCTTAGAATCTTTAGTAGCACCTTTCCATGCTTTTCGAACAAAAGCACCACAGTTTAATTTTGCACTGGGCCTCACAAATTACAGAGATGGCTTTGCCTCCAGTCTCTCCTTGGGGGACAATTTCAGATTCTTTTAAAGACAGAGAGAACTAATTCTAATTTCCAAGTTTATTGAAAATATGGAATAGGACTATAGCAATAGAGAACATTATCCTGAAGCTATAAATAAACAGAGTATTGGCTACCATGTGTTGAGTTCACTTCACTATTTGGATAATGTAAAATTGGTCTTGTCTGCCAAATTGAATTAGAAATTGTTGATTATCTAAATATAATGATGAGTTTAAATTGATTATTCAAATGATGCTAAGAATATATAACATAGTAAAAATCAATTCCAAATAATAAGTTATGGCAGAATTAAATAATTCAAACCAAATGATTCAAATCAAGTGTGATTTTTGCCATTAGTATTATTTACAGATTAAATGATACTTCTTTTAACATATGATAAGAATGGGAATAATTATCTTACAGTTATATATATATCATATACCATGCATAGACAAATGAATATCTATATTAAATGTTCGTGTTATAGTTTTTTAAAATTTTATATAATTTAGTATATGCAATAAAATATCAATGTAATGACTTTTACCCTGACTCTAGTTGTGAATTTTTGAGAAGAAAAATATCCAAGGAATCAATTAATTAAGTTCCACATTTTGTGCATGAGGAAATTAAAGGACAGAATTGTTGAATGACGTGGGATCATGGAGTTGCTAGGAACTGGGACTAGAAACCAATTATCAGCTCTGGAGAAAGAAGCACTATTTCATGCTGTTCTCCTTAGAAAAGCTTTTGGAAAGAATTGAAATTCAATATAGATTTTGAGTGTCTCCACTTTTGGTGTCTTAAACGTTATGAGATTAGATGCTGGCTAAGAATAAGGATCAATAGAGCTTACAGCCTGTATAACAGGAAATAAATAATGGGGAACTAGTGAACACTGACTTCGCTGAGAATGTATCTGCTCATATTTTATGCATCCTCAGTTGTGCTTACATAGAGATGAGCAAAAAGATAAACACCAAGATTAAGAATATCAGACCGGACAGTAGTATGCTAACTCTATGTTCTGCAAATAGGGTCTGAGAAGCTAGAGCCAGTGCCCTCATGGAAGCACCTCCTTAAATCAAGGGCACAACAGGTAATCAAACTATCAACATTATGTGTATCTGAAAAATCTACTTATAACTTCAGAGGAAAGAGATACATTAATGGAATTGACTTTAAAAATAATAAGGAATAACCAGAATGTTTGAATCTTGGCGTTTTCTATGTTACCAAATTTAACTGAGTTCATTGGAAATATTTTTGAAATATTTCCCTCATATTTGGGTACTCATAGAAGTAAAAGGCTTGTTTACAAGGTAGTTACTAGTTATATATATATCAAAATAAGTGCAAATATGTGTAATCCATCTATATATATATAATGTGTAAGTATTTAAGTGTATATATATGAATAAAATGGTGATAGTTGCTATGAAGAGAAGCAGTAGAGTGGAAGCTGGGAACAACAGAATACGGCTAGTTTAGGAGCTCAAAGGTGACTGCCTTGGGGAAGTTATATTTGAGATTTAAAGAAGAATGGGTGTTTCCTGCACAAGGAAGGAGAAAGGGTATTTGAGACAGGTGAGCAGTATGTGGTGGGAGCTTTCTATTTCAAAGAACTGAAAGAGTGCAAATGTGACCGTTGTAGAGAGAATAGAGTATGTTCCACACAAGATGAAGCTGGAAAGAAAGGCAATGACCAAAAGTACATACCCAAAGAGACACATGGAGGATTTCGATTTGTACTCTAAAAGTAGTGGAAAGTCATTGAACAGCTTTAAGAAAGAGAATGACATCGTCGTATCTGTATTTAGAAGGCCCTACTCTGGCTGTATCATGGAGAAAGATTACACCAGAACAAGAAGGTAGGTGGAAAATTCAGCTAAGAGGAGATCTGTAACTTGACCTTGGGATGCTTCAGGTGGATTGGGAAAAAAGATTGACTCCAGAGATACTGAAGAGGAGAAATTAAGTTGATAATGTATTTATTACTGGGAGGAAAAAAGTGTGGCATCAAGTATGGGTGCTAGGGATGTGGCTTTTATAGACTTCTGGTTACGTTCAGAGATGTGGAACAATGGGAAAAGAAGAATTGTGGGGGAAGATAATGAGTTTAATATTTGAGATATTTGGGGACACATTTCAGGTATGTAACTGGGTATGTTAATTAGACAGTATATATACCAGTCCTGGGTTTACTGAAGAATTTGGAATTCATGGTCATATATATTTTAACTGAGGTTGTGAATATGAATGAGATTGTTTAGGGAAAATAAGAAGAAAAATGTAGTCAGGACCAAGTCCAGAGAACTCCAAGATATAATACCTACATGGAAGAAAATGAAATAAGTTCACCAAAAAAGGTGGAATAAACATGAGAGTATATTTAACCATAATAATAATTATTATTATTACTATTTCTGCTATTATAATTGTCATTATCTGTTGTTATGTAGCAACCAGAATAGTAGAGGGGAAAGATCAGGAGAGGTTGGTTTCAACAAGCATAAGAGAAGATTGTTTAAAAAATAGATAGACTGTCTTCTCAAAAATAAAATCAAATACATCTTAGACCTAAATGTAAAACTCAAAACTATAAAAATTTTAGAAGATAACATAGGAGAAAACCTGGATGACCTTGGGTATAGCAATGCATTTTTAGATACACCAAAGGCACAATCCAGGAAAGAAAGAATTTATAAGCTGGACTTCATTGAAATTTTTGAATCTTCTGCTCCACAAAAGGCAATGTCAAGAGAATGGGAAGACAACCACAGACTTGGAGAAAATATTTGCAAAAGATACACCTGATAAAGGATTATTATCCAAAATACAAAAAGACTTCTTAAAACTCAGCAAGAAGAAAACAAACAACTCAAAGAATGGACCAAAGACCTTAACAGACACCTCACCAAAGAAGAGAGATGATAAATAAGCATAGAAAAAGATTCTTCACATCAAAAGTCTTCAGGGAAATGCAAATTAAAATAATGAGATACCTCTACACACCGATTACAATGGCCAAAATCTGGAACATTGACAAGACCAAATGCTGCCAAGGATGTGGAGCAACAGGAACTCATTTATTGCTGGTGGGAATGCAAAATAGTACAGACACTTTGGAAGACAGCTGGCAGTTTCTTACAAAACAAAACATACTCATACCATTAGATCTAGCAACCATGCTCCTTGGTCTTTACCTAAATGGGTTGAAAACTTATGTCCACATGAAAATCTGCACGTGAAGATTTATAGCAACTTTATTTATAATTGCCAAAACTTGGAGGCAACCCAGATGCCTTTTGCTTAAATGAACAAATTGTGGTACATTCAGACAATGGAATATTATTCAGCGCTAAAAGGAAATGAGCTATGCAGACATGAAAAAAATATAGAGGAACCTTAAAAGCAAATTACTAAGTGAAAGAAGCCAATCTGAAAAGACTAGATACTGTAAGATTCCTACTATATAACATTCTGGGCTAGGAGACATTTAGAAAGATCAGTGGTTGTCAATGGTTAGGGTTTGGGAGAGAGATATAGAGGCAGAGAAAAGAGGAGTTTTAGAGCAGTGAAAATACTCTGTATGACATTATAGGAAGGCATACATGTCATTATACATTTGTTCAACCCTACAGAATGTACAACACCAAGAGTGAACCACAGTGTAAACTATGGACTTTGGGTGAATATGATGTGTCTGTGTAGGTTCATCAATTATAACAAATATACCAACCTGGTGGGGGACGTTTATAATCTGGAGGTTGTGCATGTGTGAAGTGTATCAGAAATCTCTGTACCCTCCTCTCAATTTTGCTCTAAAATTAAAACTGCTCTAAAAAAAACCTTAAATATTAGATGGCCAATATTTTTGAATGCTACCATGAAGACAAGCAAGATGGCAGACACGATCCTGATATGAGCAAGGACCTAAGTAAGATTACAGATAAGGCCCTCAAACCATTTGCCTAAACAGTTAAGTGTAGAGCAAGCTAATGAACAATTACAGAACCTATGTTTTATCTTCATAACTTGATAAATATACCTCTAAAAATAAATAAATAAATATACCTAACAGTGTGGTTTTTATATGACTGAAAGCTGCCAAAAGGGCAAAAATGATTGAAATTACTTATTATTGCGCATGTTGAGGATTGCATTGATGTGCCAATTTAGGTGAGCAATAAATAAAATATATACTTTAAAAAGAAATTCTGTATCTTTATTAAAGTATTTTACTGATTTCATTTTAGCAAAGGATATAATTATTCTGTTGTAAAGGTTTTCACATAATTCCTATTCTATTGATAGCAATGCCATATTAGACAATGTTTCTTGATTCACTGTCAGTCTCAGTTTTCGGGTTAATTTTAATTCCAGAGAAAATTTATTAATTACTAAGTGTTTATGAAATTTTTAAAACAATTTGATGTAGAAGTGAATCATCAGTTTACATATTATATTCAGATATTGCAATGGATTGCACACAGAAAACTTTCATTATTAGGAAAATATTACAAAATAATTTCATGTCATAATACAAATCTATTAGATAAATTTTGATTTTCACTCTCTTACAGCAATATCTAAATATACGTATTAAGTTAAATGCACATTTATTATTTCACAGCAATATGAATTATTCAATAAAACAAAATATTGTTCAGCTACCTCCTGCAAATATTGTGAAAACCCATTAATTTGTGGGTACTTCCAGAACCATGAATTGGAAACTGAAGAAAAGTAAAAGTTGCTCAGCAACACAAGAAATAGTACTTTTTATGCAATAAACTTTGAAGAACTTATGCTGAGACGAAAGACTTAGAAAATCAAGTAATTTGTCATTTTTTTCATCTAAATGCTTCTACCGCTCAAGTGCTCTGCACAACATAGCAAAGAATGTATCTGATTTTGGCAGCCACGCAAAACATAACTCTCTCCTCCATTCTGACACAGTTGCTTTTTATTTAGAGAAGATAGGGCTGACAAACACCACAGGGATAAGAATGGATATTTATGGTTATAGCATTTCCTGTCCCACTGTGTTGGTTTTTGAATGAGAAAGGCATTTTCATGTTTTCAAAAATATTTGTCTTGAATTTATGTAATTATGATATGCAGGACTCTATAAGATGGGGCCCCAAGAGTGGTTCTGCAATTTGAGGACTGAGAATGTCCAGTAGATTTACCAACACTAGGATTTAAAATCTGTAGCAAAAATTCCTTCAGTAGAATGATGGAGATGAAACTCAGAGTTGAAGAGTGAGCAGAATATTGACTTTAAATGGAATACAACCTAAAAGTGGAGGGAGAGTTAATTGAAGGCATATGTGTTAGAGAAAGTAGACTTTACATTTTAAAAATGCAAAGTTTAAAGGACACTAAATTAGAGTGAATATGTGCTGGCTTCCACAATTATTTATTTGTTTGTTTGTTTCTGATATCTATCAAATATTTATATAGGTTCTTCTCATTCACATGAAGCTTCTCATAAAAGTAGAAGGCAGAGGAAAATGTATTAAGGCCATAGTTTTACAATGTTTTATTCCATAAATTATTAATTTATGAGCTTATTTGGTGTAAGTTTGTGACTTTCAGGCAACCTGCCTGTCTCCAAACCAATGGAAATAATACAGAATATAACCATTAACATAAAATATTTATGGTCAGTGTCGGAGGTACTGACTGATTTGTATCATCCATAGTAACTCAAGTTGGAATGTTGATTGATTCCTGTGTTTAATGCTTATAGTAGAAATGCATTCAATCATTTTCTATGCATTGACTACTCACACATGTAGTGCCAAACACATAATTCAAAAGAGAAAGCTATTGCATATGCAGCCAAACAGTGTTATTAGTTTTACTAACTTAGAAGGATGTAACATGTTTTAGACAAACAGATTAATAAAGAAATAGAAAATAAAAACATATTGAGGCAAAATATGCTTACTTATAAATAGGAGGACTCTTAAAGCATAGTTGGCCCTGATTATAGGGCAAAATTTGAATCTGCTATGAGAATTTTCTCCATTTACAAATTTAACTGGAGAATTCTTAAATTATTTTTAGAAAGTTAAAATGTTTGGAAAAATATTTCCTTCTACATTTCTAATTTCCCAATTCAAATTATACAAATGTATGTTCTGACTTGATTTAACACATTTTCAAGTATTTTCAAAGGTACAGATGAATGAAGAAAAGGTTTTTTATTTAAAGAATACTGAATTTTTTTTAATGGAAAATAAAATACGGTGGCAAGATTATACTTTCCTAGTAGTGAAGTAACCTGATATTATTTTAAAAAGTGAGAATATACACACACCACTATTAAAAAAAAATCTGGATTCCATGATATTGATACACTAAATCCTGAAGAACCTAACTCAATATGAAGCTTGTACCAAAACAATTAATAATTCATCCAAAGTATATACAGTGGTGGAATTACATTTGCTTAAACATTTACACTTAAACAGGTGTTGTTATCATTTAAAGAAGAGATCTATTAAAAATGGCATATCAAGGGTTCTGATTTCTCCCCATCCTCACTAACATTTGTTCTTTTCTGTTGTTGTGATGATTTGACAGCCATCCTAATATGTGTGAAGTGATATTTCATTGTGTTTAATTTACATTTTCCTAATGATTAGTGATGTTAAGCAACTTTTCATGTGCTTGTCAGGCATTTCTATATCATCTTTGGATAAATGTGTACTCAAGTCCTTTGCTCAGTTTTGTTTTTGAGTAAACTGGCTAATTCTAAATTTTATTTCTTTTTTTTTTATTGAGGTATCATTGTGGACTATTGGTAAGGATGTAAAATGATGCAGCCATCATGTAAAACAATTTTGCAGTTCAGCTTCAGTTTTGCAAGAGAAAAAAGTTGTGAAAATTGGTCATACAACAATGCGAATGTACTTAACACTACTGAACTGTACACTTAGAAAGAAATGGCGAATTTTATGTTATGCACTTTTTATCACAATAAAAAAAATCATAAAATAAACACATTTGAAAAACATGGCAAACATCATGACGTAACAGCCTACAAGTTCATCTCTAAATTTTAGAACATGACAATAAGAATCAAGGAAAACCATACAGGTTCTATAACATATTTGGTAATATAAAAATTGCATATAGGGTTTTCTACACAAAGAAAAGATGCATGTTTTGAACACTCATGGCATTTTCCTGTCTATCTTGTTTAATCTATACACTAACTCTGTGAGGTAGTCTTAAATTATTATCTTAATTGTATAAAAGAGAAACTGAATGTCAGGAAGATTTGTCCAACTTTACAGCTGAGTGAAATTTAAAATAGAAAAAACCCCAAATGAAAGTCTTTGCTATCGAAGTAACAGTTACTCACATTTCTCTGCAAAAGCAGACTGGAAGAGTAGAGATCGGCAAGTGGACATTTTATGATTTTTTTCCCCAGACCCTTAAAAATCTATTTCAATTTATTTAAAGGCAATCCGACTTTCTGCTTTTCTTTTCCTCCTTTGAGGAATCATAAGAATTTTAAGAGAAGTCTGGAAAGTGACCATATTATTGAGCTTATTTACATTATCATTTAAATTTCAAGAAATGGTCAATCAAAAGATAATTTTTCAGTTGCTATATCAATAGTCTATAAAAGCGATTTCCACAACTTCTCTAAGATACTTCAGCTATTAACTCTGTCAGTCTCATAAAATCTCACTTTCTTGACTAGTAAATTAATCTCTCTTCCTTCAGATGTATGTAATAATAGTTATTATATACAATAATTATATTAATTTGCATGTAATGAGTCCATATTAAATGCTTGCTTGAATTATTAACTGTATTAATCTTGTTATATTACATTTCCCATTTTATTAGTTACAAAATAAAAGTTTAGTATTACTCTAGGTAACATCTTATACATTCAACACTAGAAACTATAAAAATTATCTACACTATTCAGTGTGAGAGAAAATGATTAAGAAAATCTATATACAGTAAGCAGTGCTCTGTGTGAATTTGGAAATACAAGTAGATCTGTCTCAATTAATGCATATCTCCCTCAACTTGCTCAATATTTATATATGATATAACAGACTGTGAAAACCAGATTTATATTTAAATATCCAAGGTATCAAAATAAATAATTTTATTGCAGGTTTAGATAATGTGTTCTTGCATGTAAGCTGATTTCCTAAATACCAACTTTTATAGTCTTAAAGAATAGGTTTACAATAAGTATTTTAACAAATTTTTTCCTAAAATCCACAGGAGTAGATATTTTAATGAAAACTGTATTTTCAAATTAACTTAAGGCAGCATTCGAACTCTTTGTTTTAGCACTGTAATGGGAACTTTAAGAAGTGTTGGCCTTACACTAATTGTCCCCAGAAAACTATAGCTCCTGATCTCTTCTGAATGTAATTTAACATCTAATAAATAATATTACAAATTTTCCTTCACGGTTACTTTTCAACTTGTGGTGCTGTTAGCACTTATATTTCCAGGAGCCCTCTTTTAAAATGTGTTGCTTATAAATACCATTGTGTGGGAAGCATCCTAGGAGATATGATAGAACTGCACATAATAGATTAAATAGGCCTTATTTTTTATGCTTTATTTTTTCCAGGTTTATTGAGGTATACCTGACAAATATTGTATATATTTAAGGTGCACCACGTGATGATTCGATATACCGATATATGATGAACTGATTACCAAAATCTAACTAATTAACATATCCATCATTTCACATAGTTACAATGTTGTGTGCATGTGTGTGGTTAAGATCAACTCTTTTAGTAAATTTCAAGTATAAATACAATATTATTAACTATAGACAGCATGTTTTACATTAGATCTCCAGAAGTTACTGATCTCTCATAACCAAAGCTCTGTACCCTTTGACCAACTTCTCTTCATTTCCTCCTGGCAACCACCATTCTAAACTACATGGATTTTTAATGTGTATCTGAATGTGTAAGAACGTCTACTTGAAATAAAGTTATCATGTAATCTATTTTGTCTCCTTACATGTTTGTTTTTGTTTTGTTTTTAATTTCTTCTTTCTTGGCTATATTCTGAAGAGTTGAGAATATATTGATACCATAAATTACACTTGTATATCACAGTATTATTATACAGACAAGTAACAGAGGTCCAGAAAAGTTCAGTAACTAACCCAAGGATGTATAATAACTGGTAGTCTAGAAAGAAGTCAGATCTACCTTGCAGTTTCCTGAGAGACCGGGGCTCCTAAGGAAGACATTGCTCTGCCTAGTGATCAAGCTGATGGTCCACTGTGAGTTTTCCACCATCCTGGAGAGGCCAACAGTCCCTGCAAACCTTCACAGAGCCTCAAATTCCCTTGAAACTGGTCTTTTCCAAGGAGATAGAGCCATCCAGTGGACACAGAATTCTAATTTAATATTGTACACTATTTGTCATGCTGGATTGTATACCAGCCTCTGACGAAGTTCAGGGCTAATTCTGTTATCTCTTTTTACCTCAAATATCACCAGTTCATTCCTCAGGTTACTGATTTTTTGCAGTATCCATTGCCATCAGAACCATCATTCCCAATATTCCTCTTCTCTCCCAAGCTCCCCTTCTCTTCCAAGCTCATGCCCTGTGCTTTCTTCAAGTCATTAAGAAATTGCTCCTATATTCTCTACTTCATGAGTTCACCTTTGTGCTTAAATGAAAGGCTGGCTGGGTCCATGAAGACCTGTCTCTCCAAGAACCTCTATTTCCACATTTCTGTGGAAGACAGTCTAGCCCTCTTGACCCTTGAACTCCCACCACCATTTGTTTTATTTACCACACTTTACCCACATTTTCTCAAAAGTTTGCACTTGGGCTTGCCATCTCTAATAACTACCATGTTTAAAATCGCAACTTCAAGTATTCCTTTTTTCTAAACTTGTACCTGCTCTCCTTCCAGCTTATTTAGTATGGTCTGTCTACTCTACCACTTATGCAACTTCATGACTACCAATTCATTGACATAAACTTGATTTCTCTAACTATAACTCCCTTATGGGTTCTCCCTTCCTTTATTATCTGGCCTAGGCTTTATGCTACATCAAAACATCATTCACTATAAAATGCACTTAACTCTTTGTATCTACCTCCCTCCTAATTTACCTGTTGAGCTATGCCCCAAAGCTGGTCAGATTCAAATATTTGCATATTTACTTAATGCTTTACCAGCTGAACATCTTGAGTCAATTATCTAAAGGAGTAAGGGGATATGGAGCATTCCTTATCACAGGTAAGCAATCATGGGCTTCTCCAGGGGAGGGAATGAGGATGGTTGAGTTCAGTGTTGAAGAGATAGGTAATGACTCATGAAAGAAAAGCAACAACATTTCAAAGGAGGTAAAGCAATTATCTAAGCAGTGTCTAGTGTTTGTTGTCAATAGAAGAGTGTGTACAGCATGAGGAATCATTATGGTAAATACCACAGAACTAAATTAACTGAAACGTTCACATGTTTGCAATTGCTGCCCTATATCTTAGACAAGGTAGAAATGTCTTGGCTACTGAGTGTAATAAAATAAGTAATAGTCCTCTGATGTGTAATTGAATCAATACTACTAGAGCCAATCGACATCTTTCATGAAAAAAAAAAATAGAAAAGATTTTGGAAATCTAGAACCATGGAGACAAATAGATTTACATAGGTTTTTCCAGTTTTTGTTTTCTTAAATGGGATTATGCTTCTTTTAGTTTGAAAAGTATGAAAAAGTTTAAATATATTTGCATTAACAAATGCCCTTATGTAGTTTTAAAATGGTGATATAAGGCAAAGTTTTCTCAAGACATGGATAGAAGGAGATCTTTTGAACTCCTCAGCTCCTGGATCAGTTTTGAGTAAAGACTTATTTGTCCTATGCCCATCTTAATTAGATATTTTACCTTCTTCACAATAAACACTGAAGACACTAAACACGTAAGCAGACCATAGGCTCCGGGGTCAGGATATTAGAAAACAACTTCACTGAGGAATAATACAAATCTATTCAGATAACAACCACAACAGCCAATCCAAGGGACCCTACTACTAGGAAATCAGGCAAAACTAAATAAGCCAAAAAATGAACAGACTCAAATAAAGATCCAATCTCAATTCAGCAAGAGCTCACCAGCCAGCTGTGGATAGTGTGGCATGTTGAACTCATGTTCAACAGCATGTTGAAATAGAGACAAAGGGCAAGGCAGACCTGCTCAATGTCACTAAATTGGGTCTATGGCAGTGAGGTCTTATCTCTATAGAAACTTCACTTTGTTACCGTTCCATATGGTATTTTATACCTCTTTGCACCAAGTAAACCACACAAAACAAGGAGCATCTCAGTAAAAGTAGGTTAGAAAAGACATTTTAAATAGGGGATTATGACAGATGATTCTGGGGAGGATTTATGGAAGTAGGGCCTTACTCAGGATTAGATATGTTCAGGAAACTAGAGCAATTCTGCAATAGATGATCTTAATAACATTATTTAGAATAGGGGAAGAATAAAGTTAAAACTATATGTGCTGAAGAAGAAATAGTCACTCATATTGGTCAAGATAAGAGGATGACTTTTTGTGTTGCTCATTACCGTCACAGAATGGTCTGTCTAAGTTTGGTATTCAGTAAAATTATTACTGTTCATTAGGAAAACATTGAGGATTAACTTTAAGTGCCAGGCCAGCTGCTAGAAAAACCAACACCTAACTCTTAGATACAGGCTAGCGCCCATCTTTCAGAGCTTTCTTTTTCCCATTAATATCAGTTTGAAATCTCTTAAGTAAAATTTCAGTTCATAAGATTTATCCATCATCTAGTAGCCCACGTCACTTTTGTGACTAACATTACCTTACTTGGAATGCACATTATACAGCTTGTCCTCTATGTAAAGGACACAGTCGTTGGCGAGAACAAGCAGAAGTTAAAGAATGTTTCTTCCAAGTAACACATGTAAGCACATATATGCCTTTATGTTTTCCATTGCATATGATAAAAATATAACAATAAATTAAAGGTCTTTTATATTCATAATTAAGATATCAGTATTCCTTCCAAAGCAACTTAAGGCAACTCATAATAAGATGCATATACTGTAAAACTCTTATGATAAAAATGTATATAAAACTCTTATAAAAAATATATGCACATAGAGCTTTCATTTATATCCAAAGGTAATCTCAGGAACATGGAAGAGAGAGAGAGTGAGACAGAGACAGAGTCAGAGACAGACTGGGAGAGAAAGGTAGAAATAATTTAATAAATCTGGCTAACATAAAAACTGTTATTGACCACTAAATTTATCATTGAATTTCTGGCAACAAACAAGAGAAAAGAGTTATATAATTTCATAAAGAAAAATTTTTTGCCTTTTAACTAATTCTAAATGTAGTTTAAGAGCTACTTTTATCAAAGATAGGCAGGAATATTACAGACTATTTCATCAACAAACCAAATAAAGAAAATATACTTAATATATTCATGGAACTTTATGACTGAATTCTCAATAAAATTTCAAGATAGAGAATTAATTAAAACTCAGGAGAGTAATTTATTTAAGTGGGAGGAGGAAAATAAAAGAAGAAATTAATAAGGGCCAAGTATGTAACTTCTTACAGATGGTCATATAAAAGAATTTAATTTAAAATATATATAAAATAAATAGATTGATTTTTAACTGCCTTTGTAATACCCTTGCCTCTTTTTCAAATGGGCTTAAGGAAATTATTAGCAGCCTTTTCAAAGATAAAACTCTCAGACAGGAAATTGAGAAGTCTATTATTCCATGTAATTAGTGAAAGACAGAATCCTACCTGAGGCTACCACATGTGAATTTGAAAGAAGGAATGTCTAAAAAATAAGTTTTAAATATGCTTCAAGTAACAGTTTTATAGCAACCAAGAGTTCTAGTGTTCCTAGCATCCCAACACATCATAAAAGATGGAAGACATGACGTTTTCAACCTCAAAATTCAGAAGGAAATGTGGTCCACAGCAACGATCATAGACTTGGTTATGCTTCCATGAACACCTGGACTTGAGCAGCAAGTATTTCCTGACTCATTTCCATGATGAATTATCTTGAAAATATCTCCTTACATAATAGGGCAAGTGGTCTGCAGGATGGAGTTTGGAGAATTGATGTTCTGACTTTTAGAGAATTTCCAGAAAGGTATTTCTCTCAGCATATGGAAAAATCTTCATGAGACAGGTCTTCGTCCATGTAAAATGGGAGTTTTAGCATAAGAAAAAACGATTCACGTATTATTTGCTCTTTGCTATAGCTGGACAGCTCTTCGCACATCTGGTTGCCACATCAGGGTTTCTTGGGTTTGTTTTTTTAGTAAGTTAAATTAAAGAAGCCACATTTAAGACACAGATTCTTTTTTTCTTTTAATCACTCCAGACAGAAATCTGCCAGAGTACATGATCCCATAGTCTCAAAGTAGGATTGCAATATTGATTTTGTAGAAACATCAATAACCTGGGATCTATTTTGAGTGTAAACAACTTCACCTATAAGTTTCTATGATGCTAAGGTTTGCTCGCAGATTGACCAGAATCAAGCAAGTAAGCCCACTGATTAAAACTATGGAAATAAGATAATCTATATTCTCATTAAGAAGACTGGATAGCTTGAAAGATCAGAAGGCAACATTGTTCCTGCTGTGCACCTGCTATATCCCTGAAGTTGGGTTTATGGTTGTAATTAACATAGGGGAGATTAGAGTCTTTAGTCTTCAGCTCTGGATCATTATTTAGAGTATAATATGCTACTTTTACTTTTGAATTTCAGAAAGAGCTGACAGAGTGGTGAGGTGCCCTGTGTGATAAACCACATGCAGGACTCAGGAGGTTTGAACATAAATCGTGGTGAATAATAGCATCTCAGCTATTACGGGAAGGGAAAATTTTAGGTTTAGTGAAGCCTTGGCAACTCCAATTTTCTCACTCTTCCTCATGTTTTCCAAGGGAATAGAGGAGCTAATAAAAAAACAAACTTGGATATAGCAAAGCAGTAAAAGCAACAATAATTCATGGTATGCTGGTAAACAGAGTCCCAGAGCATGGGGACCTCATTTGTAGTACTTGCCAATGTCCATGGTGTGAACACTACCATCATTACAGATTTTGAGCTACCACCATGACATCACTAAGTATATCATTCTGAGAGTTCTGAAGGAAGATATATGGAAAAAGTCAAAGAAAATCAAACAGGATTACAATGGTTGTGTTTCTTTGTTAGGTTATAGGAGTCTTTTTTTTTCTCTTAATTTCCCTCTTTTTCCTTTTTCTTTCTTTATTTCCTAAATTGCATGTAATGCTTATATAACATATTTACTATAATATAATATTAGTATTTTTAATAGGAGTTTCACAAGTTTTCTTTATTAGGAAAACATTAGTAAAAATAATTATAATAAAATAAATATTGTTATATAACCAAAAACATAATCACAAAAGGAGTTTGAAGCTTAAACATCACACACAAGTTGTTGGAAGAAGCAGATGTCTAATAGATTCATCGATTTACTTAATAAAAATAAATAAGAAGCTCTACTGTACTGCAGCTATGCTTTTGGTCAATGGAGTTTCCCCTTCCTCTCCAGAACAGTGTTTTACAAATTGTGGTCCCTGGATCAGCAACATCAAGACCTGGGAATTGATAAAAATGCAAATTCTAGGGCTCTGTTTTAGACCTACTACACTGGAAACTGGGTATGGATCCCAGCAATCCGTGTTTTTAACAAACCCTCCAAGAAATTCTGATGCATTCTTGAGTTTGAGAACCTCTACTCTCGGACACATGTTCTAAGTCACTGGAACACAAGGAATTCTTCAGAGTGAAGAAGTGTTTGCTGAGATGTTCCCAAAATCACTGGAAGAGAATCAAGCAAGTTTGCTACCTCTTATCCTTTTCTGCAAATATTTAATATTTTAGATTCTAGGCATTAACCACCTAAGTAATCAGTAACAAAGCCCAAAAATATAGTCAACATGGGGGCTAGAATTCAGCCTTAGTTCGTTCCATTTAAAATTGTAAAAAATTAGTTAACAGAAACCTTAACTAAATAGAGCTGGGAGACCAGAAGGGGATGCTCTCATGTCCTGCAATGATAGAGTCCAACAGGAAGAAGAAAACTCCCTCTTCTTGCCTGGCAAGAGTTCAGCCAATGAGAGGTGGTTACAGCTCAGCCAATGAAAAGCCATGGACTCCTTATTTACTGTAGGTCTCCCAACTTCCTCTTCGTCTCTATAAAAAGTGATCTTCTTTCCCTGCCCCACAGGGACTTGCACAGGGCTCGTCATGGTTACAGACCCTGAATTGCAATTCTCTGTTGATGCCATATAAACACCTCTTTGCTGAAGAAGTATCTGGCAGTTTCTTTTAGGTCAACAAAATACACTACTAATCACACTTTTCCCAAATAGGTTATGTTGAATTAAAGGTAAAGCTTCCCCCAAACATTTTAATATTTGTAGTTTGATCACTATCACAGTATCACATAGTTATTAAAATAGATTCATTTTTGTACTTGCTTGAAAATAAGATTCTTCAGACTCAAAGACTATTTCTTCTACATCTATGAATATAGGACATGTAAGGGGCTAAGTTAACAGTTCACAATACTCAAAGTTTTATATTTCTCACTGTAGGTAACAGAAACCTCAGTAATTTGTATAACATATATTATGTAACTTTTGTGTATCTTACTCAAATCTAACGGCATTTTAAATAAAATTAAAGTCAAATTCAATTCAGTTTACAATAATTTTTAATTAGGTATTAATATAGACACACTGGCAAAGGGTTGTGTACTTGTCTGTTATAATTTTAGAAAGTAAAATAGATATTAATTAGTATGTCAGTAAGGGAAAACGCCTTCTACATAATTGCAAAACCAGCACATTCTCAGTTTATATGCTTGTCACTGCAAGTTTAGAAGAAAATGTATTTCTTTTTAAGTTTCAAATCACATTTTCAGACCAAAAAAAAAAGGTAAGAAGGCTATAGCCCATTACTTGAGGGCAGAGTCAGATTGACTCATTGCAGCCTTATGGTACCTTCTGTTTGCAACAATCAAATGAAAGGGCACAGGCACAATTCACAGTGAGGATGAGCTCAGCTCTAACTAATATAAAATCTATGGACATTTAAATTCCTGGCTGTCAAATGAAAGAAACTTATAAACAAAGGAAACTGACCAAAACCCATAAACCTATCTGTTAAGTGGTAGATAGCAAAGCTTTTGATTTAGTCATTAAATTAGAACAGTATAATATTGGTTCACCTGGCTTTATTGGCTGAAAATAAGGAAAAGGCGCAAAAATAAGAGTTGTTAACAAGAATTTTTGCTAAATATTTCAAACACATAGCTGCTACATCAGTGAAAGTACTGAACAATTCATTTGGGATAATGTTGCAATCATGCTCATATAGTTATAATAAGAAAATAAATTCTGAACGTTAAGAAAATAAACCTCATTTCATATTTCTCTCTTAAGTTCTAATAAGGGAATGGCTATTTTAATTCATATCTATAAATGCAAATGCATTACACAGAAAAAATATATTTGTTGTAACTTATCAACCTATCTTGATCTCATTTATAACAGCTGCATACTTGAGTTTATTATTAAGATATTTTTAAAATAAATTCCCTCACTAAAATATGTGAAAGAATTATGATAAGCCACTTTAGGAAGGCTTTTAACTCTTTGGGGTTGTTATATAATAATCACCACCATAATGTTTTAGAGGTTCAAATTCTAAGGAAAAAAATAACTTGTGTGTAAGCAAAAGCTTCTTAAATCATTCCCTTTCATAAGTACTTGAAACTCTGTAGTTTTTATATTATACTTTAGAAAGAAATAACTGGCCTAGTCAGCAGTGTTTGAAGTTTTACACAGCTAGCTCTTGAAAAGGCTTAGGTTATTCTGTGACAACTCAATATATTCATTAGATATTCTTCTCAGGAAGTTAAGTGATAGGACTACAAGCTACATGATGTAATATGGCCCTTTTTTTGTAAATGTCTCCTAATTTCCCTGGACAACTCATCATTCTGTACAGAAAAGGAGCAGTTTAAATGCTAAGTACTTTATATTATTAAAGCATGTAATGGTTTAAAAACACCTCTGAAAAATTAATATATAAATATATATTCCTTACAAGAGTAATTAAAGATTTGGGAAATACTGAGATCATAATCTAATTGCTCCATACCATCATTTTTCAGGTATCAACTGGGTAAAAGTTTATGAAATCATGCTCAGGGGAGGATTTACGAAGCATGTAGTTCATCCTCCAGGTAAGGATTCATCAAAACTGTTCAAGACACATGAGAAAATATGTCCCTTCTAAATAATTCTGTAGGAGTTTTCCTTATAGCCTAGAAAAATCGTATTCCTTTATCAGCTCTTTACTGTTAGGAAATAGACTGTTTTCTTTCCTCCTCAGACAAACACTTAGTTGTGATCACATATGTGGCTCTGTGCTCATCCGACCTGCTCTGTGATTTTCAACACACTTTTCTAAGCCCTTAACCAAGAGTAATTAGAAGATGAAGAGCTATTTGGCCTCAGTGCATCATGTTCTTGTGACAGGTGGCCAGAAACACACAAAGAAAAGGAAAAAAAGTTGTGGCTACTGATCAAGATAATTAAATTTATACATTCTGGTGATATCAGAAATTATTAACAACACTTATTACAGAAGGAAGAGGGAAAGAGGTGGGAAAATAGACTTCTCATGCAAATGAAACAGCATGGCTGCTCCAAAGTTAAGAATATAATAATAATAACAATAATAAACTTGAAAAGACCCTAGGTTACTCTTTTTCCTTAATATTTTATGACACATTGAATTTTAAATTACTAGTACTGTCTTCAATTTCATTATAACAGGCATATTGTTAAAAGTCTTTTTAAAGCAAAAAAAAAAAAGTGATGATACACACTATTCCAATCTAATGTATCATTTGAAAGTTCTCTTAAGATGAACGGTAGTAGAAACCTACACATGGGGACTTCCCTGGCAGCGCAGTGGTTAAGAATCTACCTGCCAATGCAAGGGACACAGTTTTGAACCCTGGTCCGGGAAGATCCCACATGCTGCAGAGCAACTAAGCCCATGCGCCACAACTACTGAGCCTGTGCTCTAGAGCCTGCGAGCCACAACTACTGAGCCCGTGTGCCACAACTACTGAAGCCCACGCCCCTAGAGCCCGTGCTCCTCAACAAGAGAAGCCACCACAATGAGAAGCCCGCGCACCGCAATGAAGAGTAGCCCCAGCTTGCTGCAACTACAGAAAGCCCGCGTGCAGCAACGAAAACCCAACGCAGCCAAAAATAAGATAAATTAATTAAAAAAATACACAAAGAAACCTACACATAAATAATTGTAGATAACATTATCAAACTGTAACATACTATTTAAAAAATTTGGAAGCTATATTTTTCCCCAGCTGTACTGAGATATGATTGACAAATTAAAATTGGATATATTTCAGTTGTAACACGTGAAGTTTTTAAAGGGGTACAACATGATTTAATGTATATGTTAATTGTGAACTGATTACCATGATCACGTTAATCACCTCACATGGATACCATGGTGGGGGAGGGGAGAAAACAAGATTTACTCTCAGCACATTTTCAGTATACAATACAGTATTATTAGTTATAATCACCCTGCTCTACATAATCCCCAGGGTTTATTCATTTTATATCTTGAATTAATTGAACAACCACTTTCTAATTGGTGGTGGGAAATGATTACTAAGTATTAAAAAAAATAGTAGAAACAAAGAGAAGATGGCATATGTGAGAAGACAATTTTTACTTAAGTACAGTGATGTCTAAAGAAATATTTGACATTTAGGGTTGCTCTCAGCCAGCAATGTGAAGAAATATGAAATACAGATATCTTCTCCTCATTGCAACGGACTCTCTGTAAGTTATTGTGAGCTGACACAATTAGAGAAACCGGAATCCTAAGGAACTCTGATAGGTGTCCACATTCTGTAAACTCACATTCACCCTTGTGGCTTCGTCAGAAATACACTATCAGAAAGATGAGAGAAGAGGTAGCTCAGCAGTTGGAAGAGCTGAGCCAATGGCCCTGAATAATTTTACGGGATCTCAGAGAAGCTAGTAGCAGCGGAGGGGCCTCAGGGTGAACGTTTGCTGTGTGGGGTTCACTTCTAAGGTTTCATCGCTTCAAGGGTTGAGCCTTTTTTGTCTAACAAGATTCACAGATTCACGCTGAGAAAAAGTCAAAAGTTCAGCTCTAAATAACCTCAAGGACAGAGTGTTTTGTATTCATTCCTTTCCTGTTCAATATGAGAAAAAATATCAGAGACATGGCAGAATGGCATGGACCTCAAAAAGGTTTCTGCTTTACAAGCTGTATTAAAAAGTAAGATAGAAAGAAAAAGTAATGCCTTGGCTATAGACATGTCAAAACCCCACTGAAATGCCATCTTACCTCTTTGACCTTTAAATTAGTGATCACAAGTCCATTATTCTTTTAAGTATTTTGAACAACGATATATGTACTTCTGCCCCAAAGAACTGCATTCCAGAAGATGATCACTGGGTGTCTTTGCTTCACCAGTTTTATATTCTGCTTGAACAAAAGGGAAGTTGCCAAGAACTGGTTTTACACATCTGGGGAGGGAGAGGAGCAACACCTCCGCTGAGAAGGGTATTTAGTAGGATATGAAGCAAAGGAAAAACACTTGTTTTGTTTTTTTTTAAAGCACTGGTGAAGAATTCTGGAGAAGTAAATTGATTATTTCTCTTTTTTTTTCTGTTAAATCATCCTGAAGTAGAACTAAAAATGAGATGCACAAATTCTTAGCCACAGTTAAAATTGAAGAAGTGGTTATTAGAAATCCAGAATCCAAAATATGAGGCCTCTGAACAACAATTAAGATAAAACAAAGATACAAGAGAGGGCTTCCCTGGTGGCGCAGTGGTTAAGAATCCGTCTGCCAGTGCAGGGGACACGGGTTCCAGCCCTGGTCTGGGAAGATCCCACATGCCACAGAGCAACCAAGCCCGTGCGCCACGACTACTGAGCCTGCACTCTAGAGCCCTCGAGCCACAAGTACTGAGCCCGCGTGCCACAACTATTGAAGCCCCGCGCCTAGAGCCTGTGCTCTGCAACAAGAGAGGCCACCGCAATGAGAAGCCTGCGCACCGCAACGAAGAGTAGCCCCTGCTCGCTGCAACTAGAGGAAGCCCACGTGCAGCAACAAAGACCCAACACAGCCAAAAATAAATAAATAAATCTATTTAAAAAAAAAAAGATACAAGAGAATGTTAGGTGTAACATTCATGGCTGCAGATCTCAGACAAACCCCAAACTAGACCCTCATCCCCTAAGTAAGTGGGCTGTTTTAATGTGAAAAATTCTAGTTATTTGTTTCCCACGAAAGAAACTCAGAGTTGAGGCATCTAGCTGGAGCAAGCCTGGGCCCCGGTTGGTTTCAAGGAGTAATTAAAAGAGTTGGGCTAAATGAGGAATCAGTCAACCACTTAGACCTGGAAGACAAGCCTTGACATCCACCTCCGCTGGGCAGGGCTGAGCTGCGATGGCTTCCCAGAGTCGGATGCTAAAGAAACTCAGAACACAACCTTGTATTACAAGAAAGAACACAAGGAACAATAAAGGCTAACTACAAAGAATCCATTAAAAAAAAAAAAAAAAGTGTAGGAAAAACAAATGATTTCAGTAAAAACAGGAGATTTTAGTAAAATTATCTTTGGACTAAAATGAACCAAAAACATGTCACTGAGTTAAAGTGAAGTGTAAGCTATGAGGCAGAACTTCGAATTATGAGGGATCTTTTCCTGATTATGCCAAGCATTGATCTCAGTGAATGGACTTGTGTGGTGACCTAAGAAATGTGTGAAATTTGGAACAGTAATGCTTGTTTATGAAGGACATTTGTATTTTCATTACGTTTGGCACTCAGCCAGACAGAATTTCAAGTTTCCAAAGTAATTCCAGCATCTGGCTTTACACCCCACAGCCCAGCTCCACCCAGACATCAGGCCCCAGTTGAAAGAAGAGACTCCTTTAGAATTCTAGAGAATCCCCTTTAATAATTAACAGTCAATTTAATTTAATGGACAACTGTTTGAACATTTGGTAGCCAACTTGCCACCTCTCCCGGTTCCCTATTTTAAAATTGGTTTTCAGTAATTTTACACACAAATGGTTAATTTGTTCTTAGAGCTATTCAGATCGAAGAGAGACCTAAAGTTTTGTGGCTAACTCAGCCCCCTGAGGACCCCATTGTTCAGAGCGCTGAGCTCAATAAACTTGCTAAAAAATCTAGGTACAAAATGCGAATTGACCATACTTTCGATTCCTCCTAACATTCAGCTGAATCTTAATACTTACACATCTCATATAGCACACCCTTTAAACTGATGGGGTTCAGGGCAGGCTGCCTCAGGATATGCCACTTGGGCATGCAGATTATTTTGAGTTGAAAGCAATCAAGGCCCAAATGATTCAGGAAGAAACTTTTATCTTCCCCTCAACTGCCTAAAAGAATTTAGATAGAGGACCTGCTCCAGGCAGGGAGCTTTCACCATAGATAAATAACTACAGTATAGTAAGAACTGGGAGTGTGTAGACAGGGAGGAACCTACCAAAGTCTATTTTTTTAAATTTCCTCTCTGTGTCTCATTGTTTCCATATGCCCAGCAAAAACAGACATTTGTTCTTCTCAGCCAACTGTGAATGTGAATGATCTTCCTCCCTTTTCCAGTCCCAGATGCCTACCCTCTTCTCTTCATCTCAGAACAGCATATAAACCTAAATTGCCTGACTGTCGTTTGGCTCTTACGGAGTCCCGGTACATATGTAATTAAATTTCTTTTTTCTTCTGTTACTGTCTCATGTCAATTTAATTATTAGGCCAGTCAGAAAAACCGAGAAGGATAGAGGAAAATTTTTCCTCCCCAACAATACAAACATTCATCATTAGAATTTTCCATAATTGCTTTTGCTTGTTTTTCTTTTGGTCCCCATGAACAGATGTCTTTATACTAATATCCTGTTGAGAGAGTGCCCCAATCATTTGATACACTGCATTCTCAGAAAGTTTACCTTTTTTTTAAACTACTTCTACGCACACTTTAACAATGAACTATATTTAGTTCCCAATTCACATAGAAGTAATAAAATCATGACATTTCCACACATATGTATATAGCATTCTCAGTGAGAATATCAGAATGGCCTTGCAATAATCTTGTCATATTAAATTTAAAAAGTGAAGTGACTCAGCTTCTGAGTTCTTTAATACATCAGATATCTTGCTTGTTTAATAGGAACAGATAGTCATTAAATTGTTTATATAAGCAGAAAAAAAATCAGTCATATTTATAACTGTGGCAAATAACTAATGAACTATTAGCCATATTCGGGAGGAGAGTGCGTGCGCGCGCACACACACACACACACACACACACACACACACACACACCCCTTTATTGTTATATTTGATATACTTGAAGATTTTTCAAGACAAAGAATTTCTAGAATTGTTACTTTCACTCTCAGAAAGTTTTATCTCTGTGTATTTGAGCAACCAAAGCAACATGAACCAAAATTTACAGGATCCTTCCCAAATATTGTAATTGGTTTTTCTTTAACAGCATAATGCTATAAAAGTAAAAAAAAAGTTTGCTATTATATATAACTAATATTAGTAATGTTAATAAGGGGAAAACTATCTTGAAAGGCTAATATGTTACATAAAATTATATATACTGTACCAGGATGAGGTTTAAAATACCCAGCTGTGACAATTTTGTCAATATGTAAAGTAATTAACTACAACTGTAAATTGAAGCATCTAATTTAATAGTCCTAATGATATTTATAATTCTCCTCCAAAGTGTCATGCAAGGATTGTCAAGTACTTCATAAAATTAATACTCTACTTCTCATTCCTGCTGCTGGCCAAGAATATCATACTGCATCCCTAAGAGACATTTGAAAGAAACTGTTGTGCTTGAATTTTAATACTAAAGAGTAGAAAAAAAGAAAGAGGCACTTCCATATAAAAGATCAGAAATGCACCTGAGATCAGAGGTTTTCTAAGTTATAATATTTAGTTTGAAATAATTTACAGTGAATCATTATGAATTCCATAAACTTGGAAAGCCAAAGTTTTAAACTTGGGCTTAATTCTCCAAATACTATAGCCAGGAGGGATTCAAACAAGGACAGTCAACAGATGTGATTCTAATTCCAGGCTAGGTGGGTGAAGAACAGCTGGACCTAGGACCAAACCCTCCCTGCAAAGTGAGGAACTTAGGAAACTCTCATCCAATATCTATCCAGCACAGAAAATTCATTCTGTTCCCAGGTAAATGCTGCCCTTATAGTTTCATCCAGAAACCAGACTATGAACTAAACAAGAACTTTTCAAACATTCTTGGAGTTGCTGGTACTAGGATAAATCTTTGCCTAGACACTGGTTCTTCCGTAGCTTTATTCTCACTTTCCTCATCAGAGTTCCAGACACCCACATCTTTTGAAAACAGAAGGTAATTCATGTAGATCTTGGGGAAATGTAGGCAACACTTGGTACAGTGGAGCTTAGTGGAATGTTGTTCGGACAAATAAAACTAATGTGTAAAATCTCTGTCTGCTGTCAACCAGTTGTATGGCTTTGGGGCCCTTCCCTAACTTCACTGAACTTCCCTTTTCTTGTTTATATTATGTGGTATCAGACATATACGGTGCTCACGGAGTGGCTGGATAGATTAAATGAAATGCACAGTGGGGATAAACAACTTGAATTATTTCAAAGTTGTTCAATAAACACCACTCGTTTCTACAAATTATCTTCTTTCTCCTACCGCTGCCCTCTTGATACCCCTTCGTCTTCCCTGCTCACAGCCACCTACCTTCAGCTCAATATAAGCAATAAAATAAAGTAACTAAGAATGCGTTTCCTTCAGCGTGGCACAGCTGACTTTTAAGAGGTCCAAATGTTGATTTTTGAGGTTTCATAAAACATAGTTTGTGTTGCAAGAGCAAAGAACCAACAACACTTTGGAGGGAAGAGTCCAGAAGAAAAAAAAAACAGCAAAAATTTGTTCTAAGTGCACTGTATACTGGATGTCTAAGTGATTTAAGAAGTACAGAATGGTATTTAAGCTGTGAGGAATGAGGATCCCTGACACCGTGCATGGATGGTTGGCAGGCAGCTAGAGATAGATGACACATAGTCCATGACCATGAGGTTCTCAAGGTCTTCAAGGTCATACATCTATAAGAGTCCTTAACAGGCGGTGTACAAATCTGTTACTTCAGCAACCACTCAGAGCTCCACCTAGCCAGACGACTTTCATTAAAGGAAAGCAAATACACAGCAGGGTTTTGCTGCTTGTAATGTCTATTAACAGTGGAAATCAAGTTTCATAAAACTGATTTTTGATAAAAAATATTTTTTCTTCTCTGTGAACAGAATCTATATATACATATATATATAAATGCCTTTCCTAAGGTTTGTTTCTGTCTCTAGTGAGATAGAAAAAGAACCCCAAACCTTGTCAGAATGAATAATGCTCTAGAGGAGGGCCTTAAGTGAGAAGGACATAGAGGCCCACATGATATGCAGCCTTAGAAAGAAAAGAATTGTTCCACATGTTTTTGCCAAAATTTCTGTTACATAAATGCTTCCTAACCTGTTCTTTACTAGGGCAGCAGCATTTTTGTTTGGTCAGATTTAACAGAATACTCTTCAAGCATACTCAATGTGACTTTGTACATTGAGATATGGAATATAATTGTAAAATGAAGAGCACGGAGGAACCAGTGGTATTCACTTATTCTCATTTTTCTTAGTGTGTCTAAAAATAGGGGAAAACAAATAGTATTGTATTCTGTCTTTTACAAAAAGGAGATAAGCAAAATCCAGTAGTTGCCTAACCAAGATGATTTTCTGATTTTAAAGAAAGCTGAAATTGCACATGAAACTCTCCTGCATTCTCTGGCAAAGAACCCCACAGAATAAGGAGAGCATACCAAACCAAGTAAACTATCATCAAGAGCAGAGCTATTCATATCTAACAAGGCCAAAACTGGGTGAAGAATGCAGAAGGAAATTAGGATGATTTGTCCCCAAACATCCAAATCAATAGGGAAAAACTGAAAAATGTAAAGAAAGGATGAACTGGAGGTTACGTGCTGCAGGGGATTTTAAAGAGCACATACCTATTATTTTTCCCAATGATGCTTTTTGAGATCAGTGTACGTAATAAAGCCTGTGGCTTTTCGTCTGTTTCCTCTCATATTCTTTGGCGTTGTTGTCCAAGGGGAGACTGGGAAGGGCTGGCTATTGTGGATGGTTATGATCTTGTCCTCTTGTGAATCACCTCAGTGAATGAGAAATTCCAATGAATTGCTGCCTAAATTGTTCTTCCTTCTGCTTACTTTTGCCAGAGAGTTATGGATTTACCCAGAGGGGAGATGAAGAATCAGACAAGAGCATCCAGAAAGGCATCACTCATAACAGGACAACCTTCTCTCCATTGGGACATAACCAGCACTTAGGCTCTGTATACAAGTTAGAGGTAAAGTCCTTCCTCCTTCTTTAAAAAGAAAAAAAAAAGTATCATCCAGATGGGATGTTGCAAATGTATGTCACAGAGGTAACTGTGAAATACAAAGAAAGGCCGGTTAACCAAACTGTCAAATCACTCTGTTATACATGCTACCATTTTTTTGAAGCCTAATTGGCATGTAATAAAGTACATATACTAAAAGTGTACATTTTGATAAATTTTACATATGTATACATCTGAAAAACCATCACCCTGCTCAAGACAGTGAAATTAATCAACGCCAAAAGTTTCCTGATGTCACTTTGCATTCCTGCCTGACGATCATAATTCAATCAGGGGAAACCACTGATTCACATTTTAACTAGATTTGTTCAGAATTTACAGAATTTTCTATAAATGGAATAACAGACAATATGCTTTTTTGCCTAGCTTTCTTCACTGAGTAAAACTATTTCGAGATTTATCCATTTTGTTGCTGTACCAAGAGTTCATTTTTAAAAATCCGAGTGGCATCCCATTGAATGGATATTCCATACATTTTTAATCCATTCATTGGTTGATAGAATTTCAGGGTAACTCCATCTTTGTCCTGTAACAAATAAAGTTGCTATGAACACTCGTTTGCATGTTTTTGTATGGACATATGTTTTTATTTATCTTTGGCATGTACCTAGGAGGGGAACTGCCAGATTATATGGCAGATCATCCTTTTATTATTAAGAAACAAAATGTGTTTTTCAAAATGGTATAACAATTTAAATTTCTGCAGCAGAGTATAAGAGTTCCAGTTCTTCCACATTTGTGCTAACACTTGCCATGGTGAGGATTTGAATTTTAGCATTTCTGATAGGTGTATCATGACATATTGTGATTTTAACTTCCACATCCTTAATAAGTAATGATGGCCATTTGTCCACGTGCTTACGTGCTATCCACACATATCTTTTGGGGGGAGCAGTATCTGCTCAAATCTTATGCCCATTTTTAAGTGGGTATCTACTTTCTTATTATTGAATTTTGAGAGTTCTTTATATATTCTAGGTACAAGTGCTCCAACAGATATAAAATTTGAAACATTATCTCCAGTATGTGGTATTTCTTTTCATTACCTAAGTTCTTTTCAAACAATAGAAGATTTAAATTTATCAGTGTGCTTTTTTATAGATATCTTTTATTTGTAAATTTAAAAAATCTTGGCCTAATGCAAGGATGTATTTTCTTCTTAAAGATTTATAAGATTTAGGGTTTACATTTACATCCATATTGAGTCGATTTTGTGTATGATGCTAGGTATAAAGAGTGCAGCAGGTATTATAGGGTCTATTTTTGTCCCACTATTGAAGCAATGAAAATTTTAATACTCTACCTTTTATACTTAAATTTTAAGGTTTTATACTTTGGCTGGTGGTAACATGAACTAAACATGACCCTGAGTGATTTCCAGCACTGCTCCCTCTGCTCCTCTGAGCTGGTTTTGCTGTGAGCCTAGGTTATTTTCCTTACATATACCTCCTGATCATTACCCAGATGGAGGTATGAGAAAGACCCTTTGCAGACCTATGTAGCACTCTTTCTGGGCAACTCTCTCCTCTCCACTACCCTGCCCTGCACTGTCTACCTGCCTTGGCATCTGCAGACCCCAACTTTGTATGTTCAATTCAAAGAGACTGCCAGGTTATGCCTGGGTTCCCTTCTCTATATTTTGTTTTCAAAGTTCATTATAGGAAGTCAGCTGGTGCAACTGTAGGGTTCACCTCATTTATTTCTCCCCTACAAATACCTGTGGCCTATAATATGTGATGTCTGATCTCCTAAGAGATTCTTTCACATACATTTTCATGTTTTTAAATTTTCCTAGGCATGGGATTAATACCAAATCTAGTATTTCTTCTTGTCAGAAAACCAATGTCCTTAATTAAAATTTTATTTATAATATTTTTCATTTATTCAATAAAAGAACTTTCAACTGATAATCTTGTTTGTGTAGCATCTTTCCTTTATTTCATGGATATAACATTTTATTTCTCTAAATAAAGTTTTCCTGAGGTTTTCTTCTGCCTACTGCTAGCCTCAATCTAGAAAACTTGCATTGGTTGTACTGTCAGAGGGGATGCATTCCCATAAAATAATATTGCATTTAAAAGTCTCATACAAATTAATTAAATAGCAGACAGAGTCACAGGAACACATGGTCCATCTTGTGTTTTATCTGGATTGTAACTGAGGGGAATATTTATACTCCAAAGGATGAGATTAATGGAGGGAAGATTTTAAATTATATATAAGGATGTAGTTTAATAATTTATAACTAAGAGATAGTCTGCGTAATGTATACCACTACTGTTCAGCACATTGACGTTGATCAAAATCAGATCCAATAATACATCATATAGTTGAATAACCTATTTTTGCTTTTCTCCTTTTGGCCAGTCATATGGTTAATGACAGATGTTCACTATCCTATTAAACACTGCCTAAGTCAGAAAATCAAAAGTTCAGTTCTGGATCACTAAAAATTAAAAAATAAATATCAACTAATCCAATAATATATAGACATTGTTGATTAATAAATATTGGTATAATAAGCAACAACCTCCAACTGCCTGTTAGATTTTGAACCCATTTTTATATCATTCTTGCTTAATTTGTGCAGCTAATACAAGTAATTGTTGCTTCCACTAACTTGGAATTTTTTTTTGAAGCATGTAACACTTTCCTGGATTAGAAAGAGGAAAGTTGCTCTTAGATACCCTCATCCACCAGACGGCAGACAGCAGAAGCAAGAAGAACACAATCCTGCAGCCTGTGGAACAAAAAACACATTCACAGAAAGATAGACAAGATGAAAAGGCAGAGGGCTAGGTACCAGATGAAGGAACAAGATAAAACCACAGAAAAACAACTAAATGAAGTGGAGATAGGCAACATTCCACAAAAATAATTCAGAATAATGATAGTGAAGATGATCCAGGATCTCGGAAAAAGAATGGAGGCAAAGATCGAGAAGATGCAAGAAATGTTTAACAAAGACCTAGAAAAATTAAAGAACAAACACCTAGAAGAATTAAAGAACAAACAAAGAGATGAACAATATAATAATTGAAATGAAAAATACACTAGAAGGAATCAATAGCAGAATAACTGAGGCAGAAGAACAGATAAGTGACCTGGAAGACAGAATGGTGGAATTCACTGCTACAGAACAGAATAAAGAAAAAGAACGAAAAGAAATGAAGACAGCCTAAGAGACCTCTGAGACAACAATAAACCCAACAACATTCACATTATCAGGGTCCCAGAAGGAGAAGAGAGAGAGAAAGGACCAGAGAAAATATTTAAAGAGATTATAGTCAAAAACTTCCCTAACAGGGGAAAGGAAATAGCCACCCAAGTCCAGGAAGCACAGCAAGTCCAATACGGGATAAACCCAAGGAGAAACACACCGAGACACATAGTAATCAAATTGGCAAAAATTAAAGACAAAGAAAAATTACTGAAAGCAGCAGGGAAAAATGACAAATAACATACAAGGGAACTCCCATAAGGTTAACAGCTGATTTCTCAGCAGAAACTCTGCAAGCCAGAAGGGAGTGGCATGATATACTTAAAACAATGAAAGGGAAGAACTACAACCAAGATTACTCTACCCAGCAAGGATCTCATTCAGATTCGATGGAAAAATCAAAAGCTTTACAGACAAGCAAAAGCTAAGAGAATTCAGCACCACCAAACCAGCTCTACTACAAATGCTAAAGGAACTTCTCTAAGTGGGAAACACAAGAGAAGAAAAGGACCTACAAAAACAAACCCAAAACAATTAAGAAAATGGTCATAGGAACATACACAGCGATAATTACCTTAAATGTGAATGGAATAAATGCTCCAACCAAAAGACACAGGCTTGCTGAATGGATACAAAAACAGGACCCATATATATGCTGTCTACAAGAGACCCACTTCAGACCTAGAGACACATACAGACTGAAAGTGAGAGGATGGAAAAAGATATTCCATGCAAATGGAAATCAAAAGAAAGCTGGAGTAGCAATTCTCATATCAGACAAAATAGATTTTAAATTAAAGAATGTTACAAGAGACAAGGAAGGACACTACATAATGATCAAGGGATCAATCCAAGAATAAGATATAACAATTATAAATATATATACACCTAACATAGGAGCACCTCAATACATAAGGCAACTGCTAACAGCTATACAAGAGGAAATCGACAGTAACACAGTAATATTGGGGGACTTTAACACCTCATTTACACCAATGGACAGATCATCCAAAACAAAAATAAATAAGGAAACAGAAGCTTTAAATGACACAAAAGACCAGATAGGTTTAATCGGTATTTATAGAACATTCCATCCAAAAACAGCAGATTACACTTTCGTCTCAAGTGCACATGGAACATTCTCCAGGATAGTTCACATCTTGGGTCACAAATCAAGCCTCAGTAAATTTAAGAAAACTGAAATCATATCAAACACCTTTTCTGACCACAACACTATGAGATTAGAAATGAATTACAGGGAAAAAAAGTAAGAAACCCAAACACATGGAGGCTAAACAATACGTTACTAAATAACCAAGAGATCACTGAAGAAATCAAAGAGGAAATCAAAAAATACCTAGAGACAAATGACAATGAAAATATGACAATACAAAACCTGTGGGATGCAGCAAAAGCAGTTCTAAGAGGGAAGTTTACAGCTATACAAGACAACCTCAAGAAACAGGAAAAGTTTTAAATAAACAATCTAATCTTATACCTAAAGGAACTAGAGAAAGAAGAAAAAGCAGAACCCAAAGTTAGCAGAAGGAAAGAAATCATAAAAATCAGAGCAGAAATAAATGAAATAGAAACAAAGAAAACAATAACAAAGATCAATAAAACTAAAAGGTGGTTCTTTGAGTAGATAAATAAAATTGATAAACCATTAGCAAGATTCATCAATAAAAAGAGGGAGAGGGCTCAAATCAATTAAATTAGAAATGAAAAAGGAGAAGTTACAACAGACACCGCAGAAATACAAAACATCCTAAGAGAGTACTACCAGCAACTCTATGCCAATAAAATGGACAACCTGGAAGGAATGGACAAATCCTTAGAAAGGTATAACCTTCCAAGACCGAATCAGGAAGAAATAGAAAACATGAACAGACCAATCACAAGTAATGAAATTGAAACTGTGATAAAAAATCTTCCAACAAACAAAAGTCCAGGACCAGATGGCTTCACAGGTGAATGCTATCAAACATTTAGAGAAGAGCTAACACCGATCCTTCTCAAACTCTTCCAAAAAATTGCAGAGGGAGGAACACTCCCAAACTCATTCTCTGAGGCTACCATCACCCTGATACCAAAACCAGACAAAGATACTACAAAAAAAGAAAATTAGAGACCAATATCACTGATGACTATAGATGCAAAAATCCTCAACAAAATACTAGCAAACAGAATCCAACAACACATTAAAAGGATCATACACCATGATCAAGTGGGATTTACCCCAGGGATGCAAGGATTCTTCAATATATGCAAATCAATCAATGTGATACACCATATTAACAAATTGAAGAAGAAACACCATATGATCAATTCAATGGATGCAGAAAAATCTTTTGACAAAATTCAACACCCATTTATGATAAAAACTCTCCAGAAAGTGGGCACAGAGGGAACCTACCTCAACACAATAAAGGCTATATATGACAAGCTCACAGCAAACATCATTCTCAATGGTGAAAAACTGAAAACATTTCCTCTAAGATCAGGAACAAGACAAGGATGTCCACTCTCACCGCTATTATTCAACATAGTTTTGGAAGTCCTAACCATGGCAATCAGAGAAGAAAAAGAAATAAAAGGAATACAAATTGGAAAAGAAGAAGTAAAACTGTCACTGTTTGCAGATGACATGATACTATACACAGAGAATCCTAAAGATGCCACCAGAAAACTACTAGAGTTAATCAATGAATTTGGTAAAGTTGCAGGATACAAATTTAATGCACAGAAATCCCTTGCATTCCTATGCAGTAATGATGAAAAATCTGAAAGAGAAATTAAGGAAACACTCCCATTTACCATTGCAACAAAAGAATAAAATACATAGGAATAAACCTACCTACGGAGACAAAAGAGCTGTATGCAGAAAACTATAAGACACTGATGAAAGAAATTAAAGATGATACCAACAGATGGAGAGATATACCATGTTCTTGGATTGGAAGAATCAATATTGTGAAAATGACTATACTATCCAAAGCAATCTACAGATTCAAAGCAATCCCTATCAAATTACCAATGGCATTTTTTACGGAACTAGAACTAAAAATCTGAAAATTTGTATGGAGACACAAAAGACCCCGAATAGCCAAAGCAGTCTTGAGGGGAAAAAAATGGAGCTGGAGGAATCAGACTCCCTGACTTCAGACTATACTACAAAGCTACAGTAATCAAGACAATATGGCACTGGCACAAAAACAGAAACATAGATGAACGGAACAAGATTGAAAGCCAAGAGGTAAACCCATGCACCTATGGTCAACTAATCTATGACAAAGGAGGTAAGGATATACAATGGAGAAAAGACAGCCTCTTTAACAAGTGGCCCTGGGAAAACTGGACAGCTACATGTAACAGAATTAAATTTGAACACTCCCTAACACCATACGGAAAAATAAACTCAAAATGGATTAGAGACCTAAATGTAAGACCAGACACTATAAAACTCTTAGAGGAAAACATAGGAAGAACACTCTTTTACATAAATCACAGCAAGATCTTTTTTGATCCACCTCCTAGAGTAATGGAAATAAAAACAAAAATAAACAAATGGGACCTAATGAAACTTCAAAGCTTTTGCACAGCAAACGAAACCATAAACAATATGAAAAGACAACCCTCAGAATGGGAGAAAATTTTTGCAAATGAAGCAACTGACAAAGGATTAATCTCCAAAATATATAAACAGCTCATGCAGCTCAGTATTAAAGAATAAACAACCCAATCCAAAAATGGGCAGAAGACCTAAAGAGACATTTCTCCAAAGAAGACATACAGATGGCCAAGAAGCACATGAAAAGCTGCTCAACATCACTAATTATTAGAGAAATGCAAATCGAACCTACAATGCGGTATCACCTCACACCAGTTAGAATGGGCATCATCAGAAAATCTACAAAGAAGAAATGCTAGAGAGGGTGTGGAGAAATGGGAACCCTCTTGCACTGTTGGTGGGAATGTAAACTGATACAGCCTCTATGGAGAACAGTATGGAGGTTCCTTAAAAAACTAAAAATAGAATTACCATAAGATCCAGCAATGCCACCACTGGGCGTGTACTCAGAGAAAACCACAATTCAAAAAGACACATGCACCCCAATGTTCGATTCAGCACTCTGTACAATAGCTGGTCATGGAAGCAACCTAAATGCCCACTGACAGACGAATGGATAAAGAAGATGTGGTACATATATACAGTGGAATATTCCTCAGCCATAGAAAGGAATGAAATTGGGTCATTTGTTGAGACGTCGATGGATCTAGATACTGTCATATAGAGTGAGGTAAGTCGGAAAGAGAAAAACAAATATCGTATATTAACACATATATGTGGAGCCTAGAAAAATGGAACCGTTCTGCAGGGCAGAAATTGAGACACAGATGTAGAGAACAAACGTATGAACACCAAAGGGGGAAAGCTGCGGTGGTGGTGGTGGTGGTGTGATGAATTGGGCATTTGGGATTGACACGTATACACTGATTTGTGTAAAATTGATGACTAATAAGAACCTGCTGTATAAAAAAAAGTAAAAATAAAAGAAAGAGGAAAGTTGGGAATGATAATGACATCAGGAGTAAGAGAAATGGGCTTAAGGAGTTAAGTATTAGTAATGTATTTGGGAAATAAAGGAAAGTGTGTCTCACAGAACAGATGGTCAATTTTTAACAAGCTCTATGAAAGACAAGAAGGAAGTCCATTTTGCACCAAAAACATGCCATGACTGTGACATATAGACATAATTATTGGGCTACCTTTGGTCTCTTCTCAGCTTTCACATTTTTTAAACTGACAGCATCCCAAGAATCCTAGAAAACACAGCCTAAAGCAAAGATAAATTGCTGATGCTGTATCTGGGAGATGAAAATCCAGGTCAATGAGAGTGAGGACAAAGAAAAACGAGGCAGGGAATGACAGAAGAAATGCAAGGTGATTTGTAACCAACATGCCCACTGCTTACAAGATGTGAACAAATGCTGCAGATGTGTCTACTTGCCTCAAAGGATGTCTCCAGACAGGCTCTACTGCTACATAACCTCTCAGAAGGGGCTACTGGAAGGAGAAAGGAGGTGGAATTTCTCTGCTGAGCTCCCTACCACCTTTTACTTCTCACTGGTAAAAATTCAGTCCACGGAGAGTTAACTCCCATGTACTTCATGCTGCACTGTTTAGCCTCTCCTAGGTTTCACCCAAGTATGGAAATGGCATGAAGAGGCCACACATGCCAGGAACAGCTTGGTCCATCCATGTATCTCTGCAGAAAACAAATGGGTCATGGCAAATGCTGGAACGAACCTAGTATCTCTATTGGAGCAGAAAAATATATCCTTAGTATGTGGCAATGATTTGGTGAATGTTTTCTTTCATCAGGCAAGAGGATTAATATAATTTTGCCACTTGATGGTAAGGACAGCAATAGCACTATCTTACCTCAAGGCAATGCTGACTCTTCTGCTCTCTATTATAGTATATTTCCATTTTACAAAACATCAAACTTCTCCATCATATTGATGCTATGCTAATCTGACCTGGTGAACAGAAAATGGTAAGTATCCCAATCACCCAGGAAAACGTTTAAATGCAAAGATAAACTTCTGATGATTCCTGAGCCTGCAACATCTGTGACATTTTTTAACGCCCACATAAAAACACCTTGCATCTTCCACAATTTATAAAGAAGCAGAGTTCTGTAGCTCACTTTAGGCTTTGTAGGCAACTGTGATAGGCCAACAGCAAACTGCTTGCCATAATTTTCTCCCTTTATCTATGCCTTTAGGAGGCCACCACACACACTGATTACAGACTCTGCCATGTACATTGGGTTGGTCATTGGGAACATAGTAAATGTGACACAAGCAGAGATGTGAAACATGTTTGTACACCCAGCTCTCTCTCTTGCTGTCAATGAACAATAGACTAGTACCCAATAAATATTTTGAGAGTAGGTGTATTTGTTATTAGTTTTGAATGAAATGAGTGAAAGTTAGTTTAGTTCAATTTTGCTTAGTCCTGAATTATGTTTTATATTATATTACTGAACACTTTCTGTTATAAAAACAAAAATATGTACCTTATAGACAGGTTTATAATATGTTCTACATATTTTTTCTAACTAAACTCATTATAAATTTCATTGGACAAATTAACTCCAAAGTTACCATCCACTTGAACATATTCCACACACTACCTAGGACTTACTTTTGATGCTATTTCCCCATCCTCCAAATATAATCATCTGCATATGTTTTTAATTTATTTTCTAATGATAGATTTAACTTATTTTTTAAAATAATATGGTTTTCTAATGGAAATAATTAGACATCTTTAAAATCAGCTTTTACCTCCACTTGAATAAAGATTAGATCTATTATATTATATAATATTATTAATTATATTAGATTAGATCTATTATATTCAATAGGTTTTGGAGTCTAAAAACTCAGATTTAGTTTCCATTTACAATATGCTCACATTTCCTGGAAGATCAATGCATTAAATCTCTAGGCTTCCTCATCTACAAAATATTTCAAATTAATATACCATATGAACTACCATTTTACTGTGTTATACTGAAGATTATACCAACTTTACAAAGTGCTCAGCACAGAATTTTATCTGCAAGGGACACTGAATACAAATTATTTCCCTAATTTTGCATGATTTATTATAAAATGACCACATCTATTAAGACTACTTTTTATACATTATATGCATTAAATAATACTGTTTGAAGTTATGTGCATGCATTACAGTCCAAAATTGTGTCATTTTATAAGAATCAAATTATAAAAAAGCTCGGTCAACTCAGTGCTTTGTGACCACCTACAGGGGTGGGATAGGGAGGGTGGGAGGTAGGCTCAAGAGGGAGGAGATATGGGGATATATGTATATGTATAGCTGATTCACTTTGTTATATAGCAGAAACTAACACATCATTGTAAAGCAATTATATTCCAATAAAGATGTTAAAAAAATAACTGTATAAAAACATTAAAAAAAAGTTGTTTACTCTAAAACTTAACTTTTGAAACTCCCAAAGGGAGCTGTGAGCCAGGAACCATGGACGAACATGAAATATATATGGAAGTATATTTTGGTCATCTGAATGACCAAATATTTGTTTCTTATAAATCACAATATTGCAGCTGTATGTTTAATTTAGTGTGTTTATCATCTAAAGCTTACAAGACACATAGAATCTTAGAGGTGGGGGGTTCCTAGAAGTATATAACCTAAACTTTTCACTTTCTAATGGAAAACCATAAATTCCATGGTTTAATTTCCCTTGGTCTTATATTAAGAGCAGCTAGGATCCAGCTGTCTTGATTTCTGTTTTTATGTCTCTTTCTACTGTATTCTCATTGTTGTTACTGACTCTACAACAAAGACTGTCTTACTTTTCTACCTTATTCACTTGCTTACAAGGCCTTTAGACATTCCTATTTGCCTAAGTTCAGCCTGAGCCTTCCGCCATGAAATTGCTAGCTTGAGCAAAATCCTGATTTATAACCCCAGATTATTGAGATAATGTGGTTTTGAAAGAGCAGGCTCAAGTCGTCTTGAAGAAAAAAGCACAGGGACCAACCAGGAACTAAAATTCTTAACTCATCACATAGGCTCCAAGTAAATAATAAAATGCCTAATCCATTGTTTTTGTTCTCTCCTAGAAAGATTAAAAGACCATGACTTATCAGTTTGCTTTGCAGGAACATGTAGATCAATCACAATCATCAGTGACACACTGAGTCACAAGACGGTGCCGGGAAGTCTGCAACTGAGATCTTATTTGGAAGCTGAAGTCACAAAGACCGCCCCTCCTTTACCCTTTTTGCCTTAAAAGTTCTACATCCCAACTAGCCGGCAAGATGGATCTGAGACAAACCTGGGTCTCCCATCTTCTCGGTTGGCGTTCTCTCCATCAGTAAACCTTTCTCTGCTCCAAACTCTGACGTTTCAGTTTGGTTGGCCTCACAGTGCATCGGGTACGTGGACTTGGGTTCCACAACAATTTCACTGAATGTAGTATAATTTTACAAAAACTTTAGCAAAATATAATAAAGCACATATATTCGATAAACTAAGATGGAAGCCATTTTAGCAAGAAAAGAAACTGGCGCTGTTAGTTTGCTTTTGGATCATTGGGTACCAGTATGTACACTGCTCATTTTTTTTTTTTTAATAACATGTTTCCGAGAGTGCCTGAATAGCTGGTTTAGAAAACATACATGGTGAGTGGCTATTCATTTTTATTATACTGTTAAATATTATTTTCTCACACTTGGAAATTATGATCAAATTTAGTGTTATTACAACAACAATTCCACTGTAATGTTTAACCAGACATTTTTACTATATATTCTGAGACTCAGTCACAATTTTTATACTTTATTTGGATCCACAAGCCTTTGCATCCTAGAGAATCTCAAGGTTTGAAAATTCAGGTAGACCACTGCCTGAAGCCCATTGAAATATCTCAGACAAATGGTTCTCCAAACAATCCCAATGAAAAGGAATAGAAAGCCTCCTAAAGCAATTCTTTCCATTTCTGAAAAGCTCTAATTTCTGGCAAATTCCTCTTTGTATTAGGACAAAACATGTCTTGTGAATATTTCTACCTAATTTTCATAACTTTGAACTTCCAACCAACTATAATAATTTAATGGTTCTTCTTTATTTCAATTCAAATAAGCACTTAAAACAAGGTATAGTACACGTCTTCTGCCAAACCAGATTTCAAATATAAACAGAAATACTTCTTTTCATTGTTCATCATGTAATATTTCCAGATAGTTCACTTTTTTCTGGCTTATATCAAGTTTTTAATATCTTACTTTAAATATGGCAAATGCAACCAAATACTTTTTTATGAGTCTATTTTTTATCACTCAATATTTATTTAGCATCCACTATGTTCCTGTCCATGTAAACAGATACACACATTTCTGCACTCCTGAATCATGTTTTGGTGTGTTTATTTGGATGGGGATGGGTGATAAAAATGATTCATATATAAATTTTATAATTTGTTAAAAGGTTATAAGTGTTAGGAAAAAAATATCATCCAGAGAAGATGGATGGAAAGTTGTATTGGAATGGGGAAGAGGGAATATTTGCAGTTTTACAAAAGGTGGCCTAGTAACGACCTGAGAGTCATTTAGAAAAACTTGAAGGAGATGAAGGGATCAAACCAAATTTGATGAACCTAGCAAATTCTTTCATAATTTTGAACAAATGATTCGATTTGCACATGTCCTTTTATACTCTTATTGTGAAATTACTATTTTCTAAGCCACAGTACAGGAATTTATATCTATTCCCATTAATGTGTTTGGTGTATTAAGACCATAATTCTAATTTGCTATATAATTATATAGACTCCATATATAATTGTCTATAACATAATTATATCAAGACACTGCATGATAGAAACCATATATATTCTAATAAAATCAATACTATTAATTCTGTAAAGTTGAGGGTAAACTATTACACTTTATAATGCTATAAGAGAGTTTCTTTTTCAGCTTATTATCTATGTTTAAATAAATCTAATGATTATCATCCTTTGTTTTAGCTATCCATTTCCACATACCAATTATATTTTCATTCAATAAACATATCTTTAATTTCTCACGAGAATGTCATGAGTGAGTTTTGCAAATGTTTAGATCAATTCACAATTTCAGCATTTACCCATAGCCAACAGTCCAGGGATTATATTCAGAAAAAAAAAGGTAAGTCAGGTGTCATAATCTATTAATTTTCACTGGTTTTAGTGGGCAGAATATACATAAGTATCCAAAAACAATAAATGTATTTCTTTACCAATGAGTTTTGTTTGCACATTAATATCAAGCTCAAATACATAAATTGAGATGCCTAAGCTCTCCTGCTTTCAAAGCAATCAATTTGCTCTTTCGACTCTGGCTTTGGAGGAGAATCTGCACCCAAACTCTTTTGGTTGCTGGCAGTACCTATAGCTCCTTGTGATTCAGGGCTGAGCTCTCCATTCCCTTGGCAGCTGTCAGCCAGGAATTGCTCACAGCTCCTAGAGGCCAATCTCCTTGCTCATGATCCCTCCAGTCTGCAGGCAAGCAGTGCTGTACTGATTTCCCTTGTGTTTTGAAAATCTCAGACTTCTCCTACTATGGTCAGTTGGAGAAAACTCCACTTTTAAAGAACACATTCAATTAAATGGGCTAATCTACCTGGCTACCCCTAAATAGCCACATAGAGAATCCTTCTTTGTTATTTCAGTGTCAACTGACTAATAACCTTCATTACATCTGCAAAATCCCTTTAGCCATGTTACATAATCACAGGCACAACACGTTAGGAGCAAAGTCATGCGGACCATCTTAACATTCTGCCTAACACACATGAAAAGCATAGAAAGGACAAAGATAAAAATACTAACATTGTGGCCTTCCCTGGTGGCGCAGTGGTTGAGAGTCCGCCTGCCGATGCAGGGGACACGGGTTCGTGCCCCGGTCCGGGAAGATCCCACATGCCGCGGAGCGGCTGGGCCCGTGAGCCATGGCCGCTGAGCCTGCGCGTCCGGAGCCTGTGCTCCGCAACGGGAGAGGCCACAGCAGTGAGAGGCCCGCGTACCGAAAATAAATAAATAAATAAAAAATAACTAACATTGTAAGTCTATTTGGATAACCATGAATAATTTTTTTAAAGCTTCCTTCAGAGTTTGTTAGGCAGGGTTGATTGGGGTGTACAGAGATGGAAAAAAAAAAAATCTAAGCCTGAAAAGAAGTAAAAAGATAATTGTTGAAGGTTCTCCAAACTTCATTCAGAACTTCTATTAATCTGCAGATGGATTTCAACTGTAAGCACAGGTGACTGAGACTATGAATCACCAACAAACTAAAAAACTCTACTTTTGAAGGTGAATAATGTCAAGCTTAAGGGTATCAAAGAGCAGCCACTCAACTTCTGTTTTTCTGATCCCTTCTAATAAAATTTTAAAAGACTGAGTTAGTACAACAAACACTGGTTTTAAATAACTGAAGCAACCAGTTGCTTTAAAGAAATTAAACAATGGCAAGGCAAACAGTTTTCTCATATGTGTCAGGTACCACCAACAACCAAAAAAGCCTGGATGCAGATTCTTTTCCAAAGCTTCAAGAGAAGAGACCAGTCTGGCTGACACTTGACAGTCTTGTCAAGGTCTTATGTGACCTTAAGCAAAGAATCCGTCAGAGCCTGCCCAGATTTCTGTTCTTCAGAGCTGTGATATAATGCTAAGTGTTGTTTCAGCAGCTGTATTTGTGATAATCGGTTATGTGACTATAGAAAATAAATCCCCTGTGGAATGCCTTTCTGCCTGGTAAACTCCTATTTGTCCCCCAGGACTCAATCAAATCACTTCATTTCTGGAAACTTTTGTTATTTCCCTGACTTAGTCTCTCTTTGGTCTGTGATCCTTTTTACATACCTTTCTGTGTGCTTCATGTTTTATCTTATTCATGTAATAATGGTTGAGTAATTAATGTAATAATTACTAGTTACATTACTAAATTAGTAATTTAGTAATAATGGTTTAGTTTAATTAATGTCATAATCATTTTATACCCAACTTTCTCAGTAGACTGTTACATCTTATAGACAAATCATATATTATTAAAGTATCAGGATCTGTAGTCATGGGCATGCCTTGAAAATTGTGCATGCTTTGTTTGTGATTATTTAATGAATACATGCTAAATGACTCTACTGATATCAGGGAAAAATATCTCTGTATTTAAATTAACAGCTGTTCGTTAGAAAACCCTATCCAAATTCCTTAACTAAATACACAAATTCAATTGATTTACTTTATATTTCACCTACATATAATATCACTATGATGGAAAAGTTTCACTTTCAAATACTTTAACTTCTGAATATATTTTTAAAATTTATTTTCTTAATATTCATCATTGATATATTCAATCGCCAGTACTCAGTATCACATTTTATGTATTGCTAGTTGAGTAAGGTCTCATTTATAACACTGTTTAAAAATAAGAATCTAAAAAGCCCAAGAAAAAGTTCCTAACAATTGAGGACTATTTGTAGTAAGGTATATTTAATTTTGTTAAGTATCCAATTCTCTCATTCTTTAGTTGATCATAATTTTGGTGTCTATAAGTGACTGAGGCAAAAACAGAGAGAACTCTTGCAGTCTCTTGTAGAGAGAACTCTTTCTACATAATGCTACTATCAAACATGAATACTTTTCAGCTAGCGAGCTGGATAAAAATTAATACTGAACATAAAATATGGGAATTAGTGGGGCCTTCTACAGTTCATCATTCGTTATTCTGTTTACCTTACTAGATTGGATTAGCATAAACTTTATTTTAAGATGTTTCTACATATCATTATATTATTTGAAAATAAATGAGATTATTCAAAATATTTAGAATAGGAATATGCCAGTGTGTGTAATGTTTAATTTAAAATAATTTTGTGAATTATATAAAGTCATGCAAACAATGAAGTAAATAATTTAAAATAATAGAATATTCTATTTTAATCAAACTGTTGATTTTTAGCTCAAGTTATAGCACAGATTAAAGCTAGCTTTGAAAATAATCTACTTCATCTTTGAAACAAAAATCTATCTTCTCCTCTTGTTTAAATGTACCTACCCGTTGAGACTATGTCCTAGATCTAAACACACACTGTCATAACAAATAATTCTCAGTGGTATATAGTATAGACTTGAAGAACGCAATCCCTGTTATCCCCTTAAGCTTGACTAAATAACTAACCTGGATATATTAGTTTTTATTCATGCACCTAGTAAAGCCTTTAGGGATTTAAACTAGGAGGAATTAAAAATGAATGGGAGGAGGGCATTCTTAATGAGTCAGAGAGAAGACAGGAATCTGTACTATTTTTCCTTAATGATGATGAAATTTTCTCTTTTTTTCCTATTTCTTTGCTACATTTGCTCAGAAAAAATATTTCTATCTGGCCATCATGTGACACTAAGCAGAAATTACCTTCACAGTTCTATACATCTTTATGGTCTCCACTGCCAAAGAGCTCTGTAGTATTCATTTAACTTTTTAATCCTCCTTGAAAGCAAATGATGCTAAAACACATGATATTTAACAAGAAAAGTCCGCGTTCGAGGAAGCAAATGAGAGAGTAAACAGATATAATGAGAAAAAAATAATAAAACCACGAACGCTTAATGAAACAGCTTTGTATATTTTAAGAGAAATTCCATATGATTATTGATCTCAAAGAAGTAAACTGAAAATATGCTCTTGCCTCTCTGGCACTAGTAATGGCTCAAATATTACATCCTAATGGAAGAGATTCTCATTGTTAGTGAATGCTAAATGATGATTCCCCAAATGAAAGTTGCCTGGAATAATCACGCTATTTTCTATAAGTAATAATTTATTTATTTATTTTTAAGAGCAAACAGTCCAGCAGGTGGTAGAGCTAAGCCTTCATGTCGGAATGGAAGTGCTAAACTGTATTGTATCTGTATTTTGGTGAACCAGCATGATCCCTGGTGGAGGGCAGAGGGCAGGAAATGAGGGGTTTTCTTCTCAAGCTCTTCCGGTATTAGATCAAGATAAGATTTAGAAGTTTTATTCTAATTTCAAAGGTAAAATTGAAAATAAAATAACCCAGCTGCAAAGACAAAGCTCTGCAATTACTAAATTGTCTCTCAATTGTATAAACCTAAATCATCACCAATGTCATAAATGAAAATGTCAGCCAAATTGGATTGTAATGTGTACCCAGATCTAACTCTGATGTTTGAGTTATTGTTAACAATTAAAAATCCTTCTGGCTTCATGTCCACCTACAAATTGTTTCTTTTAAATTATATTTTCCTAGGATTGCAACAAACATCCCCACCAGACCTACTGTAATCCTGCAGCTTCTGTATATGGGAAACACAACATTCCTCATTTGTGGTTGAAGCTGTCAGTGTCAGACATCATTCTCCTTCAACTCTTCACACTAATGTTAATGTATTCTTTCAATCCTTTACAAAAATAGAGAAACATTTTAATAGTCTTTGTTTCTTAAAGAGAAGAGATATCTAATTCTCTTTTTTCAACATAAGATTACTTTCTGATTTTCTATCAGTTAACAGAAAAAAAAAGACTGATGCAAATTAATAAAGAAATAATGACTAGAGTGTTTGATTTCCCAGAAAAATATGGTTCCCATAAATTGTAGTCTTGTATTTCAAAGGGAATACCATTTTAAAACCATTTATATGAGAAACTAATCCTTTGAACACCATTAAATGAGATGAAAGTTGACTGAAAGTATAACAGTTGTTTTTCCAGTTTCTCAAATATCTTTTCTATACGGTTTCTATATTGAAGAATAAAGTCTGAAGTCATTTAGTGTGGCAAAACCTGAGTGCTTAATTTCCTCTTGCAATAAAATAAAATGAAATTGTGGAAAAAATATAAATATAAATAAATTAAACTAAAAATATAAATAAATAAAAATCTTTGCATTGACTTGAGAACTCAACATCACATGCAAGAACAAAGTTGGTAAAGCTTTGAACAACAATGCTTTTTGTTTCTTAGAGCAGATGAAACAATTTGTAATTTACCACAAAGCTATAGTTAAGCTGCATTTAAATAAGAATACCTAATGAAAAAAATCACTACATCCTCTAAACCCTTGAATTTCCTTTTCATTATTCTATACATGCTTCAAGTTCAAAAAGATATTTCTAAGACAAATTGGCAGGGACAGAAGAGAAATGAGAGGAGGTAGGGTTAAATTGAGAGGGATTGTGGACTTTTTTCAAACAAAGTGATCAGGCCATTTGAATATGTAAGAACCCAAAAGGTATCCTCAGGGAACTGTAGCTGAATTGCAAAGTTCCATACAGTTCAAAGAGAAAGGACATAAAAGGCTTCTAGACAAGACAGAGCTGGATATGAGTATTGAAGTCTGAGTTATTTACCTAAAAAAAGTTGGAAGAGATATTCAAGGAACAGGAAATAACAAGAGAAACTTAAAAAGAATATAAATAGAATAATGCAACCAAGAAACTTACTGGTCTTAGTCATGAGTGAAATGAGAACAAACAGAGAGTAAGAAGGTAAAATAGGAAAGAGTAAAATGGACAAATCATGGAAAGTTTCCCATGCCACACTTCACTTTGTCTTCAATGTATGATATAAAAAATACCCAAGGGGCTTCCCTGGTGGCACAGTGGTTGAGAGTCCACCTGCCGATGCAGGGGACACGGGTTCATGCCCCGGTCCGGGAGGATCCCACATGCCGCGGAGCGCCTGGGCCCGTGAGCCATGGCCACTGAGCCTGCGCGTTGGGAGCCTGTGCTCTGCAACAGGAGAGGCCACACAGTGAGAGGCCCATGTACCGCAAAAAAAAAAAATACCCAAGAGTCTCTTTATATGATGGTCAACCTGATTATATAAAACTTGATTATTTCAGTTCTTATGTGTGAATATTTATGTAATCTCTCCCTTATTTAAAATACAAGGAAAGACTACTTTGTACTATCAATGAGATGCTAGAACACAAAATTAGATATTCAAAATTAAAATGACTAAATCACCTAGGTTTACTGAGGACTGTTTCACACAAAGATAACTGGCTGCCACGCAAAGCCTAGCAATATCAGAAAGCTGTGTCAGAAGCTATGTATGGACACAAATACAAACAGAGAGAATGGCAATAATCCTCACAAATTTAGGAAATATTTGCTATTAGTACAGCGTAACTCTCTACAACTAACAGGTAGATATAGGATCAGAAGTTCTCATACAGTGCATTGAATTATTACAAGGGAAAAAAAAACTCCATGAAAACATAACCTCCAGCAAGAACCTATGTAGATAAAAGCAATACAGTATTGAAGATTAAGTGGAGGTGGCACATTGGACATTCGTACCACTATACATATACAAAGTGGATGGCAATGGCAAACTGAGTCCCACCACAGGCAGAAACCAGCCCAGGAATCATGTTGCCTCTCCACCTGCCAGAGCTCCTCCCCACGTTTGTAGGCACCAGGTGGTCCAGACTGGGGAAGCTTCTTGTGTTTTTTCCAGAATCACCAGGACGAAACAGGGAGCCCAGGTGCCAAGAGAAAAATCAAATAGACAAAAATACCACCACAAATGCTGTAAAAAAATAACTAAATAAATTGTCATTGGAACCATAGCCCAAAAGTACAGGTCAGGACCTGCACACCAAGTCTACACAGTGTGACTCTGCAAAAATACAAGATTCAAATACCACATGAAGAACCAATGACATTACAAGAGAAAAGACAATCAACTGATACCAACACTGAGATGAATCAGATGTTGGAATCATCTGAAAAGGATCATAAAGAACCATCAAAATAATGTCTATTAAAAATGAAAGTATAAGATTTTCAGCAAAGAAATCAAAGTTATAAGAAAGAACTTTAAGGAGGCAGAGACCGAAAGCAGCCACAGCGCAGGGCACAGATCCCTCAAGTCGGTGCCTGGCAGATCGGAGTCGGAACGTTGGAGCCGGGGCCTGGAGCCATGTGGCTGAGAGGGTCTTGGTGCTCCGGCTGGTGTCAGGCCTGTGCCTCTGAGGTGGGAGAGCCGAGTTCAGGACATTAGTCCACCAGAGACCTCCCGGCCCCACGTAATATCAAACGGCAAAAGCTCTCCCAGATATCTCCATCTCAACACTAAGACCCAGCTCCACTCAAAGACCAGCAAGCTGCAGTGAGGGACACCCTATGCCAAACAACTAACAAGACAGGAACACAACCCCACCCATTAGCAGAGAGGCTGCCTAAAATCATAATAAGGTCACACACACCCCAAAACACATCACTATACATGGTCTTACCCACCAGGAAGACAAGATCCAGTCTCATCCATTAATACACAGGCACCAGTCCCCTCCACCAGGAAGCCTACACAACCCACTGAAACAACTTTAACACTGGGGGCAGACACCAAAAACAACGGGAACTATGAACGTGCAGCCTGCGAAAAGGAGACTCCAAACAGAGTAAGTTAGGCAAAATTAGAAGACAGAGAAACACAGAGCAGAAGAAGGAGCAAGGTAAAAACCCACGAGACCAAACAAATTAAGAGGAAATAAGTAGTCTACCTGCAGAATAATTCAGAATAATGATAGTAAAGATTATCCAATATCTTGGAAATAGAAAGGAGGAAATAAAAGAAACGTTTAACAAGGACCTAGAAGAACTAAAGAGCAAAGAAACAATGATGAACAACACAATAAATGAAATTAAAAATGCTCTAGAAGGAATCACTACCAGAATAACTGAGGCAGAAGAACGGATAAGTGACCTGAAACATAAAATAGTGGAAATAACTAATGCAGAGCAGAATAAAGAAAAAAGAATGAAAAGAATTGAGGACAGTCTCAGAGACTTCTGGGACAACAGTAAACGCACCAACATTCGAATTAAAGGGGTCCCAGAAGAAGAAGAGAAAAACAAAGAGACAGAAAATATTTGAAGAGATTATAGTTGAAAACTTCCCTAATATGGGAAAGGAAATAGTTAATCAAGTCCAGAGAGCACAGAGAGTCTCATACAGCATAAATCCAAGGATAAACAGGCCAAGACACATATTAATCAAATAACAAAAATTAAATACAAAGAAAAAATATTAAAAACAGCAAGGGGAAAACAATAACATAAAAGGGAATCCCCATAAGGTTAACAGCTGAACTTTCAGCAGAAACACTGCAAGCCAGAAGGGAGTGGCAGGACATATTTAAAGGGATGAAAGGGAAAAACCTACAACAAAGATTACTCTACCCAGCAAGGATCTCATTCAGATTCAACAGAGAAATTAAAACCTGTTCAGTCAAGCAAAAGCTAAGAAAATTCAGCACCACCAACTCAGCTTTACAATAAATGCTAAAGGAACTTCTATAGGCAGGAAACACAAGAGAAGGAAAAGACCTACAGAAACAAACCAAAAACAATTAAGAAAATGGTAATAGGAATATACATATCAAAAATTACCTTAAATATAAATGGATTAAATGCTCCAACCAAAAGACACAGACTAGCTGAATGGATACAAAAACAAGACCCGTATATATGCTGTCTACAAGAGACCCACTTCAGACATAGGGACACATACAGACCGAAAGTGAGGGGATGGGAAAACATACTCCATGCAAATGGAAGTCAAAAGAAAGCTGGAGTAGCAATTCTCACATGAGACTCTTAAATAGACTTTAAAATAAACACTATTACAAGAGACAAAGAAGGACACTACATAGTGATCAAGGGTACAATCCAAGAAGAAGATATAACAATCATAAATATTTATGCACCCAACATAGGAGCACCTCAATGCATAAGGCAAATACTAACAGCCATAGAAAGGGAACACGACAGTAACACAATCATAGTAGGGCACTTTAACAACCCACTTTCACCAATGGACAGATCATCCAAAATGAAAATAAACAAGGAAACACAAGCTTTAAATGACACATTAAAAAAGAAGGACTTAATTGATATTTATAGGATATTCCATCCAAAAACAACAGAATACACTTTCTTGTCAAGTGCTCATGAAATATTCTCCAGGATAGATCATATCTTGGGTCACAAATCAAGCCATGGTAAATTTAACAAAATTGAAATCATATCAAGTATCTTTTCCAGCCACAATGCTTTGAGACTAGATATCAATTACAGGAAACAATCTGTAAAAAATACAAACACATGGAGGCTAAACAATACACTACTTAATAACCAGAAGATCACTGAAGAAATCAAAGAGGAAATCAACGAACACCTAGAAACAAATGACAATGAAAACACTATGACACAAAACCTATGGGATGCAGCAAAAGCAGTTCTAAGCGGGAAGTTTATAGAAATACAATCTGACCTCAAGAAATAAGAAACATCTCAAATAAACAAGTTAACCTTACACCTAAAACTACTAGAGAAAGAAGAACAAAAAAACCCCTAATGTAGCAGAAGGAAAGAAATCATAAAGATCAGATCAGACATAAATAGAAAAGAAATAAAAGAAACAAGAGCAAAGATCAATAAAACTAAAAGCTGGTTCTCTGAGAAGATAAACAAAATTGATAAACCATTAGCCAGACTCATCAACAAAAAAAGGGAGAAGGCTCAAATCAATAGAATTAGAAATGAAAAAGAAGTAACAACTGACACTGAAGAAATACAAAGGATCATGAGACATTATTATAAGCAACTCTATGCCAATAAAATGGACAACCTGGAAGAAATGGACAAATTCTCAGAAAAGCACAACATTCTGAGACTGAACCAGGAAGAAATAGAAAATATAAACAGGCCAATCACAAGCACTGAAATTGAGACTGTGATTAAAATCTTCCAACGAACAAAAGCCCAGGACCAGATGACTTCACAGGAGAATTCTATCAATCATTTGGAGAGGAGCTAACACCTATCCTTCTCAAACTTTTCCAAAATATAGCAGAGGGAGGAACACTCCAAAACTCATTCTGCAAGGCCACCATCTCCCTGATACCAAAACCAAACAAAGATGTCACAAAAAGAGAAAACTACAGGCCAATATCACTGATGAACATACATGCAAAAATCCTCAACAAAATACTAGAAAACAGAATCCAACAGCACATTAAAAGGATCACACACCATGACCAAGTGGGGTTTATCCCAGGAATGCAAGGATTCTTCAATATATGCAAATCAATCAATGTGATAAACCATATTAACAAATTGAAGGATAAAAACCAAATGATCATCTTAATAGATGCAGAAAAAGCTTTCAACAAAATTCAACACCCATTTATGATAAAAACCCTTCAGAAAGTAGGCATAGAGGGAACTTACCTCAACATAATAAAGGCCAAACCCACACCCAACATTGTTCTCAATGGTGAAAAACTGAAACTATTTCCACTAAGATCAGGAACAAGACAAGGTTGTCCACTCTCACCACTATTATTCAACACAGCTTTGGAAGTTTTAGACACAGCAATCAGAGAAGAAAAAAATAAAAGGAATCCAAGTTGGAAAAGAAGAAGTAAAGCTGTCACTGTTTGCAGATGACATGTTACTATACATAGAGCAACCTAAAGATGCCACCAGAAAACTACTAGAGCTAATCAATGAATTTGGTAAAGTAGCAGGATACAAAATTAATGCATAGAAATCTCTTGCATTCCTAAACACTAATGATGAAAATCTGAAAGAGAAATTAAGGAAACACTCCCATTTACCATTGCAACAAAAACAATAAATACCCAGGAAGAAACCTACCTAAGGAGACAAAAGACCTGTTACAGAAAACTATAAGATGCTGATGAAAGAAATTAAAGACAATACACATAAATGGAGATATATACCATGTTCCTGGATTGGAAGAATCAACATTGTGAAAGTGACTATACTACCCAAAGCAATCTACAGATTCAATGCAATCCCATCCCTATCAAACTACCAATGTCATTTTTCACAGAACTAGAACAAAAAATTTCACAATTTGTATGGAAACACAAAAGACCCCGAAGAGCGGAAGCAATCTTGAGAAAGAAAAACAGAGCTGGAGGAATCAGGCTGCCTGACTTCAGACTATACTACAAAGCTACAGTAAACAAGACAGCATGGTACTGGCACAACAACAGAAATATAGATCAATGGACCAGTATAGAAAGCGAAGAGATAAACCCACGCACATATGGTCACCTTTATTTTTGATAAAGGAGGGAAGAATATACAATGGAGAAAAGACAGCCTCTTCAATAAGTGGTGCTGGGAAAACTGGACAGCTACATGTAAAAGAATGAAATTAGAACACTCAGTAACACCACAAAAACACAAAAATAAACTCAAAATGGAATAAAGATGTAAATGTAAGGCCAGACACTATAAAACTCTTAGAGGAAAGCATAGGCAGAACACTCTATGACATACATCACACAACAATCCTTTTTGACCCACGTCCTCGAGAAATAGAAATAAAAACAAAAATAAACAAAAGGGACCTAATGAAACTTAAAAGCTCTTGCACAGCAAAGGAAACCATAAGCAAGATGAAAAGACAGCCCTCAGAGTGGGAGAAAATATTTGCAAATGAAGCAACTGACAAAGGGTTAATCTCCAAAATTTACAAGCAGCTCATGCATCTCAATATCAAAAAAATAAACAACCCAATCCACAAATGGGCAGAAGGCCTAAATAGACATTTCTCCAAAGAAGCTATACCAACAAACACATGAAAGAATGCTCAATATCAGTAATCATTAGAGAAATTCAAATCCAAACTTCAATGAGGTAACACCTCACATCAGTAAGAATGGCCATCATCAAAAAATTTACAAACAATAAATGCTGGAGAGGGTGTGGAGAAAAGGGAAACCTCTTGTACTGTTGGTGGGAATGTAAATTGATACAGTTACTATAAGAACAGTACAGAGGTTCCTCATAAAACTAAGAATAGAACTACCATTTGACCCAGCAATCCCATATGCCCAGTATATACTGGGCATATACCCTGAGAAAACCATAATTCAAAAAGAGTCATGTACCACAATGTTCATTTCATCTTTTTTACAGTAGCCAGGACATTGAAACAACCTAAGTATCCAACGACAGATGAATGGATAAAGAAGATGTGGCAGATATATACAATGGAATATTACTCAGGCATTAGAAGAAACAAAAGTGAGTTATTTGTAGTGAGGTGGGTGCACCTAGAGTCTGTCATACAGAGTGAAGTAAGTCAGAAAGAAAAAAACGAATACCATATGCTAACACATATATATGGAATTTTTAAAAAAATGGTTCTGACAAACCTAGGGGCAGGATAGCAATAAAGACGCAGATGTAGAGAATGGACTTGAGGACACGGGGATGTCAAAGGGTAAGTTGGGATGAAGTAAGAGAGTGGCATTGACACATATACACTAACAAATGTAAAATAGATAGCTAGTGGGAAGCAGCCACATAGCACAGGGAGATCAGCTCGGTGCTTCGTGACCACCTAGAGGGGTGGGATAGGGAGGGTTGGAGTGAGACGCAAGAGGGAGGAGATATGGTGAAATATGTATATGTATAGCTGATTCACTTTGTTATAAAGCAGAAACTAACACACCATTGTAAAGCAATTATACTCCAATAAAGATGTTTAAAAAAGAAAAAGAACTTAATGGAGATGGTGGAACTCAACAATACAGTAATAGGAATAAAAAACTCACTGGATAGGCTCAGAAGTAGAGCAGAAGTGATAGAGGTTAGAAGCAGTAAATTTGAAGATAGTTCAGTAGAATCTACCCAATCTGAACAGGAGAAAATAGAATTTTTTTTAAAATGGAGAAAATCTTAGAGATCTGTGAGAAATTACAAGAGATTATAATATTTATATTATCAGATTTCCAGAAGGAATCCTAGTTTCCCTGAGAAACTGGAAGACTCTAGAACAAGACACTGGCAATAATAAAACTTTTTTAATAAAGCAAGAGAAGAGGGCAAAGAAAACTCCAGTCATTTTGTTGACCATGTTAACAACAGCAAAATATCATATGTAAGCAGTATTTTTAAAAAAGTTTTCCATAATATAATTTGTGTTTTTCTTTTCAATGTGAATTTTCAAATAAACATTCTTTCAATATAAAGTTTTGATTTCTAAATTGTGATTTCACAAATTTTAAATAAAATAACAGAGAGTACTCAATCAACTGCAATCAATGTGCAAAATTTCTACTTGCCATTAATTTTTCTGGGACAGGAGACAAATTTGGCAGGTAGCTCTCAAAACAAGGAAGTGTCTAATGAGGACATCCATCTCTTGTCATGCTAATGAGGTAACTCTGGCTAGTGAAATAACTGTCTTCAGTAATTAACAGCTCAGGGACATTTTAGTGTCTGACAAAGAGCTTTAAAATCCTGCAAGTACCCTTAGTCATTATACATAGCTGTTTAATGAACATTCCTAATACTCAATACTTATTTATTTCTTCTCATATTTAGTTTCACAAACTAAATGGGAAGTAGCACTGATAATCCATATTATTTATTTTGTGATTAAAATTTTATTTATTTTATTTTTGGCTGTGTTGAATCTTCATTGCTGCGTGCAGGTTTTCTCTAGTTGCAGCAAGTGAAGGCTACTCTTCCTTGCAGTGCACAGGGTTCTCATTGCGGTGGCTTCTCTTGTTGCAGAGCATGGGCTCGAGGCATGTGGGCTTCAGTAGTTGTGGCACATGGGCTCAATAGTTGTGTCTCACGGGCTTAGTTGCTCTGCGGCATGTGTGATTTTCCCAGACCAGGGCTCGAACCTGTGTCCCCTGCATTGGCAGGCAGGTTCTTAACCACTGCGCCACAGGGAAGTCCAACAATCCAGATTTTCTTATTCATTGCATATGGTTATGAAGTAGATATAAAAGAATAGAAACAAACAACAGAAAGGTATATAACTGAATCACTGTGCTGTACACCTGAAACGCATGTAAACCACTTCCAACAAGTCCTGGGAAATAGCAAGTGCTCAGCCACTACTATCATTACTTGATTGACCTCCTCTAACTCAACGTGATCTATAAGCAATTAGACAATAATTTAGGAAAAGAGAAGAAATACAATCAGCTAAGCACAAAAGTAGGATATATAGTGAAAATAGGATAAAATGTATATTGAAGACAATGGAAATTATCACACTGTTGTAACTGGTTTAACTTATACACAAAGTGATATAATACTGTTTGAAAAGAGATGGTAATAAATATTTTGTCTAATTCCTATGTCTATGTATCTATATGTATTTATCTACCTATATTATTCATTCTCATTATTCACAGACTCCATATTTTTGAATATGCCTACTTGCTAAAATTCATTTGTAACCCCAAATCAATACTCAGAGTGCCCTCCACAGATATTCCTGGATCTGCATAGAGCAGCGAAAAATTTGAGGTGCTCAATGTGTACCTTCCCAGGAAAGCTGAACAGGTAATGCTCTGCCTTCCTGTAGCTGATCTGGTACCTGTCATACAGAGATGACCAGAGGAGGGACATGGTAGGGGCCTGACAGTGTAGTGCAAGAAACTCCAGCTCTGGAGCCATTTAGTTGGGGTTTGAATCCCAACTCTGGCACCTATTACCTACTACTGGGGCCACTTCTGGCAAGATACTTACTTCTGAACCCTATTTTTTCAGTAAACCCAGTCTGTATACTGGGTTTATGGATCAGATAAGTCATCATTTTTTCCAAAATATCCAGGTTACAGTAATATAAACTTATGTGTTCAACAATATTTTATTACAATAAACAATACGTTCTTTGGGACTATGGTAATGCTACAAATCATTTTTACTTAGTACAAACATAAACTTTCTATGTAAATTATTGTATGTAATTTCTATGATAAAATTCTAATATCAACAAAAATTATGATGCTCTGTAATGTAAATAGCATTTATAAGGCAATTTATGGACTAATATAATATTGGGTGAATGAATGGCAATTTTGGTCACCTAGATAATTTCTAAGTAGATTAAACCTAATAAATACAAATTATGCAAAAGCACCAGGTTATAATATATTGGTTTTTATTTGTACATTCTATGAAAAGTAGATCCACATTTAATAAAACAGCAATTAATATGGCAAATTCAATGTGATATAGGAAGTGTTTATAATATGCTAATAAGCTTATGTTCTAATGAGGAAGAGTAAAGAACATTCCAGGCAACTACATTATGATTGAAGATTTCCCTGAAGTGTTTTTGCACTGAATTTTATTTATTTACTTAACATCTTTATTGGAGTATATTTGCCTTACAATGTTGTGTTAGTTTCTGCTGTATAACAAAGTGAATCAGCTACACATATACATATATCCCCATATCTCCTCTCTCTTGTGTCTCTCTCCACCTTCCCTATCCCACCACTCTGGTGGACACAAAGCACCGAGCTGATCCATGTGGCTGCTTCCATTCGCTATCTATTTTACATTTGGTAGTGTATATATGTCCATGCCACTCTGTCACTTCATCCCAGCTTACCTTTCCCCCCACCCTGTGTTCTCAAGTCCATTTTCTATGTTTGTGACTTTATTCCTCTCCTGCCCGTAGGTTCTTCAGAACCACTTTTTTTTTTTTTTTGATTCCATACACATGTGTTAGCATATGGTATTTGTTTTTCTCTTTCTGACTTACTTCACTCAGTATGACAGTCTCTAAGTCCATCCACCTCACTACAAATAACTGAATTTCATTTTGTTTTATGGGTGAGTAATCTTCCATTGTATATATGTGTCATCTTCTTTATCCATTCATGTGTCGATGGACACTTAGGTTGCTTCCATGTCCTGGCTATTGTAAATAGAGCTGCAATGAACATTGTGGCACATGACTCTTTTTTTGGCGGTACGCGGGCCTCTCACTGTTGTGGCCTCTCCCGCTGTGGAGCACAGGCTCCGGACGCGCAGGCTCAGCGGCCATGGCTCACGGGCCCAGCCGCTCCGCGGCATGTGGGATCCTCCCGAAGCGGGGAACAAACCAGCGTCCCCGGCATAGGCAGGCGGACTCTCAAACACTGCCACCAGGGAAGCCCCACAGGACTCTTTCTGAATTATGGCTTTCTTGGGGTATATGCCCAGTAGTGGGATTGCTGGCTTGTAAGGTAGTTCTATTTTTAGTTTTCTAAGGAACCTCCATGCTGTTCTCCACAGTGGCTGTATCAATTTACATTCCCACCAACAGTGCAAGAGGGTTCCCTTTTCTCCACACCCTCTCCAGAAATTATTGTTTGTAGATTTTTTGATGATGGCCATTCTGACTGGTGTGAGGTGATACCCAATTGTAGTTTTGATTTGCATTTCTCTAATGATTAGTGATGTTGATCATCCTTTCATGTGTTTGTTGGCAATCTGTGTATCTTTGTTGGAGAAATGTCTATCGAGGTCTTCTGCATCTATTAAGGTGATCATATGGTTTTTATCCTTCAATTTTTAACATGGTTTATCACATTGATTGATTTGCATATATTGAAGAATCCTTGCATCCCTGGGGTAAATCCCACTTGATCATGGTGTATGATCCTTTTTATGTGTTCTTGGATTCTGTTTGCTAATATTTTGTTGAGGATTTTTGCATCTATGTTCATCAGTGATATTGCCCTGTAGTTTTCTTTTTTTGTGACATGTTTGTCTGGTTTTGGTATCGGGCTGATGGTGGCCTCGTAGAGAGTTTGGGAGTGTTCCTCACTCTGCTATATTTTGGAAGAGTTTGAGAAGGATAGGTATTAGCACTTCTCTAAATGTTTGATAGATTTCGCCTTTGAAGCCATCTGGTCCTGGTCTTCTGTGTGTTGGAAGATTTTTAATCACAGTTTCAATTTCAGTGCTTGTGATTTGTCTGTTTATATTTTCTATTTCTTCCTGGTTCAGTCTCAGAAGGTTGTGGTTTTCTAAGAAATTTTCCTTTTCTTCCAGGTTGTCCATTTTATTGGCATAGAGTTGCTTGTAGTAATTTCTCATGATCCTTTGTATTTCTGCAGTGCCAGTTGTTGCTTCTTTTTCATTTGTAGTTCTATTGATTTGAGTCTTCTCCCTCTTTTTTCTTGATGAGTCTGGCTAATGGTTTATCAATTTTGTTTATCTTCTCAAAGAAACAGCTTTTATTTTTATTGATCTTTGCTATTGTTTCTTTCATTTCTTTTTTCATTTATTTCTGATATGATCTTTATGATTTCTTTCCTTCTGCTAACTGTGGGGGTTTTTTTGTTCTTCTTTTGCCAATTGCTTTAGGTGTGAGGTTAGGTTGTTTATTTGAGGTGTTTCTTGTTTCTGGAGGTAGGATTGTATTGCTACGAACTTCCCTCTTAGAACTGCTTTTGCTGCATCCCATAGGTTTTGTGTCATAGTGTTTTCATTGTCATTTGTTTCTAGGTGTTTGCTGATTTCCTCTTTGATTTCTTCAGTGATCTCTTGGCTATTTAGTAGTGTATTGTTTAGCCTCCGTGTTTTTGTATTTTTTACAGTTTTTTCCTGTAATTTATATCTAGTCTCATAGCATTGTGGTTGGAAAGATACTTGATATGATTTCAATTCTCTTAAATTTACCAGTGCCTGAGTTGTGACCCAAGATATGGTCTATCCTGTAGAATGTTCCATGAGCACTTGACAAGAAAGTGTATTCTGTTGTTTTTGGATGGAATGTCCTATAAATATCAATTAAGTCCATGTTGTTTAATGTATCATTAAAAGCTTGTGTTTCCTTATATATTTTCATTTTGGATGATCTCTCCATTGGTGAAAGTGGGGTGTTAAAATCTCCTACTATGATTGTGTAACTGTCATGTTCTCCTTATATGGTTGTTAGCATTTGCCTTATGCATTGAGGTGCTTCTATGTTGGGTGCATAAATATTTACAATTGTTATATCTTCTTCTTGGATTGATCCATTGATCATTATGTAGTGTCCTTCTTTGTCTCTTGTAATAGTCTTTATTTTAAAGTCTATTTGTTCTGATATGAGAATTGCTACTCCAGCTTTCTTTTGATTTCTATTTGCATGGAATATCTTTTTCCATCCCCTCACTTTCAGTCTGTACGTGTCACTAGGTCTGAAGTGGGCCTCTTGTAGACAGCATATATATGGGTCTTATTTTTGTATCCATTCAGCCAGTCTATGTCTTTTGGTTGGAGCATTTATTCCATTCAGATTTAAGGTAATTTTCGATATGTATGGTCCTGTTACTATTTACTTAATTGTTTTGGGTTTGTTATTGTAGGTCTTTTCCTTCTCTTGTGTTTCCTGCCTAGAGAAGCTCCTTTAGCGTTTGTTGTAAAGCTGGTTTGATGTTGCTAAATTCTCTTAGCTTTTGCTTGTTTGTAAAGGTTTTAATTTCTCTGTTGAATCTGAATGAGATCCTTGCTGGGTAGGGTAATCTTGTTTGTTGCTTCTTCCCTTTTATCTCTTCAAATATGTCCTGCCAGTCCCTCCTGGCTTGCAGAGTTTCTTCTGAGAAATCAGCTGTTAACCTTATGGGGATTCCCTTGTATGTTGTTTGTTGCTTTTCCTTTGCTGCTTTTAATATTTTTTCTTTGTATGTAATTTTTGATAGTTTGATTAATATGTGTCTTAGCGTGTTTCACCTTGGATTTATCCTGTATGGGACTCTCTGCTCTTCCTGGACTTGATTATTTCCTTTCCCATATTCGGGATGTTTTCAACTATAATTTCTTCAAATATCTGTTTCCGACCCTTTCTTTTTTTCTTCTTCTTCTGGGACCCCTATAATTCGAAAGTTGGTGCATTTAATGTTGTCCCACAGGTCTCTGAGAATGTCCTCAATTCTTTTCATTCTTTTTTCTTTATTCTACTCTTCAGTTGTTATTTCCACTATTTTATCTTCCAGGTCACTTATCCGTTCTTCTGCTTCTGTTATTATGCTATTGATTCCTTCTGGAGAATTTTAAATTTCATTTATTGTGTTGTTCATCATTGTTTGTTTGCTCTTTAGTTCTTCTAGGTCTTTGTTAAATGTTTCTTGTATTTTCTCCATTCTATTTCCAAGATTTTGGATCTTCTTTACTATCATTACTCTGAATTCTTTTTCATGTAGACTGCCTATTTCCTGTTCAGTTCTTTGTCCTGGTGGGGTTTTACGTTGCTCCTTCATATGCTGTGTATTTCCCTATCTTTTCATCTTGCTTAACTTACTGCATTTGCGGTCTCCTTTTTGCAGGCTGCACGTTCATAGTTCCCGTTGTTTTTGGTGTCTGTCCCCAGTGGGTAAGGTTGGTTCAATGGCTTCTGTAGGCTTCCTGGTGGAGGGGACTGGTGCCTGTATTCTGGTGGATGAGGCTGGATCTTGTCTATCTGGTGGGCAGGACCATGTCTGGTGGTGTGTTTTGGGGTGTCTGTGAACTTACTATGATTCTAGGCAGCCTCTCTGCTAATGGGTGGGGTTGTGTTCCTGTCTTCCTAGTTGTTTGGCATAGGGTGTCCATCACTGCAGCTTGCTGGTCATTGAGTGGAGCTGGGTCTTAGTGTTGCGATGGAGATCTCTGGGAGAGCTCTTGCCGTTTGATATTACATGGGGCCGGGATGTCTCTGGTGGACCAATATCCTCAACTCGGCTTTCCCAACTCAGAGGCTGAGGCCTGACACCTGGCCAGAGCACCAGGACCCTGTCAGCCACACAGCTGCTAGTGTTGGATGGTCTCCTGTAGAGGCAGTGGGTGGCTGTGGCTCACCTCGTGGACAAGGACGCTGGCAGCACAATTTCTGGGATGTACTCCTTGGTGTGAGCCCTCCTGGAGTCCTTGAATTTTAAATAGAATCAATTAGTGCAGTTGTGAGTTTACCTCCTATCACAGGAATCCGCAGAATTGCAGATGCAAAGTATGTAGTTTAACCAATTATTGGTTTTGGTTTTTGTTGTTGTTTATTTGTTTGTTTTTTTGCCCCCCAAGCAACAAAATGTTGAAAAAAACAGAGGTAAAAATTTGTGTGATTGAGTAAAAAGAATCTACCAAAGAGGAAATGGGCAGTGAAAAGATGGCAGTGTCTTTCCCAGTGGTGTTGAAAAATTTTGGAGTCAGTGTGCTACAGAGAGCGAGCTGTTAAGATAGGCGGTAGTGAGAAGGTGTGCATGGTAGTTACAACCAGGGCCAGGACATTTACTGTAAAAGCAATTAGCTGGGTGGAGGAGAAGGACATAATTATTAGAGAAGAAGAATTGAAGGGAAAAAAAATGCAAGTTTTTGAAAAAACATTATGTAAATGTTGAAGTTAAGAAGCATTAAGAAGGAAGTAATATGGAAGAGAGTAACCATGAGCCAAAAGCCAAATTCTTTGAGAAATGAGGGGTCAGTGGATTATGACTAGAATGAGGAGGGGTGGCAACTGAGATAACCTGATAACATGAGGTTCAGATATTGATGATTTTAGAGGAGAGATGTAGAGGGTGTCTGTGGGAGGTGGAGATGGTTTGGAAGGGGCAATAGAGAACAAGGAGAAAACCTACCTTATGTATAGTCCCCACAGTTAAGAGATGCTGAGAAAAAATGTAATATTAATTCCTTAAAGAAAGCAAAATAAGAAAACAAAACAAAATTTAAAAAACCCTCTGTCCATAGTAATCGCCTATTTCAACATTTACACAAAAAAGGTAAAAAAAAAAAAAAAAATCCAAACAAAACTCAAAAAACCACCTTCCCCTTACCCATAAAATCATTTTCAAAATTATCATAGAAGTTATTAAGTTGTATGGCTTTTCATGTCTTCAGCTCACAGAATATTTCCAGCCTTATCACTTAGCCTTTTACCCCTAAGTACCTAGAGTCTGAACTTGATCTTTCTGGAGGGTATCCTCCCCTCCCCTCTTCTGGCAAAGTACTGAGGTTCTGTAAATAAACTGAAGTTGAACTTAATGTTCAGCATCATTCCCAAGACACTTGCAACACTTCCCATCAACTTGTTAATCATGATAAAAACAGAATTTGAATTTTTCCCTTCAGTTGAAAAAGTCTGGAGGATAAAGACAGCCTCTTCACATGTTTGTTTGTTTTTTTTCCCCCAGATATTTATATGTGAATTTCCTGATTCAGATTTGACATTGGGGTATATTTGATCAATCCTTGGTAGCAAATCATCGCCAAACTTCTCATGTCATTTCTCTGCAAAGTGTTCTAGCTATTTAACAGAATAATTTGTGGGTTTTGTTTGTGTTTATTGTATTATAATTTAGTTAACTAGCCAAGGCCCTTAGGTGCATAATTTTTCAGGTAATCAATGATCTGAATTGACCTATATGGTGACTGAATATATTGTCCTCTAAGGTGGCTAAGGATGCATGAGAATCCTTATCATTAACTAGAAGAACATTTCTTACTTCTTTGTCTCTCGTTACCCCAGCTTCATCTTTAGAGATCAAGCTTCAAGCTTTTACCTGGGCTGCCAGCAATAGACCAGAGATGAGATTAGTTGCTCATTGCCATGATGCTCACACCCTGTTTCTATCCACATTACAAATTCTCAGGGTCAAACTCAATTTTCTTCAAATTCTTTTGTTAAGATTTGTCTGCTTTCACCACTTCACACCAAGGATGGGTAAGATACCATCCTGGCATCAGTTCCTCATCCACATTTTTCCATCTTTATTTCTTTGTCAAAAAGTGACAAAGTGACCCTTAATGAACAGCACTGGGAGTTGAAAAAACAATCAATCATTCGCATAGTGCCAATTTATGGTAACAATAAATATTCAATTATCAAACAGGACTAACAGGAAATTCCATTTAGTAACAAATTTTACTAATGATTTAAAGGGTACAAGCAATTGTATGGCAGAAACTCAGCATTTTTCTCTTGGAGTGATCTGAGATCATCAACGCAGCTCTCCACAATCTGCCTTCTCTCATGTTAGGATTAAATATGTGAGTTTATTTTTAGCAGTGCATGAGGATATATGACAAAGAACCAGTCATTTTATAGAGCATCTCCATTTTATATGTCATTAATTACAGAGATTACTGAACTCTCTTCACCTAGCTATGCCTGCAAAAATCCATATATACCGCTAAAGCATTTCACTGATAAAGAGCCTCCATTACCATTCTGGGAGCAAATAGCATGTGTGTGTTTACCAAAAGGCCTGGTTACAAGAATGTAAATAAGATAATTTGACTAGGTCACTCCTTCTTTCCCAAATGTCCTAGTGACGTTTATAGTTGCACTGCCAATTCTGTTATTTGCAGAAGAGAATAGAAATAGCTATTAAAGATCATACAACATGTCAAATAATGAGTATTCTATTCACTGAATGAAGAATTCCCTGAACCTTTTCATTTTTCTGTAGTTCCAATTTGGTAATTTTAGAAGTGATATGATTTTGAAAGAATGTAAGCTCCAATGTATGCTCCCTGAGTGATAGATTTTTTAGGAAATTTTTTCTCTGTATGTGTTTTAACATTCAGTCATAGATTAGGGCAAAATATATGTCTATTGAGGAAAACGTTGTTTCAAAGAAAAAAAATTTGATTTCTATGTACACGACCCACATTCCAACACTCAAACATACATAAGTCCAAACACACACACGTGTGCACACACATGCTCACACGCGCACACACATACAGTCTTACAAATGAATGTTTAACATTTTCTAAGCTTGATTCATATGGGCATTCACTTTTTTTTTTTTATCTCTAATCCCTTCATCAGTGTGTGGGTTTGAACATTTCTTGCTATTTTTCATGGCTGTGAAGGCAAGCAATCATAATTCAACTGCATGCCACTTCTTAGGCTGTGCTGGTTAATCAGCTGAGTCAGTCCCCAGCTGGAGTCTCTTGCATGCTTTGATTTCACAAAGTCATTAATCTCATTTCCAACTGAGTCAAAACATTACCAATGTTAGTGAAACCCAGTGACTTTCCATTTCCTAGTCAGAGATGTACATGTTCTTCTCAGGACACCCAGGGCGAGAACCTTTAACATATACAGCTGGTGTTTTTGTCACTTATTTTTAAAACTTTTTCTTACTTATCTCTGGGTTTAATTATTCTGCAGCCTTGATCCTTGAGGGAAAATTTATCTGTTGTCTTTCAACTTTTCTTTAGTTTACATGTTATTTAGATGTCCAAATATTAACTGTTGATGTTAAGAGAAAAAAATTATAACTCTTAAAAATTTGTATGAAAATACATAAAATATACAAAAAATGTGACCTATAACTATATGCTTGGCTATATACAAATACACACACATATTCATAGGTCCCATACAAACACACACACATGCACATATACATGCATACACACCTATATATATAGCATTTTAGAAAACATATTTACGAAAAATTAAACTAATGTTACTTCTAGATAGATATAGCCTTTATAGAATTATTTTCCTTTATATTTTTTTGGAATTTTCTGTTATCTACAATGTATTCATATTGCTTCTATAGTAGAAATGATGCATTCCTATGTAAGGAATATTATTATTCATATGTGATGAAAACAATACAATAATGGAATTTTATGATTTGGTTTCTGAATTCTGATATTTGAATATGAATCAAAAATTTGCATACTGTCTGAACATTTACAATTCCACTATTGATCACAGACATTTCTTTACAAATAACTGATTTGTATGATCTGAAATGCATTATTTTGTCATTTTATTCTAGGTGGGAGAATAAATTTTAGTATTACTAAAATATGGAAAATCTTTTAATATGAAAAATTACTATCTATGTTGATAATTAGAAAACATACTTGAAACAAATATAGTGATAATATATTCTATTAACCCATTATGTGGGTCTATGTATTATATTTATTGAATGACTAATACAAACAATGAATTTTACAGAATTATTTAATATTTACAACAATCCCCCAACGTAGGCAAGTTACCTCCAATTTATAGGGTAGTTCAGGCTTGGAGAATTGAAATAACATGAAAGGAACTATAGAGCTAGGATTGAATCTAAATTTTTGAGTTTGCTTATGTATTTGTTTTAAATTCTAAAATCAATTTTCTTTTGTCTCAAATTAATGTTTGCTTTTCTACGTATTTTGATGTCACTAGAAAATATTTAATTTCACTTTTCTATGTAGAGACAGTATAAAAATATTTCATTATGTTCAGATATAAATTAGAACCAGAAAAAGAATAATGATACCATATAGCAGAAGTCAGCAAACTACGGCCATGAGGTCAAATTTGCCATTTCTCCCAATGTAACACTTTTGCATTTAGGATACTGAAGAAATAAGTTCATCCCTTTGTGTATTATCTATGGCTGCTTTCTCACTACAACTGCAGCGTAGTTGTGACATAGACCATATGGCCAGAAAATCCTAAGAGATTTGCTATCTGTTCCATTATATTAGACATTTGCCAACCCCTACATGTGTTCAAAGTCATTTGTTTTGCAATCGGTCAACTCAAGTTTAGATCAAAGATCTGACACTTCATAGTGTCATAACCACAAACAAATCATGAGACTATTTAAGGCTTTTTCCCTAAAGTGGAAATTAGGCATGATTATAGTACCATCTCCACTGAGATGTTGTGAATGAAACAATATTTTGAAGGCATTGCACAATGCCTGATAATAAGAGAATATTTATTATTATTATCATTCAGCAACATTTTCTAGGTAATTTCATTTTTATTTGCTTGAAAATAACATGAGCATCAGAATCTGCTTCTATAAGAAAAAATATATTCCTTTCATACTTTCATTATGTACTTCAGCAGCATACTAAAAGTAATATTTTTTTGCCATAAATCATTTTCTATTCTTATATGGGTCTTTCTGGTGAATTCAGAATCTTGCTTTATTGAGTAGAAGTATTGATAGTATAAGATAAATCTACAACACAGTGTGCAAATATAATCCTATATCTTTTACTTTTCCAAGTAATCTCTCCATAACCACATTTATTTTTGGAGGAATCCAATTCCCACATTCTTCAGATCACTGCTGAAAATTGTTCATAAACTCTAGGGAGTTGTTAAAATAATTAGATCTATTTTGTCCCTACAACAGGTTTATCTGGTCAGCCTTGATGATTCTTGGTCCCTAACTATACCTTAAAACAGTTGCTAAATTCTCTCTTGGGCAAAGACTGGGAAACAATATCAACATATAAACCCAATGTCATCTGTTGTGACCCACTTGCAATAGGGCAGTGCATCATTTCAACTTGTTTTTAATACATAAATCATAACGAACATCAACTTCTAAGCCATCTGTAATTGCTAACAACTATGTTGTAAATAGTAGAGTGTGGTCGTGAAGTGCTTCTTATACACATCTAATATTTTATCTTTGCTCTTGGGACATATCCTCAATTAATTTGTTAGATCATAGATTTAGGCATAACTAATCCTCTCATTCTGTGGGCTGCTTCTTTCATTATTTCCATCAAATTTTTGTCCTCAAGTCTATAACTTCAGCTTTATTTGGCTGGAATATGCAATCTACCCAAACATATCAGTTTGGAAAATAATTTGAAGACATATATTTAACATCTAAAATAATGTTAAAATGTTAAACTGAAGCCATAGTTTTCATTTTTCAAGCCACCTACTAGCTTCTGTTTGAGCAGTGATTTTTTTTTTTTTTCAGTTGCTACGGAGTAGCTTTGGTAGTTCAACATAATATTCACCAGACTATATGGTCTCTCTGTATTGATTTTTTCCAGCCCTCAGCCACAGTTTCTCCCTAGTTCTTTCCATCTGATTCTGCTGTTTATTAGCATTTTGAGAAACACAAATAATTTTGAGGAACATTGCTTAATTCTATGTGGATTAGCTAATGCAGTATTACTTTCAACATTCCTAACACTTACTAAAATAATCTTCTTTTTTTTTTTGCGGTACGCGGGCCTCTCACTGTTGCGGCCTCTCCCGTTGCGGAGCACAGGCTCCGGACCGGGGCACGAACCCGTGTCCCCTGCATCGGCAGGCGGACTCTCAACCACTGCGCCACCATGGAAGCCCGAGAAATTATTTTTTAAAAGCAGATTATTTGGCCTTCCCTGGTGGCGCGAGAAATTATTTTTTAAAAGCAGATTATTTGGCCTTCACTGAATAAATCCATTTGTATATGTTTTCTTTATCTCATATAACAAAGCATCCAATTGCCTTACTGGGAAAATATTCAGAGAGAAAAAATGTAAATAATTGTTGCTATTTATGTCTGGGTCCTAGACCTTAGATAGCACTCCTCTTTGTATTCATTAATTAAAAAAAAATGTTTACTGATTGTCTACTAAATGACAGGCATTTTTCTTGTCATTGGGATAGAGGATGAAACAGATTTAAAAGAATCTTCATTCTTACATTACTCTCAGGTATAACTCCAAGTAAGCTTTTCCCATAAATTGATTAATTTGTTTCTTCTCAGCTGAAATGGTTCTTTTACTTTGATATTTGCTTGTATAGGCAGAGCACAATTAATTATTAGAGTCAGATGAATGTATTTGACACTTGATTATGCTTTCATTTTTATTGTCTCCTACAGACAGTTAAAGATAATTGTGTATCTTCTGTAGAATGCTTGAAACATAACAAGCATTGCCTAAAATAAAAAAGAATCAAAAGCATGACAAATTCACAGCTTAGCCATAAATATCAAAGCCTCTATTTGCTATGGCAACTAAAATGGAAATCTTCCCTGAATGGGCATTAAGTGTCCTGACTGTCATAACTTGTTATTAAGGCCTTGTAAGCAACATTTATTGTAAGCAAGATTATTAGAGATGTCAAAATCTATGTTTCAAAAGTAATGTTTTTATCAGGAAGAATGGCATGATGTCACAGCTCATATTTTCTTGAGCATCTACAGCTGAGAAATGCACATATAAAAGCAAACAGTTGCAATAATAAGCAGGTTGTGTTGGAGAGTTAGCCAAGATGCCTTCAGCAGGGCAATTGTGATGCCAGTATAGGTGGTTTCGTCTGGAAAAATTTGTCATCCAACTGATAGCAACATATTTTAGCTAGTGAAGCAGTTACATTTTCTCACTGCTGAAAATTTCTTAAATTGTTTCAATAAAATAAGAATGCATCTTTTATTTCAATAAGCTTGTCTTTTGTGATATGTCCATTTATCTATATTTGCACTCAAAAACCTTCTTGGGAGTTCTTTCCTCAAAGTACTATCAAAGAAAAATACTTTAGACAAATGTGTTAGTGCTTGTGTGAAGCTGTATAAGCATGTAAGCCCACTCACCAGCACAGAGAAAATATAAAACTTTGTGAGAAAAGTATAAAAAGTGGTTATTTGCATACTAAAAAGTTTGTTTAGAGATGCAGATTAAAAATATTTTTTATGTGAGTACTGTCAGTGGACAGGTCTCCATAGATGGGTCCCTTGTGTTTCTACCTGCCTTAAGAGCAGAGGCACTTACAGCTTTTGTTCTAGCCTATCTTTCCATAATGTTTAATTTTTTTAAAGATTTATGATATTTGTTTATTATTGGATGATCTGCCTTCAGCAAGTGGTGTGAATAAGAATGGGCTCCCAATCTTTTTTTTTAAATTTTTATTGGAGTATAGTTGATTTAAAATGTTGTGTTAGTTTCAGGGGTACAGCAAAGTGAATTAGTTATACATATACATATATCCACTCCTTTTTAGATTCTTTTCCCATGTAGGTCATTATAGCGTATCGAGTAGAATCCCCTGTGCTATGCAATAGGGCCTTATTAGTTATCTATTTTATATCTAGCAGTGTATATATGTCAATCCCAATCTCCCAATTCATCCCTCCCCATAATGTTTATATAGTAATCAGCCTGGAAAGAAATAGTGCCTCCTTCCAGGGCACAGGATGAGTCACTGCTTTTAAGCATAATAAAGACAATTTCTCCCATCTTGGTGAGGGTCTGGGTGAGTTTGTTGCAGCATAATAAAAATGATCCCCTAAGCGTGGGATTCTTTAGCTGTAATACAAACCCACTTTGTACACAGTATCCACCTGGCTAATCCGCATTGCCTCCCAGAGTTTGAGGGGCAAAGAGAGTCAGCACAAACCACCTGCTGTGCCATAAAGTTCTTTGTCTCTGACCCAAGAATCTCAATGTTTTCTGCCAGCATCTATGAAACTGTGGCAGACTAACATTATAGTTTGTAAATAGGGCAAAAAAAAATCTGAGACCCATCAGAGTTTCTCACAACTGACAATTTTAGGATTTGGAGCAGTAAATCTTGTGTACATTGGGAAGCAATTTAGAAGGTCCTAGAAAATAACTTCCGAAGAACAAAAATAAAGACTGAATGAAGTAAGCCTTTATTAATTAGAGCACTTTGTCCCTCAGTTACAATAAATACCTATAGCAACCAAGAAAGGTTGGCAACTATTTTTTTTCTTTAGAGGGCTCATATTTTAAGCATTTTGGGCCGTATGGTGTCTGCTGTAACTACTTAACTCTGTCACTGTAGTATGTAAGCAGTCATAAATAATCTATAAATTAATATAAATGAATTAACACGTCTTCTAGGTCACCTATTTTGTTGGAGCATAACAGTATTCTCTTATGATCCTTTGTATTTCTGGGTACCACTTGTAAAAAATCTTAGCTTTTTTTCTTTTTTTTCCTGGTCTAACTAAAGACTTGTTGATTTTTATTTATCTGTTCAAGACCTCTCAGATCTTACCACACAATTGTTGATTATAAGTGGTCTTTTGTCTCCAACATCCCTTTCCCCATAGGACTTCCACATCGCTGCCATGGTTGACTTCCTAACACACAAATCATAGTGTTTACTTCTTGAGCTACCTCCAGTGTGCTCACAGGATGCCACTGTCAATGCAAAATCAGATACTTTATTTACTCCCTGCTCTTGTCACACTCTTCTCTGTTCCACAGCTAAACCATGCACTTTTGAAACTTTTGGAAACTAACTCATGCTGTTCTTTTTAAGTGGAATATTATTCCAAATCCTCTTGTCTATTTGATGACCTTCTATTTAATGGTCCCTCCATTCTGTAGCTCTGCACATCATTTTACCTATTCTGACCAAATGGATTGGTACATTATTTGTAAATATGTAGCAATTTTAAAGTCACTATTAAAGCAGAGGTGAGGTTGTATCATACTCTTGTATTTGCGTGTTTGTTTTCCCTAATAGAAAGTAAGCCTTGATGGACCTTTCTTTCTCCTAGTCCAAAGTACCAAGCACAATGCCAGATATGTAACAGGTATTTATTAAATGTTTGTTGAACTTAATAGAATTTCTTACCACGTGTCTAACACTGCTGAAATACTTGATCCATCCACTGTGTTTTCCAGAGTCCTTTTAAACTTTTTAAAAAGTGCATTACTTTTTGTCCTAGCCCTAACTCCAAACATATTCATCATATTAAACTAACTCTTAAAGCCTAAGGCCCATCCAAAAAAGAATTTCAAATGTTAGATACATTGAACAAGTATTTATTTAGCAATGACTGCATGCCTAGTATTCTGCTAGGTCTTGAGAATAAAATAATAAACAAGTTAGAGAGGTCGCTGCAGTCTGTATTTTTCCAGAAGACACCACTTTTTTGTGCAGAAGAATATAGTTAAGATTTCCTACCAGCTATTGAAATCTTGAGAAATCTATCGTATCTGCGTAAGCCTTCTTGTTCTTTAAAGCCAGGATAATAACAACATTAATTTTCTTTGATTTTAATGATGATTCAATAGGTTAACATATATCAAGTACATTAGTTGAGCAAATGCTAAATGAATATTAGCTTTTATGGCTATAATTTTTATAATATTAACGTTGATGATAATAAATAGTAAATAATTGAAGGAGAAAACAAAAAGGACTCACATTATAATAAAGTAAACATCATATTGTTTAGAAATTTTATGATAACACATTTATAAGGGAAGTTTCAATTTAAAGCATTTAGTTAGATGTCTTCTAGCTAACTATTTGTTTTCTGGACCTAACAAATCACCTTGGTACAATTTTGGTTTTATGCCATTGTCTAACTCCTCTTCTGAATATGTAGATAGGTAGGAATCAATATCAAATGATTTTTAAATTTAATCGATCAAATAATCAATATCAAATTGGAAGGGTTTTATTTTTTTTAACAGAAACTATTGTGACTTGGATAGGACTTCTGTCGGTACCCCTTTATAGGCAAAGTTTATTGCTGAGAAAGTATTGCAAAATTTTGCAATGTATCTAGAAGCACTTTGATAGAAAAGGTGGGAGTAAGATGCATTGAAAAACTTAGTTTCCATTAGAAAAAGCTAGTGGTTGAACTGAGGTCTCCAGTTCTTTAACCTATATGACCTAAGGAGAGGAAAACATTCCCTTTTATTCAATAAGGAAAAAATATAGTGGGAGATGTGAGAACTAGGGAAATCCCTGTAGAAACAAGAAGTCTCTTATAATGTGAGTCATGGCTGAAATCTGTTTTATAGTGAAGAAATTTAAAAGTAGATCTGTTTTACAATGTTCAGGTTGAAACTGAATCTATGGATCATTTTAACTGATAATTTTAGGCTCGATCCAGTTCATTAGTTATTGAATATTTATTTCAATAAATAGTTTTTCAGCTTTACTATGTCTAAGAGACTATAATGGGCCCTGCAAAGATAGCTATGTATTGGATTGATCTGGCCACACAGTATACACAATGTATGTGGAAGAAAGACAATGCATCAGATACACACAGATATGATAATATACGGTGGGGCATGCAGTCAAGCAAAAAGGAGTCATGTTAACTTTCCTGGAGGTGTTAGTATGTGACTGAATTCTAAAGAATGACTGGAAGATTGGCAAATTACAGGAGAAGGTATAGGAGTCAAGCATCCCCAGCCTCCTAGGTAACTAGCAAAGCCAGAGAACTGAGAATGAGGATTGAGCTATGTGAATTGTAGTCAAGGAGTCAGGTGGTGCCAGAACACATGTACTGCAGAGCTGTGTTTGGACAAGTGGACAAGGGCTAGACCAGAGCATGCACGCTCTGCAGCAGGGTTTGGTTTTTCTCATATAAATATGTAAGCAGGAGCACAGCATGGTCAGACTTACAATTTATTCAGAATACTTATGCACCCTGCCTAGAGGGTGGAATTAAAGGGTCTAAGACAGGGACTGGGAAGCCTTAAAGTCATTATTGTGGTATCCTGGGTGAGCGATCATAATGGCAAATTAAAGCAAGGGTAAAGACGAACTACTTTTAGAAATTCCCAGGAAGAACAGGTGGCATAACTTACTGAGTGGATGAAGAAGATCGGTGACAGGCAGGTTTCAAAGTTGACTGCCAAGTTTCTAACCTGAATAAATTAGAGAATGATGCTTCCAACTACTGAGAGAGAAATTACTCAATGGAAAATAGATTTCACTCTTTGAGATGAGCAGATTGGTATCCACTTTCAAACTGTAAAAATCACCACATGCATCGTTCGTTTTGGGGAACTCATATCAGAGAACTTTTGGTGTTTTTTTAGCATGCTATAACCTCATGTTCAGACTTTGACATAAATATCACCCTGTTCTTCTTTCACAGATAGCACAATTTCAAAAATCTCTGTTAGTTTTTGTAAAATGAGAACGTTCCTTTGTTAAAAAAATTCCAGTACACCAGAAAAACATAATGATGAAATAAATTCTCCTAAAAATGCACCAAGAAAAAATAACTACAAATAATGTTTTGGTATACATACTTCTAGTATGACTTCATAGATAGGTAAACATATATTAAAACATACAATTGTGCAAATGGAGATATATTATGCAACAATATGTTTAGACATCATTCTATGCCATACATTTAAATTATATTTTTACAGTTTAGAAATTATATGCCATTTTTATTTGTGTTCTATATTTCACATTCCTGGTCCTCTAGCATAAGACCACCATGGTGGACATCTCCAAGTACCCCTCTGTTCACATTATTAATTTATCTTCTTAGAATGAATGCCAATAAGGGGAATTGCTTTTCCATATCACATAAATATGCATGTATTTGATACATATATTGCCAAATTTATTTCCAAAATGGAAGTGTCATATTGCATTTACAATAACATTTTTGATTCTTTGTCTTTGTGCATTTAATATTTCTCAGTTTTCTCTAATTATAGGGACAGTGGTATATTTTCCATGTTTTTCTGTTTAAAATGCAGCTTTTATTTCTACAATATTGTTACTATTATTTTCAGTCTTTGCTAATCTTTGCTGGGTAAAATTCATGTAGAGTGAGATGTTTTACATTTTTACATTCTACTAAAATAGGGAATACTTCAGGAATTTATGCATGGTCAAATATCAAGTTTTTGAGATTTATTATGCTGCATACATTTTTATCTTCATTAAATAATGTATAACTATAAGTTTTATAATTATGAATGAGTGTCATCCTAAAATTGCTCTCTACCTCAAATGTTTATTGTTCAAATCAAGTAGTCTCGAGCATTTTATATTTATTCAGTTAGTCATATTAATATCATCAAATAAAATCTCAAAATTCAATTCTTTGATTTTTCAATTTAGAAATTATATGTGGATTTATAATACAAAAGAGATTTTACATTTTTCTATACTCACTGTGTTATCACAATATATTTGAATTAAAATTTAAAACAATATTCTGAATGTATATTACCTTGACCCCTTATTCACAATACAGGCAGAGAGTGTGCTTTAATTATCTGTTTTCTTATAAAATCATGTGGTTCCCTTAATCTTAGTTGGCTCTTTAATTGCTTACCTTTCCATGTAAGTATTAGTATTTCATTGTCAAACTCTCTAGCGGAACCATAAAATATTTCAAATTGATCACATTAATGGAATTAATTGATCATTAAGGAATCATAATTTCATTATTTTATTCTCTTGAATTGCTTATTATCTCATGCACTTAAGTCTTGCTGCAACTAACCTCAAGCAGAATTCCATGGAGCCATAAACTGGTAGGAGGTGTGTGTGTATATGTGTGTGTGTTTGTGTGTGTATGTGTATGTCCACACAAAGAGATTTATTTGTAATATTGTAAGGAATTGACTCGTAATTATGGAGGTGGGCAAGTCTAAAATCTCCAGGGTGGACTGGTAAGTTGGAGACTCAGGGAAGAACCAATGTTACAGTTCAAGTCCAATGACCATCTGCTGACAGAATTCCCTCTTGCTTGGTGGATGTCAGTCTTTTGTTCTATTCAGGTGTTCAGCTGATTGAAGGCAACCAGCAACATTATAGACAGCAATTTGTTTTACTTCAAGTCCACTGATTTAAATGTTAATCTCATCCAAAAATACCCTCACAGATACATCCAGAGTAATGTTTGACTACATGTGTAGGTACCGTGGCCCAGCCAAGACTATACCTAAAACTATCCATCACAAGAGGAAGAGTTAGAAAAGCAGAAAAGCATGAGGGGAGGTACAACCAAGGACACTAGAGGAATTTGAAGTCTCTGGCTCCAATACTTATAGCAAATATTAAACACAACTAAACAGCCACAATAACATAAAGTATCATACTAAATAGCATACTATTTACATCAGTCACCATTACCCAGTACGACGTGCCAGGCTCTCCATAAAAAATCACAGGGCATGGAGAAAAAAACCAAACCAAACAAAACAAAACCCAGCAAAACCCCCTCCCACATATATACAATGGAATATTATTTAGCCCCCCAAAAGGAAGGAAATCCTGCAATTTGTGGCGACATGGACAAATCTGGAGAGCATAATGCTAGGTGAAATAAGCCAGACAAAGATAAACAAATACTGCATGCTATCACTTATATGTAGAATCTAAAAAACAACGAATGCATAGAAACAGAGAGTGAAGTGGTGGTTGTCAGGGGCTGAAGGTTGAGGAAAATAGGGAGAGGCTGATAGAAGGGTACAAAGATGAATCGAGTATGAAGCGCTAATTCAGAAATAATCAGAAATATGCAAGTTAAAAAAACAAAGTGAGGGCTTCCCTGGTGGCACAGTGGTTGAGAGTCCGCCTGCCGATGCAGGGGACACAGGTTTGCGCCCCGGTGCGGGAAGATCCCACATGCGGCGGAGTGGCTAGACCCGTGAGCCATGGCCACTGAGCCTGCGCGTCCAGAGCCTGTGCTCCGCAACGGGAGAGTCCACAACAGTGATGAGGCCCGCGCATGGCAAAAAAAAAAAAAAAAAAATCACTCCACTTTTTTAAAAGTTCAAAAACGGGCAAGAAGTTAGATGTATTATTTACGGTAAAAATTATAAAGAAACAAATAAATGATTAATACTAAAGTGAGGAAAGCTACAAATTTTGCATTTATGTATTTGAGTTTTCATTTCATGTCTCAGAAAAAGGTTGTTGTTGAGATCTTATGTTTTCATTGTGGAAATCCCAATTGTCTGTCTCTTAGTACTTTCCTTTGGGGCTTGTGAGTTTCTCTAGAAAGGAATCATCCATATTTCTGTCTGGAATGCCAATGTGGATACTTTAAACCTAGATGGCAACATTCTGAGAGCAAGGAGAGGCAGAAGGTGAAGAAGCTCATCACTGAGTCTGCAAAGTTTTAATTAATATTCCTGTTTTTAGTAGGCACCTCATCTGACCCTCAGCTGGTTTCCTAAATTCCAAGCTTTTGGCTCTACCTATCCAAAGAGTGAATTTAACTTTCTGTTCTGCTAAAAAGGAATGCATATTTTGTTGGCTGTGCAATAGAGGTGAAGTGATGTAGATCACACTGCTTGTGTTTAGCATTTTTCAAACCATTCTTTCGTTTGTTTGTCTTAGCTTATCATATCCCGAAATTAGAGATGTCTGTTGCTTATACCTGAGATTTTTGAGGGATCTGAAAAGGGAAGTGGCTTCCTTTCTAAAACATCTTCCTATAGGCTTCGATATTTATCTCCCTCTCTTCTTTTAAATCAGATTACTACACATACTTCAGTTATCATATATGCATACTTCCTAGCTTGAAATTCTGTTCAGACTACTTGGCTTCCTTTGTTTTCTCTTCCATTCTCTTATTTTCTGGTTTCCTGACTCTTTTTTATTTATTTTCTACCATTTTGCTAGGATTTATTGAGGAAAAAAAGACTGATATCCATTATTCACTTTGAATTGTTAAAATTTACTACACTTAATTTTTTCAAATCCAATCCGTTTTAATAATGCTCATTTTTTAGTATGCTGCATTCTCACATTTAGACACTGTGATTTTTTTTTTTTCTTATAATTTAATCCTTAGCCACCTCAGATATTTTTTCTAGATGGGCTCAATTTTTAACACTTCATCCAAACTTGTTCTTTTTATGACAAGTTCTATTGATTTTATGTTAATCATCTAAATGTTTGGTCCTCTCTTTTAATTCCACTAAAAATAAATCACTGAATACAGATAGACACATGAATATTTATATCACCTAAACAGTTAATTGATGCCCTTTGCTGAGGGTTAGCACTGAAAATATGGCATTCAACCTCAGGGCACTCTCCACAGACTGATCTCTTATTTGTTTGCTTTTACTTATTATTTACATCACTCTGTATTACCTTATATAATGCAATATTGATGATAAATGTATAAACTGGGTTTTTTTTTGGTATTTTAGTTTAAATCCACTAAATGATATAATCTTATGTTTAGCTAATATAGGTCGAGATAGGTTGTGCCAGTTAGAGGAAGTTTTCTTACAGATGAATATAAGCATTTCATTACTCCTAAAAAAATCTGGTCCCTTTCTATACATTATTCCATATTTTGAAGGCTTAGTTCAGGTCCAGATATTTCAAGATACAGATTGGCTTTAATTCAAGAGAAGGCATTTATTTTCAGAGAAATAATAAGGAACTTGGATAGCTCCACTCTATGTTAAATTATCTTTTAATTGCTAGCTATTACCACAAATTACTACCATTATTTTAATAAATACCTATAATTCTTTTAAATTTCCAAGGTAAAATGATTATTTGCATGAGTAGAACAGGGTAGTGATACCAAAATCCTTACTTGTGATGTGATGTTTAAAGAAAGCATGATTAAATAATTCAAGTGCAATAGTTTAAAATTAAGAATTTTTAGGGAAATTAGATAAAGGTATTAGATAAGTGAAATTTCTGAAAAAGACCATGAAATGAATATTTTTTCCAAATATATATAAATTGGGAGGCCCCTCTTCAGCAGAAAAATGTCCCTCTATAAAACAAATTATATCAAAAAATTATTTAAACTTGTAAACATTAGATAGCTTTATCTTATTTTAGGCACAAATAGTCATATTTAATGACTGTTTTCTTTATATTTTCTTTTTTTAAAAAAAGAATGTCACTAAATAGTATAACCGTGAACATAACTGTCACAGAACTAGGCTTTATTGCTTTGGTGGGTAAGCTTAAGTGTGAGAGAGTGTAAACCAGGGAAATATACATAATAATGAATCTGGCAACATTTGGATTAATTTGTGCTAATAATACAAGCAGATGATTTACATATAATTTAATTATGTTGCCAAGGTTTTAAAAAATTATCTAATTTTTATTTTCTGAAAAGTAAACACTTATTTTTGTTTCTTCTTTCCTATTCAAACATTCATTGTTTATACATTCTTTTAACAATATTTCAATTTAATAAAAATTGCAAGACATAAGTTTAGCAAAATATTAAAAAACAATTATAGGGTTTATTAGCTAGTTACTTGGTTTTACTTACGATGAATTTTAAAACAAAAAAGAATCTCAAGAAAAAAATCCAAAACACAGGTTAGCAATACTAAAGAATGCCATAGCATTTGTAACAGAGGTGATGTCATTACAATTAATAAGTAGGACAATCAAGTAAATTTTTCTGCCCCTAGTTTTTATTCTGTATGGATACATATGTTTGAGAGTAGAAATAGAAAAGCAGAACTTCATAATTTACTTACTTCTGGGGAGTTTGGCATTTATCCAAATGCTCCTATTGTTTCAGCTTTTTCCAAGTTGTTGTTATGGATATATTTTTTTCTTTGTTTCTTTCCATATAAAAATCTCATAAAAATGCAAAGTCAGTTTTAAAAGGTTTCTATATGGCAGTTCCCACGTAAATGGTTAAAATTTTCTCAATTTCGAGATAAAATTAATATAACAACAGTTACTGAATGAGTCTACCAGCTGAACAAATGAATTGATAATCAGAAAGGTCTTGATTTTTTAAATGTCTTAATTTATTTAAAAAGTGGCTACATTAGTTCAATAAAGTATTAAAAACTAAAAGTTATAGTTTTTATTCATTTTCATTAGAATTTAATTTACTGTTCTCAGTGACTATGGTAACAGTAACTCAGAAAGAACAAATGAAATGTAACCATAAGCTTTAAATTCTTATGATATCATTGTTTGAATCCATGGTTACTATTCTACATATGCATTGAGAAAAGAGTCTGCTTTATAAACATCTATCATTATGGTAGTCATAAACAAATATTTATTGAGTACCTAATATTTGCAAGGCACTGTAGACTTCATTATAAACAGGAGGAAAATATGTCAAAATTAATTACATATAATTTGATGAAGGTCAATAAACTTATGTAAATAGAATAATGGGAAAACAGAGCTAGCAACCGAATATCACTGGGGAAATGACAGGATTTTCAGTAAAGGTAATATTTGCATTAAATGTTTGAAGACAGGAGTTTCTGAGCAAGAGACATTCAGCCTTGAGGAAAGAGCACAAGCAAACACACAGGATGTAAGAAAAACTACTCACCGTTTTTTATAACACATTAAAAATGAATTAAGAGAAAAGCAATCAAGTTTATTTTTTTAATTCAAAATAAAAAGGACTGGTTGATAGACTAGGAACATTTAATAAGGAGAAGAAAGTACAAACATCTCCAAATATTTGAAAGAATTTAATATGAAAGGGAAATTAGATTTTGGGAGGTAGCAAAGTTCAGAACTGAAAAATGGGTACAAAGCAGAACTTGCTAGTGGTCAAATTTTACTAAAATAGGAAAAGCCTGGCTGGTGGAAGTTTGATTTTCACGACACTGGAAATGATCAAGTTTAGCTGGTATTGCTTTAAATCTCAGCTATAATTATATATTCCCTAATTCACCTTTAAAACAAACATTGTTACGTGTTTAAATGACATGGAAAATATTAATAGAAATTATATTAAACTCTAATGAAATAATTGTTTTTCTCACATATGTATCTTATTTTTCATTACAGAAAAATGATTTCAATATTGTAGAAAAATAGCTATAATGAAATACAAACTCTTACTATACAAAATCCTTCCCAGCTTCTTAGAATTTGGGTATGGCAGGTTATAGAAAGTAACCACTCCTTGAAAATATATACCTTCTCAGAATCCCAATAGGTAGCCACTGTGGTAGCTTAGAAAGCCAAAATGGAATTACTCAGAAGTAGTGAGAATGTTGCACATCTTCTTGGAAAATTCTGAATTGTTTGGTGCTCCCCAATGTTAGGGCCCAGGGCAGACCAACTACCCCAAAATATGACTCAATGGCATATTGATTATTTTGAATTAAAGTTACATAAGAAACAGTAAATGAGAGAGGGACACTCTGACACTGTGCTCTGTCTCACTGAAATCTGGAAATAAATCTCTCCTGTAAAAGGTCTTATTGCCAGAGATAGGGAACTTGGGGGCAGAGAAGCCTATATAAACACACCTTATTACTCTTTTAATTTATTGCCCCAAGCCCAAAATATGTTTAGATCCCTCACTAATTAAACACCCAAAGCCTAAGTTTCTTTGACCTGTCAATTTCTCACAGATTTATTGTTTCTTTGTCTAAAATGCATAAAAGCTGCCTGCTTTGGCCACTTCTTAGGTCCTATTTATATGAGACCTCTGCAGACACCAATTAAATTCTTTTTTCTCCTGCTAATCTGTCTTGTGTCAATTGTATTATTAGTCCAGCCACAAAAATTCAAGGGGAGTTGAGGGGCAAATTGCATCCTCTCCAACACAAACAAGTTTCTCCAACCCAGTTTAGTATCTTCTAGCTACTCTCTTTGCCTCCCAAACCATTCTTAGTCTTAAATCGGCAACACACAGCACACAATGTAAATAAAATGGATTTGGTACGTTTATTTATCCCAAATTATTGCTAATTTTTAATTGGTTCATATAAGTTTTCTTAAGTTCAAAGAAAAATGTTATCATGGTGCTAATGAGAAAAAAAAGCTAATTTGGGGAATTTTCACCATCATTCCATCCTTCTTGGCAAGTTACATTAATGTTTTACGTATTTCTGGGATAGTGTATAAGGCATCCTCAAAATAAATTCATTATCTAAATTCCAAGCTGAGAAAAGCTTCGAAATGAATTTACAATATGAAATTGCAGGTAGATAATTTAACAGAAGACAATTTAAATCCCTACCAGAAAATATTCTTTATTATCACAAGACCAGAGTTCCTAGTATTATTGACAATCACATATAATAAAAGTCATTCTATTCAAAAATAATAAATCAATTTATTATTTTGAAATAACAACCTATTGCAGAAGAACTGTTTCCTAGAAAAATATTGGGTTCAAAATATAGCAAACATACAAAAATGTTTCTGAAGGAAGAGGCCAAGTGAATCACAATACTTTTTCTTTTCTCTTTTTTTCCCCTACATTTACTAAAAGTGAGCATGGAAACTGAAATAGAAGCATTTTTCATGATTACCCTCTTACTTTTGATATTATTGTAGGTTCCTGATAATAAGGTTGGGTGCTCTAAAGCTGGCTCATGCCTTAGAGAAAGAAAAGAAAGGAACTTAAAGCATTTTATTAGCAGAGAGAATGATGCAATTTCTTCTCTAGTGTCTCCTTTAATTTAAATTTCATTCCTTAAAAAGCACACAAATACCCTGTAGTAAAATATAGATAGTAATAGGAAGTACAAAATGAAGGAAAGCTATATTTTGGAAGAGTTCAAGCATTGTGCTAAGGTGCCCAGAGGTGTTATATAGATGACCAACTCTGTGTGTCAGCAGAGAATTCACTTGCCAATCAACACTTGCAGGGCTGCGAATTTCCTTTTCCACCTCAGTAAATCTCTTATTTCAGGCTACCACATATTATTTTTAAGACTATACCAAAAGCAATCGGTACTCTATTTCTAATTAATGGTCTTTGTGTTGTGCATGGATACACCTCGATATGCGTGCTCTAATAATTCATTAATGAGGAAATACCCTGCTTAAACAAACAAACAAAATCTTTTTTTACCCATACTTGATCACAGTGTTGTTTTCTTATTTTTCTCTTTCTCCCTTCTTCTCTTTCTTCCTTTTTCCTTCCTCCCACCCTTCCTTCCTTTTGTCTTCTTTTTCTCTCTCTCCTCATTTTTCACCAACTCTATTGCAAAGAAGTTTTCCCCACAAATATTGGACATTGCTATGAAAACAAGGTTACTTATATCTTGGGAGTAACAAGCACAAAGGATCTCACATTATACAACCTATACCAAAGGAAGGGAGCAAAATTTGCCATCCCAAGAGTGTCTCTTTGGCATGAGGACTAATTTAGGCTAATTATTTTTAAGAAACAGAAGACTCAGGAAGTTTTTCTTGTTCTCTCTCCCTTACAGGCCTAAAAGAATGTAGATAGAGGGCCTATGCCTGGAATAGAGCTAATACCAGAGACATCTGCAAAGAACATTGGCTATGTGTGGTAGGGGAATCTCAGCAGGTCCTGGAGATCAGAGTCCGCTCTGTGCACCATTGTCTCTGCCAGACCCAGCAAGCATTTGTTTAACAAAAATTTGCTTTTTGATCTCCATGTGAATTGCCTTTCTCCCCTTTGAAGTCCCAAACCACTACCTCCAACATCCTCTTTTTTTTTTTTTCCTGCGGTAGGCGGGCCTCTCACTGCTGTGGCCTCTCCCGTCGCGGGGCACAGGCTCCAGACGCGCAGGCTCAGCGGCCATGGCTCACGGGCCCAGCCGGACCGGGGCACGAACCCGTGCACCCTGCATCGGCAGGCGGACTCTCAACCACTGCGCCACCAGAGAAGCCCTCCAACATCCTCTTTTGTCCTTAGCTGAAGATGGTATTTAAGATGAGGGTTTTTGACACTTTTTGGGAGTTACTGAGTTTTCCTGTGTTTCTATACATGTTATTAAACTTTTGTGCTTTTTTTCTCCTGTTAATCTGTCTCATGTTAATTTAATTCTTAGACCAGGCAGAATAAGTTAGAATGGTAGAAAAAAGTTTCTTTCTCCCGACACCAAGAATCTCTCATTTCTACCCTGAGACTTTTCTAATCTAGTCTGTGCAGTAGAAACAACAGCGACATTCCCTTGTTTAGAAATTAATTTCTTTGATTTGCATGGCTGTAACATAAGAGAAATCTGCTCTGAGGCCAAAGGCAGCCTTTTGGCAACAGACTGAACAATCTTAGTCCAAATTTGCCTTTAAGGGCAGTCCTGCACAGAAACAAGTTAAAGCAAATTCAGAATCATCCTTTAGTAAAAAGCAAACACACCCTACAAATGTCTGTTAAATATTAACTCATGAATTTAATAGTCAAAGAGCAAGGAAGAATTCTTCTTATGGTAAATTAATTAGACCTTCTATAATAGGAGAATTGAAATAATTAGAAACAATTCTTGCCCTCCCCAAAACAGTAATGGATGAAAAAAAAAATATACAATATGCTCAAACCACATATCCAGTGTCTTTCAAAGAAGGAAAAGTCATTAATAGATTATAAGGGGGCAATATAACTTATTAACCCATGATCTATTTTACACACAAAATATCTGATGCTCAGAGAGTATGAGTCACTTGCCATAGGCCAAATAACTATAAAATTTTATACTTGGAACTAGAATATAGATCAAAAAAAACAACTGAAGTATATTTGATTTACAATATTGTGTCAGTTTCAGGTATACAGCAAAGCGATTCAATTATATATTTTTTCAACTTATTTTCCATTATAGGTTATTACAAAATATTGAATAGCGTTCCCTGTGCTATACAGTAAATCCTTGTTGCTTATCTATTTTATGTATAGTAATTTGGATCTATTAATCCCATACTCCTAATTAATCACTCCCCCCTCCCTTTCCCCTTGGGTAATGAGTTTGTTTTCTATGTCTGTGAGTCTGTTTGTGTTTTGTATATAGATTCCTTAGCATTATTTTTTATATTTCACACATAAGTGTATCATGTTATATTTGTCTTTCTGTCTGACTTACTTCACCAAGTATAATATTCTCTAGATCCATCCAAGTTGCTGCAAATGGCAAAATTTCATAGAATTCAGAACTTTTGATTTCTATTCCAATATACATTCAGCAATGCCATATGATGCCATTTGTTTTGTCCATAATCAAAATATTCCCAGTGCCAAAGAAATAATTACACTGGACAAAATTAAGCAGGCAAGAAAGACTTTACTTAAGGCTATTACAGTTGGCAGAGGCCAGAACTGAGTCTGAGCTGGACTCTGATGAAATAAGAGGAGGTAGGTTTTCAAGAATCAGGGTGAAGGGGAGATGGTAGGCTATTTCTGTTACTTGCCTTTACAGCTTGAAGCAAGGTACCCATTGAGGCAAGCTCCTACCCTTGTACAGGGACCAGGAAATGGGGTATTCTTTTCCTAGATTATATTTCAAAGAGATGATTCCCATGTTTTTGAGAAAGACAACCCTAGGTTGCAAAACTATCAAGAGCCTTAAGAAAATTTATCTACTGATTTATCTGGCCTCTCGGCTTGTGGGATCTTAGTTCCCCAACCAGGGACTGAACCTGGGCCATGGCAGTGAAAGCACGTCTGAACCACTGGACCACCAGGGAATTCCCCAAGAAAATTTACATCACAAAGGTGCAGATAGAGGATTTACACTTATAAGTTTTCTAAAGTAAAGTATCTAAGAAAAGAAAGATCAGGGGCCTAGAGTCAGGAAGAAGCCCATATGAAGTTTAGTCCAGATAAAAGGACATTTAAGGGCATCTTGAACACCAGTCATAGTGGGAAACAAAAGTGTGGCTGTATTAAAAACGGTAACTCAGATTTATTCACATATTTCACTCATCTGCACATTTCTGTGCAAGTTCCCCTCAAAACAAATTGCAAATGTGTGGAATTTTTAAAAATAATTTTTCAATCTGTCCTAGTCTATTTGGCCGGCTATAACAAAATATCACAGACTGGGTAGCTTAAAAACAGTAATTTATTTTTCCCAGTGCTGGAGGCTGTATTTCCAAGATCAGCATGCTAATGTGGCCTATTTCTGCTGAAGGCCTTCTTCTGGTTGCATATTAGCAACTTCTCACTGGGTCCTCACATGGTGGAAGGGATGAAGCAGCTCTCTGGGTCTCTTTCACGGGAGCACTAATTTCATTCATGAAGGCTCCACCTCATGACCCAAGCACCTCCCGAAGGCCCCGTCACACTGGGCATTAGAACTTCAACATACGAAGGTGGGGAGGACACAAATGTTCAGGCCATAGCAGCATATACATGAGCACAGATATTTATTTATTCAGTTATTTTTAATTTATGTCATATAAACAAATATTTATTGTGTACTTTGGGTTATAGTAAAATACTGCTTTAGTTACTTCGTTACTTAGACCGTCTCAGATTTGGCTATTGAGAGTTCTTTCCTTTGGCTCCCACGGCTGTTGACAGCTCATCATTGTGAGCTTTTCTTTAAAGCACTTCCTTATTCTCTGGCACTATAAGATATTCAGACTCATCTTGGATACATCCTCCTGGCCCATTTTTCCAAGAGACTTGGGCATCTTTCCAAGAAGACTTAGTTCCTTTATTATAGCATATTAGAAACCAAGATGGGCTAGGAGTATTGGTGGTTCTTGAGGTGTCATTATTTCTGGGCCCTCTCAGATGCTAGAGCAAGGAAATATATGTACATATACCATCCCATGCATAAACGGAAACATGTGTTCCTATAAGGACATAAGCTAATCACACACTCAAACTGAAGTCTCTTAACTCTATTCCATCACCACATGGATTATTTCAGCCTCCTCCCCAGGCTTATCTGTAAACTCTCACTCCAACAGTAAGAAATCGGGCTCTCGCCATCGTCTCTCCATTTACACAACCCTTGAATCCTAATATGCATGAATATTATTACCAATCAGAATTGTTAACCTGTACTCTCTTAGAAAACAATTTTATAAACTAGAGTACAGTGTTAATGTACAGTTTTGGGGTGTTTGTTTTGTTTTGTTTTGCCTTTAGTCTTACTGACTCAACTTATTTCAAAGTTACTTAGGCTTCTGCTTATAGATTCTCTATATCTTTTTCTAATATTTAAATCTTTAATTCATTTTTGATGCTATTGTAAGTGGTATTTTTAATTTCAAATTCCAATTTGTCCTTGCTAATATATAGATAAATTTGAATATTAACCTTGTGTTATGGGTTGAATTTAGTGCCCACCCCCCCAAAATGTATATTGATGTCTTGTTCCCTGGTTCCTCAGAATGTGACCTTATTTGGAAACAGGGTCTTTATAGAGGTGATTAAATTAAAATGAGATCACTAGGGTGAGCCCTAATCCTATGTGATTGATGTCCTTACAAAAAGGAGAAATTCTGGTCAAGGAAGCAGTCACACATGTGAAGATGATGTGAACACACACAAGGAAAAGACAGCAATATAAATGAAATGAGGCAACTACAAGCCAGGGAAGACCAAGGATTGTCCACAAGAACCAGAAGCTAGAAGAGGCAAGGACGGATTCTCCCCTAGAACTATCAGAAAGAGCCTGGTCCCACTGACACCTCCAGAATTATGAACCAATAAATTTCTGTTGTTTTAAGCCACCCAGCATTTGATATTTTGCTATGACAGCTAAAACACCTTGTATCCACCTTTCCATTCACACTCATTTGTTCTAATTTTTAAAAATTCTTGGGGCTTCCCTGGTGGCACAGTGGTTGAGAGTCCGTCTGCCGATACAGGGGACACGGGTTCGTGTCCCGGTCCGGGAAGATCCCACATGCGGCAGAGCGGCTGGGCCCGTGAGCCATGGCTGCCGAGCCTGCGCGTCTGAAGACTGTGCTCTGCAACGGGAGAGGCCACAGCAGTGAGAGGCCCATGTACCGCAAAAAAAAAAAAAAAAAAAAAAAAAAAAATTCTTTGTGATGTTCTACATAAGCAGTCTTATCATCTATGAACAAAGACAATTTTATTTCTTCCTTCCAAAAGTGTAGACATTTTCTTATTTAAATGAAATAACTAGGACTTCTTGTATGTTACTCAATAGTTGTAGAGAGAGAGGATATCCTTGTTTTATTCCCTATCTTAGAGGATAAGTGCTTGGTTTCTCACCCTTCGAACTTTCTTGTGGCAGGTTATTAATTATTCATTCTTTTTTAAAAAGAAATATAAGACTATTCAGGTTATGTATGTCTCCTTGTATGAATTTCAGTATTTTGTGTCTTCAGGCAACCCAGGATAATCTTTCCATCTCAAGATCCTTAATGTAACCACACCTACAAAGTACCTTTGGCAATGTAAGGTAACATATCTACAGGTTGCAGGCATTAGGTTATAGACCTCTTATAGGACTCATTATTCTGCCTACCACAGTGCGCACTCTGGCCTTCAAAAATTCATGTCAGTTCCACATGCAAAATGCATTTATTTCCCAATATCCCCAAAGTCTCCACCCATTATACTTGGTAAGTGTTCCATGTGAACTTGAAAAAAAAATGTGTATTTGGCTGGTGTTAGATGGAGTAATCTATAAATGCCAGTTAAATTAAGTTGATTGATATTGTCAACTATATCCTTTCTGATTTTCTGCCTGTTTGATTTATAGCTGACACAGGGATATGAAACTCTCAAACTGTAATAGTGGATTTGTCTATTCCTTCTTTCAGTTATATATTTTTCCTCATTTATTTTGAATTATTTTGACGTTCATTTTTTTCTATTGATATTAATTATATTAGGTTCATGTTATCATCATGTAATGCCCCTATTACCTCTGATAATTTTCACTGTTCTGAGGACTGCTTTATCTGAAATTAATACTGCTACTCAATCTTTCCTTTCTTTTGTGTAAACAAGACATTTCTTTCTCCATCCCTTCACTTTGAGTCCGTCTGGGTCTTCATATTTAAAAATTTTGTAGACTGCATAGAATTGGGTGTTGTCTTTTTCCTCCCACTTTGACAATCTGTCTTATATTTTGGTGCACGAGGATCATCCACATTTAAAGTGGTTAGCAATACAGCTTGATAAATATCTACCATATTTGTAACAGTTTTCTACTTCTGTCATTTTTTTCTTTTTTTCTCCTCTTTTCTAGCCTCCTCTGGTTGTTTTTTTTTTTTTTGTTTTTTGTTTTTAGCGTTACGCAGGCCTCTCACTGTTGTGGCCTCTCCCGTTGCAGAGCACAGGCTCCGGACGTGCAGGCTCAGCGGCCCTGGCTCACGGGCCCAGCCGCTCCGCGGCACGAACCTGCATCCCCTGCATCGGCAGGCGGACTCTCAACCACTGCGCCACCACGGAAGCCCGCCTCCTGTGGTTTTTATTTTGTCTCTTCTCTTAGGTGTCAACGATACTTCTTTAAAAAAATTAGTGGTTGCCCTAGAGTTTACAGTATACTTTTAAATCAATCTAAACCCACCTTCGAATATCAGTATACTGGCCCACATGTAGTGCAGGTCACTTGTAACAGAGAATTCCCAATTCCTCCTCCTTGTCTGCTGGGATATCCTTTCATTTGTTTCACTTATCCATATGCTATAGTCACTCAATACATTGTTACTATTATCACTTTAAATAGTTATTCGTCAAAAGAGCTGAGCATCCAGGTGTTAAGCTGGTCAATTTAAACAATGAGCCAAACTGAAAATAACTATCAATCTTTTATTCACTAACTGCACTAGTATAAGAAATGGACTTTGCAGGAAAGGGAATTTTGGCTCCTACAATGTTTTTGCAATGTTCCTCTCAGGAGACGGAGGATCAGGTGAAACAGCAGGTAACATGGACTGTCTCACTGCCACAGAGTCTCCAAGCAAAAGGCTCCTGCAATTTATAGACCTGGGGGGTCAGGGAAGGAAGGGGCGGAAGGGTTAGGAGAGGACATGTGCAAACACTGGTGAAACCATCACCACAATATCAATGTAACAGACACATCTATCACCTTGAAAAATTTCCTTATGTTTCTTTTTTGGTGCGTGTTGTGGTATATACCTTTTGTTAATGCTGGAAGAGAACAATCTGGGGTAGAGACGCAGCTCTGACCTTGACAAGAGGAAGAAACCAGAAAGTCATCACAGGTCTCTAAGTATTATAGTTTATTTAAATCCCTGGGAAGTCTGCATAGGCCCCTATAAAGAAGAGCGATCACTGTCCTTTAATAGTTATGCAAATTATGAAATCAGGGATTCAACTGAGAATAGGGTTTTGGTGAAAATAGATCAGCTAAGCTCAAAATACTTAGGAGATGAGTAAAAATGAGAAAGTAAACTAGCAGATTCAATTTCCTAAAACATGAGGGATTTTTCATAGTTTGATCCCGCAAATAAGATTCCATATTCCCAGTTTTCATTTTTTAACCAACTTATTAAAGTATAACAAACAGAAATGTGCACAAATCTTCAATGCACACCTCAATGAAATATCATGAAATGAACATAGCCCACATCAAGAATAGAATATTATCAGCAGCTCAGAGGTCCTCCATCTATATGCTTTGAAACATAAATATTTTTCTAGACCACTCACTGAATATGCATTAAGAAAAATAATACCACTGTGTTTTTTTTCACTTTTTTAACCACACTGGTTAAAAAATCTTAATGGCTATTTAGAAATGTTATTATATGCGTGCACACACACCTGATTTGATGTGAAAATGCAGCATGCTCTACTTTCTGTGACCAAAGCAATCTGCATTTTTCAGAATCTAAATTATTGAGTAAGCTAAAATACATTTTTTCTTAGGAAAGTATTAAAAACACACATTCAAATATAGGTATCTTGGTTAAATACATGGAAGAGACCGTGTTAGGTAACCAGTGCAGAGCAGGGATTAAAATAGACATAGAAGCTGACCTCTTGCATTGAAAATGATCTATAAAAATTCTGTCAAGGTGCAAATTCATATATATATATTCAAAATAGCATAATCAAGTTTTATGAAAATTTAAATTTGTAGACAGTAAACATTTGGAATAGAAAGACTGTTTATGAAGTAATTAGGTGTTTATAGTTATTTTCTAAGCTCTAGGAGCACATGAGAAAGTACATTTATCACTTTTATTCCCATAATGCTGAAAATAGACTAAAAAAGGAATCAGATATTTTAGTGAGACCAATCATACATTTTCTTTATTACGGGTTTACATAACTTAAGCTTTATGCTTTATGTCTGATTGTATTTGGTGCCTACTCTCTTGAAAAAAATATAATCATATAATAGAAATAACATCAGAAGGAAAACACACTTGTCTCACTGGACTATTGTAAGCCATCTGTTGATGTTAAACTATAAAAGGAAAATAAGCATATTTGTCAAGAATCACATGCTGAAGAGATTCAGCATTGACATTTTATATTTTCCTTGGAATTGTGTTAAAGAGACAAACAGTACTGCCAATTTGCCTTCAAATGGTCTAATCTGTGCTCATCCTCATAAGTGATCTCCCATATCAAAGAGATACATTGAGAAACTGAGGCACGTTTGTCACTACATGTTTCACAGGACTGGTGTCTCTTTACTCCTAGATATGCAATATGCATTGAAAGAAACCAATTGTGTATATATAACACAAGCAGGATTGACCTACATTTTTCTTTTGCAAGGGTGAGCTTTGTAGTGACAGATATGACTGCAACCAATTGACTAGAATGATATATAATGCAAGACACTATGACTTCTCTTAAGATGACCGAGAACGATGTTTAACTGCAAACTTTCACGGTTTTGTGGACTGACAAGAAGAAAAATTTGCTGTTTAAGGAGACCTGTTGACTTTTATAGCTCATAATTAATTTAGGTCACAGCAGTTGCTCCATCTTTGAATCCTAAAAAGGGGTAGCTCTGTAGGACAAATAGAAACATGAAGTTTCATAACTTTCTACCTTTGAGATAACACTGTGATACCAACAGGAAATCACAAGTGAGCAAGGCACATTCATTGTTAAAATACGGAATTCAAGAAGTTCTCTCATATGAAATGTATTTTATTGAATAACAATTTTTTCATCTACTCTTTGCACACTAGTTGAGAAAATCCTTATATTATCAATTAGTATTATATCAGCAAATAAAGGCAAGTAATTTAATCATCTAAATATATCAGGGACACTTCCTTCTCTCAAAATGTAAATTATATGTTAAATCAATTATTCAAAAAAAATTATATATTTACTATACATTATACTTAGAATCAGATGAAAAATGAGGTTAGTGATCGCTATCATCAATCTTTTTCTGTCTCAATTAATAAAAAACGATATAGGGCCACATACCCACATCAGGATGTGGATTGAAACTCTTGAGGGAAGAATAATAGTTAAGATTGAACAGCCATCAACAAGGCGGCCAGAGTTCTGCCAAAGGCTTCAATCTGCCTGACAGCTTCTTCTCATTGAACACTAATCATGGATCAGGCACTGTGCCAGCATCTCACCTCTATAAAGTTTTATACATAATTAAACATTTGCAAATCCACAGTGTGAAGAAAAGTCAGACCTCGTGTTCACTTTAAATAGACTTTCTAGAATATCACACTGCTTCTCCTAATTTTAATTATTTAAGCCGAACACAAACTGTGTATCAGAAAATTTAAAGGTGGCTTTGTTATTTTATTTTTTTTAATTTTTTCAAGATTAAAACTTCAAATTTTTTTTAATAACTGAACTATAGTCGACTTATAATACTATATTAGTATCAGGTGTACAACATAGTGATTAGACATTTATACACATTATGAAATGATCACGATAAGTCTAGCAACAATGTGTCACCATACAAACTTATTACAATATTGTTGACTATATTCCCTATGCTATATATTACATCTCCATGATGTATTTATTTTATGACTGGAAGTTTGTACCTCTTAATCCCATTCCCCCACACTCCTCTCCTCTGGCAACCACCAGTTTGTTCTCTGTATGTATGAGTCTGTTTCCGTTTTGGTTGATCATTTGATCAGTTGTTTTGCTCTTTAGATTCCACAGGTAAGTGATATCATACAGTATTTGTCTTTCTCTGACCGACTTACTTTGCTTAACATAATATCCTCTAGGTCCATTCATGTTGTCGTAAATGGCAAAATTTCATGATTTTTTATGGCAAAGTAATATACCTAATATCCCATTATATATACGTATATATATATATATATATATATATATATATATATATATATATATATGATATATCACATCTTCTTTATCCATTCACCTAGTGATGAACCCATAGGTTGATTACATATCTTGGCTGTTGTAAATAATGCTGCGATAAACATAGGAGTGCATATCTGTCTTCAAATCAGTGTTTTTGTTTTCTTCAGACAGATATCTAGAAGTGGAACGGCTACATCGTACAGTAGTTCTATTTTTAATTTTTTGAGGACCCTCCACACTGTTTTCCATATTGGCTGCAGTATATTTCACATTTCCATCAACAGTGTACTAGGGTTCCTTTTCTCCATAACCTCTCCAACACTTGTTATTTGTAGTCTTTTTGATAATAGCCATTCTGACAGCTGTGAGGTGATATCTCATTGTGGCTTTGATTTACATTTCCTTCATAATTAGTGATATTGAGCATATTTTCACGTTTGTTGACCATCTGTATGTCTTATTCAGAAAAATATATATTCAAGTTCTCTGCTCATTTTTAATCAGATGGTTTTTTTGATGCTGAGATGTATGAGTTCTTTGCATATTTTAGATATGCTGACACAAATCGCTGCATAGATTATGTCTATGCAGCCACGATGCCCATGATACCACGATGGGTACTTGGTGGCATTTCTCCTTTCCATCAGAGCAACAATTTGTTCCTGTGTATCTGTTATCTTATATGCATTAAAATTATAAACACAAAGGTATTTCACATGTTGATTAATAATTTACAGTTTTATTTGTTGATTTTCTAAAATAATGATACAATCATCTTTTTTGCATTTTATTAAAGCAACTTCCTAAGATATTTCTTTCCATGATCCTAGAATAAAAATACTATTTTGCCCCAGACTTCTGATAAGAAAGTATAAGAAACTGAGGATAAATTTAGCATACAAAAAAATCAACAAGGTGTTCACAAAGAGGTATTAAATAGGAAATGAATTATATTTTTGCCATGTTGATTTTAGAATTATTAGCAAACAAAACAAAGTAATGATAAAGACCCATGCATGGAAATTACAGGGAGACCAGTATTCATTCAATGCAAAGATGACAAAACATCTCATCAAAGCTGCCCAAGATAGAATAGGCAGTGAAAGGGAAACCGGGAGGGAGGACAGTGAATAAGGTTACATAAGAATAAGCTGATCAGTTCATTAGCCATGATGTGATACACACTTTGACAGTGTTTGGTCTAATATAAATGCTTCATTTTTTTCCCAGTACTGAGATTGTGTGAGTCAGTGACTATAAAAATATCTCCTTTTTATAGACCTACATTTTTGGAATAATTATGTGTCAAATCATTTTCTAAAAGGCAAAACTTATTGTGTCACTGATTTACATTTTATACTGGTTGTTATATGGTACTGGTATAATTACCCCAAATACCATAAGTCAAGAAGTTTTAGTGAAGACAAATGATGGCAATAACATCTTATGAAGTGCTGAACACCATTATAAATTAGCACTGTTATAAGTATTTAAAGCTGTATATCCTACATTAGTAATTTATTTTTTTTCTATTCACATATTCAAATAGAGTTTCTATATCATCATTTGTATACTGCTTCAGAGAATATTCTTCCATATCTGGAAACTTTCCTGAGTCTATGTCCACCTCTGTGAGAACTGTGCTTCTTTTTCTGACTGTTTAACTTATACATAATTATACATGACTAACTTATACATAGTGTGAATTTAAACCTATTTATTTCAAAATGCTCCAGAATTAAGTAAAATTTGAGTAGTTCTAAGAGGGAAGTTTATAGCAATACAATCCTACCTTAAGAAACAGGAAACATCTTGAATAAACAACCTAAGCTTGCACCTAAAGCAATTAGAGAAAGAAGAATAAAAACCCTCAAAGTTAGCAGAAGTAAAGAAATAATAAAGACCAGAACAGAAATAAATGAAAAAGAAATGAAGGAAACGATAGCAAAGATCAATAAAACTAAAAGCTGGTTCTTTGAGAAGATAAACAAAATAGATAAACCATTAGCCAGACTCATCAAGAAAAAAAGGGAGAGGACTCAAATCAATAGAACTAGAAATGAAAAAGGAGAAGTAACTGACACTGCAGAAATACAAAAGATCATGAGAGATTACTACAAGCAACTCTATGCCAATAAAATGGACAACCTGGAAGAAATGGACAAATTCTTAGAAATGCACAACCTGCCAAGACTGAATCAGGAAGAAACAGAAAATATGAACAGACCAATCACAAGCACTGAAATTGAAATTGTGATTAAAAATCTTCCAACAAACAAAAGCCCAGGACCAGATGGCTTCACAGGCGAATTCTATCAAACATTTAGAGAAGAGGTAACACCTATCCTTCTCAAACTCTTCCAAAATATAGCAGAGGGAGGAACACTCCCAAACTCATTCTACGAGGCCACCATCACCCTGATACCAAAACCAGACAAGGATGTCACAAAGAAAGAAAACTACATGCCAATATCACTGATGAACATAGATGCAAAAATCCTCAACAAAATACTAGCAAACAGAATCCAAAATTTGAAAGTTATTATTTAAAAAGTATTAATTATACATTGAAATTAGAAGTGTATTAAGAAGTTGAATGTTTTGTACTTAAAAATAGTAGGTCTTAATAACAGTCAAGTTAAAATATCCATTCCTTTTTCAAAAAATGTTATATCTAGTTTGTATCTGGTGATGCTGTAGAAGATTCCATGATTTATTCACACACATTCATACCCACACATAATATTGGAATTATTTTGCATGTATAATAATAGCACATTTAAGGCTAGCAAAATAAGTGGAAGACATTAAGATTTTACCATCTTGGAAATTATATGTTTCAGAATTATACAACATACATTCATAAACACTAATGTGCATGTGTATATCCTTGGATCTTCCTTCCCACTTTCATAGCATTGCTATGACACGTGGCATGGCGGACACAATTCTGCTACTATAGGCTGACCTGATCACACATATTTGTAAACCCTCCAAGAACATGCAGTGTTAATTTTCTAAGAAAGTAGAGAGCTCTATTATCTTTTATATATTTTAACAACATAATAATGATTTCTTATAAAGTTTCTGTGAGTTACAAATAACTACTAGAAGTTAGAAAAGCAAAAAAAACATCAACTGCATGAAAAGAACACATTTTAAAGCAGAAAGGCTTTCTTGTGCACCCTGTGGGAAAATATCTTATTTTTCTGTGTCTCCATGGCTTTTTGATATTACCTAGATTATAGCATGCTTATATTCCTGTAAGCATATATTTGTCTTCTTTCACTATTACATTATAAGGCTTTCAAGATGAGAAACAAAATATTGTTTTAAAAGTCTATACAGTGCCTAAAGAGTCTCTTGTGTATAATAGTTGCTCAATAAATATTAATTGAATTACATTTTATTGTTCTTTTAATACATCCAACAATGTATAAAGTGTTTTAAAATTTTTTTCTTTACATTTTAGATTGGCAAAACACATTAGGCAGACTAAAAACACCTTTAATAAAGTAATTTTTAGTACACTTCTCTAACCCCAGAGAATCTTTTAATAAAGATATTAAAGTGTTGAATTTTTATTCCGTGCACTCAAGGGGACAATGTGTGACTCAGGGGACTAAGTGAAAGAAGCGTTTTATTGCAGTACATTGCATGCTGGACGCTAATTACACCAGTTAGAATATTCTCTCAGCATTATCCATTCATGTGGAAGTCAAATACACAGGGGGCAGAATTTAAAATAACTTTTAAAATAAAAAAGAAAAGAGAACAAAATACTTAAGTGGAAACATATATTAGAAGTTAAGAATTTTCACTTAATAATTTTTATCCATTAGAGTTATAGCATTATCAAGTTCTCCCCAAATTTTACATTATTGTAAAAACACACAAATATGTACATTTTCATATATACTACACATAGGTATTTGAAATCTTGAAAGCTATAGTAATTTGTCTATACAGTTCCCATAAAAGGAAGCATGTATTATTTTGCCACTCTGGATTATTTCTTTTCACTGTGAACAACTACAGTTGTGACAATTTTGCTTCCATATACTGCATGAATTCATGAAATTTGTCTCATTTTTAGGAGGTCATTCTATAGTGGCCACGAAAATTAGAATAGTTTCAAGTTAACAGACCTGAACGAATAGAACATATCAGTTAAAAATCAGGATTCATTCTTAAAATAAAAGTCACATGTAATGTTGAAAGGGGACTGTGCTGATAGTCCTATTCTTTGCCTTTTAAATCAGTTGTTGATAGAGGTAATAAGCCAGCTTAGAGAGAATAAGCTTTCTGGAATAGAGGGATTTCTCTCACAGCTGACCAACACAGAGAAATTTAAAAATGGCCTGTGAGATCCCCATCACATATAGTTCTCTAGGTCATTTAGAACCTCCTCAGAGGTTAAATTACTTAATATTTTACTAATTTAGTAATATTTGTTTCTTGGGAACACATTCAGTGAATCAGAGAAAGACTTCATTATTTTGGTTTTCCTTAATTTTATTTTAAATGGAGGAAGAATGTAACAGAATAGAGAGAAAAAGAGTTATGTATTACTGATATTTGTTTTCCAAAATTTACATGTTCTAAGGGGAATAGAGAACTATAAAATGAATATCCGATGCTCTGGGGAAGAGAGAAGAGATGTGGAAGACAGAGGTAGAGTGTAGAGAAATGGTCCAGGAGTTCGGTTCCCTGGTGCCTCTGACCTCTGATTCGAATCTACCTCTGTGTCAAAACCAGTGACAGTGTAGGTTCTGATGGTACCTTAGCAGGACACTAGGGACCAAGGTGTTACATAGTGTGTCTAGAAACAATGCGTCAATACTAAGGATATGCTGACTGCTGATTAAATGCTTAGTAGATGGGATTTAGTTCCACTATCAGGCTTGCGATTGAATCAAATGAGTTATTTAATCCTTTTTGCTGGCCTATACATGACATCATTCCAGGTACACTTGAACTTAATAAATTTCCCACAAGAAATACTGCTAACTCAATTATAAGGAAAGCAGTACAAAGCCATCCAGGTACCTAAAATAAATTTAAAAAATGGATGAATGGATAGAGAAGATATGGTACATATATACAAAGGAATACTACTCAGCCATAAAAAAGAATGAAATACTGTCATTTGCAACATGGATGCAAATAGAGATTATCATACTAAGTGAAGTAAGTCAGAAAGAGAAAGACAAATACCATATATCACTTATATGTGGAATCTAAAATATGGCACAAATGAACCTGTCTACAAAACAGAAACAGACTCACAGACATAGAGAACAGACTTGTGGTTGCCGAGGGGGAGGGGGAAGGGAGAGGGATGGAGTGGGTATTTGGGGTTGGTAGATGCAAACTATTACATTTAGAATGGATAAACAACAAGGTCCTACTGTATAGCACAGGGAACTATGTTCAATATCCTGTGATAAACTATAGTGGGAAAGAATATAAAAAAAGAATATATGTGGATAACTGAGTCACTTTGCTGTACAGCAGAGATTGGCACAGCATTATAAATCAACTATATGTCAATAAAAAAATTTTAAAATATATAAAAAGATAAAATATTAAAATTAGTAACAATGATACAAATACAGATGGTTTTATGCATCTAAGCTTAAGCATTTTTGTTGGCTTCTTTTTCTTGTTAATATATATTACTAATATATTTTTGAAACTCCAGACTTTATGGCACATAGGACATTTCATAAGAAATAGGCATGTAGCCCTGGGTCTGGCTTATATTAAGTCAATAATTATTTGTTAAGTCATTACCTGACAATGAATTGTAATAATTACACTTGTATCTTGATTAGGCTCTTTCCTTTTATTTTGTAATCCACTCATTTTCCGATAGATAAGTGAAAAGCATTCTTAAAACAAATTTAACTAATTAGTCCTTATTTAAACTCTGAGTACCATGGCACAAGCTTCTCTCAACACCTAAAGAGTATTAATGATATCTGTTTACATCAACTTTGAGACCCAATGAACAGAGAGGAAATCTTCTCCAGAACTCCATGTGACCCTTCATGAGTCTTACTCCAGGCAGGAAATGATTACCTAGCAGGGTACACTTAGTAGCGTGTGTAATGAAATCAGAGATTTCTAAGAGTCAACCAATTTAGTTGTTTCATAGAACAGTTAACTTACTACTTTTTTAGTGTACCATTTCTAGATAGGAAAATAACCTTCCAATATTAACCAAGCCTCTGAAACTCTAACAGTTCAAACACAATAGGGTCCAAGAGGTGCCATGTAAGGGTGAGCCCTTATTCTTTAGCAAAGATGCCCTCTTCCTTCCAGTGAAGGACAGAGAAAATAAGCTTCTATAAGATTTATTGTGAATGTCCATTTTAAAACTGCAAAGGTTATTCTTAGCTAATCCAGAATGAAAGCATAACAATTTTTTGAATCACCTTAAATGATTTTTTTTAGCTATGGAACTAAAATTCATTCATTTCCAATAAATTTATTATGACATTTAATCATCTGGTACTTTTTCTCTGAAGGTTTAAACACTTAAAAATCTGTTATTATCAAACAGCTTGAAGATAACTGCTCTTTTTAAATCATCTCAAGCAAGGTTAAAATAAACAGAATCAAAATAACTAGAACAAATCAATCTTCTATAAAAGCATCTTAATGTTAATATTTCTTATTTTAATTAGTTTTCCTCTCAAATTTTAGGCCATTACAAGTTCAATTATCTTTAATTGGACTTTTTAATCTTTAAATTTCAATCATTTTGATCCATAATAATCCACTTGGATTGAAAATTATTGTCTCTGGTTTACTTAATTTGGTAAATGCTGCATATGTCACTTGCAATATTTTATTTACTAATTGTAATTTCACACGTTTGTGGAGAATGACATATATATATCACTAGAATTGAAATAACTATGTAATTTAATTTTGAAATTCCATATATATAGTTCAATTAACTTTTCTAGGATAAAAGTGATAAAGGATGCCTTTTATCTGTAGTTTTTCAACCAATTAACATCCATTTTTTGAAGAAATATTTGCTAATATAGAAATTTCTAATCTTAAATACTTATTTTTCTGACGAAATCAGATGCCTTCACATTCCTTTACTACAAAATACAGCACATAGAAAGATACATGGGTGGAGGAAAAGATGAGAAAGTAAAAATTAAAAATAGGGATTCCACAGAAAGAAAAGATACATTAGTGATTGTCTACGGTGATGATGGAATATTGGGACATCTCTATGACAATTTACAATTCCTATACCTTAGGCTGGAATTAGACATTCAGGTTCCTTCCAAGATGATGGAATTAGTAGTGACTGATGGTGCTTACTTCTTCCACATCATGTCTCAAGGACAAGGGAAGGAAAATATAAAGAGAAAGAGAAAATTGTGTATAACTCTCAGGGAGACTAAGACATGTGAACTGGCATGTTGGTATGAATTCTGCTTTTCTCCAGCCTTTGTCAAAGCCATGTTGATTAGAATATTAGGGTGGTGTCCTTAGTAGTAAAATCAAAGAAGTAGTGGCAGACACGCTATAGGATAGGTTAAGGAAAATAAAGACCCCAGTCAGTCACTTTCCAACTGCTCCTGCAAATCCCAGGAATGGCAGATTATAATACGGGGAATATAGATCATGGATACACAGTAGAATCATCTGGAGGAGCCCTTATAAATATCAATATCCAAGGCATATCCCTAACCAATAAAATCAGAATTTCTTATTATTGGATTTTCTTGCCTTATTGCACTTGCTAGAATCTCCAATACAAAATTGAAAAAAAAAAGACATAAACACTTTTTTCTTGTCACTGAGTTTAGAAGAAAGACTTTCACACTTCATCTTTAAAGATTTTTTTTTTGCTATGCATTAATTCTGTAGACACTGCTAAATAAACAAATCTTTATTGAGAATAAACATCTAATTCTATCAAATACATTTTTTACATCTATTGTAATGCTCAAACACTTCCTTCTATTCTGTCAATTTTATTAATTTTCAAATGTCATACTATTTTTGTAACACAAATTAACCATCAAGCTTTATCCACTTAATGTATTTACTGACTAGATAAGCTAATGATTTCTTTAAGATTTTTAAATGTTTTTATTAGTTTATTAGCTTATATATATATTTAACAACCTTATTGGACTATAACTGTTTTATAACTCGATATGTATGTTCCTATGGCCATTTTCTTAATTGTTTTGGGATTGTTTTTGTAGATCCTTTTCTTCTCTTGTGTTTCCCACTTAGAGAAGTTTCTGTAGCATTTGTTTTAGAGCTGGTTTTGTGGTGCTGAATTCTCTTAGCTTTTGCTTGTCTGTAAAGCTTTTGATTTCTCCATCGAATCTGAATGAGAGCCTTGCCGGGTAGAGTAATCTTGTTTGTAGGTTCTTCCCTTTCATCACTTTAAGTATATCATGCCACTCCCTTCTGGCTTGTAGAGTTTCTGCTGAGAATCAGCTGTTAACCTTATGGGAGTTCTTTTCCCTTTTCCCTTGCTGCTTTCAGTAATTTTTCTTTGTGTTTAATTTTTGCCAATTTGATTACTATGTGTCTCGGTGTGTTTCTCCCTGGGTTTATCCTGTATGGGACTCTCTGCACTTCCTGAACTTGGGTGGCTATTTCCTTTCCCATGTTAGGGAAGTTTTGGACTATAATGTCTTCAAATATTTTCTCTGGTCCTTTCTGTCTCTCTTCTCCTTCTGAGACCCCTATAATGCGAATGTTGTTGGGTTTAATGTTGTCCCAGAGGTCTCTTACGCTGTCTGCATTTCTTTTCATTCTTTTCTCTTTATTCCATTCCACAGCAGTGAATTCCACCATTCTGTCTTCCAGGTCACTTATCCATTCTTCTGTCTCAGTTATCCTGTATTGCTTCCTTCTAGTGTAGTTTTCATTTCAGTTATTGTATTGTTCATCTCTGTTTGTGTGTTCTTTAATTTTCTAGGTGTTTGTTAAACATTTCTTGCATCTTCTTGATCTTTGCCCCCATTCTTTTTCTGAGGTCCTGGATCATCTTCACTATCATTATTCTGAATTCTTTTTCTGGAAGGTTGCCTATCTCCACTTCATTTAGTTGCTTTTCTGTTTTATTTTCTTGTTCCTTCATCTGGTACATAGCCCTCTGCCTTTTCATCTTGTCTGTCTTTCTGTGAATGTGGTTTTTGTTTCACAGGAACAGGATTGTAGTTCTTCTTGCTTCTCCTGTGTGCCCTCTGGTGGATGAGGCTATCTAAGAGGCTTGTGCAAGTTTCCTGATGGGAGGGACTGATGGTGGGTAAAAGAGAGCTGACTGTTGCTCAGTAAAACTTTAATCTGTTTTACTGCTAATGGGTGGGGCTGGGTTCCTTCCCTGTTGGTTGTTTGGCCTGTGACACCCCAACACTGGAGCCTACCTGGGCTCTTTGTTGGGGCTAATGGCGGACTCTGGGAGGGCTCACTCCAAGGAGTACTTCCCAGAACTTCTGCTCCCAGTGTCCTTGTCCCCACGGTGAGCCACAGGCACCCCCCGCCTGTGTAGGAGCCCCTGCAACACTAGCAGGTCGGCCTGTTTCAGTCTCCCCTGGGGTCACTGCTCCTTCCCCTGGGTCCTGATGCATGCACACTACTTTGTGTGTGCCCTCCAAGAGTGCAGTCTCTGTTTCCCCCAGTCCTGCAATCAATCCCACTAGCCTTCAAAGTCTGATTCTCTAGGAATTCCTCCTCCCGTTGCCGGACCCCCAGGTTGGGAAGCCTTACATGGGGCTCAGAACCTTCACTCCAGTGGGTGGACTTCTGTGGTATGTGTTCTCCAGTCTGTGAGTCACCCACCCATCAGTTATGGGATTTGATTTTACTGTGATTGCGCCCCTCCTACCGTCTCATTGTGGCTTCTCCTTTGTCTTTGGATGTGGGGTATCTTTTTTGGTGAGTTCCAGTGTCTTCCTGTCGGTGACTGTCCAGCAGCTGGTTGTGATTCTGGTGGTTCACAAGAGGGAGTGAGAACACGTCCTTCTACTCCGCCATCTTGGTTCAGGGTCACTCCCCAGGACCGAGCTTATTAGCTTATATTGTTAATGTAAAATCTTGTCAGTTTTTCACAAAGAATATGATAGTCTCATAAACTGAATTAAGAATAATTCACACTTTCTGTTTTCTCTGGACGAATTTTATGTAACACAGATGTAATATCTTTCTTAAATATCTGAAAGAAGTCAGCATTGACATGAAGATGACTTTCTGGGAATATTTTGAATTACAGATTCAATTTAATATTTTGTATTTAATAATTTTATGATTACTCAGAGTTTCCTTTTGGGAGAGTGTGGTAGTTAGTGTCTTTCTATAAATTTGGCTGTTTCTTCTAATTTTTAAATTTATTGACATAAAATTATTTTATCTTTTTTTATGAGTGTTCGAGGGCTAATCTGCTTTCTCTTTTCTTTCTCTTTTTTTTCTAAGATTTATTGAGGTATATTTGATATATAAAAAATTGCACATGCACACATTTAATGCATACATTTAGATGAGTCTGAACATATGCATATACCCATGTTAACATCATTACAATCAAGATACTAACCATATCCATCACCTCTAAAAATTCCTTGTGTTCTTTTGTGTGTGTATTTTATGTGTGTGTATATAGTAAGAACACTTAACATGAGAACTATCTTCAACGTATTTTAAAGAGTATAGTACTCTAATGATACCTGAATGTACTATGTTGTACAGCAGATCTTTAGAACTTATTCATCTTGCATAACTGAAACTTTATACACATTGAGCAATAATTCCCTATTTAAAAAAATTTGTACATAGGATATGTGCTATAGAATTTTGTGTCCCGCCAAAAATTCGTATGTTGAAACCTATTCCCCAACGTGATAGTATTTGGAGGGGTGGTGGTCATGAGGGCAGGAGTAGTGCTCTTATGAAAGAGACCACAGAGAGCCCCTTCTGCCATGAGAGAACACAGTGAGAAGATGGCCACCTATGAGCCAGGAAGCTGGCTCTCACCAGACATCAAATCTGTTGGCACTTTGATCTTGGACTTTCCAACCTCCAAAACAGTGAGAAATAAATTTCTCTTGTTCATAAGCCATCTAGTCTATGGTATTTTTTTTATAGCAGCCTACACAGACTAAAACATTCCATATTGTCAACATTCTTGACATTTATTATTTGTGCACTTTGTCTTCTTTCTTGATCAATCTTTCCAGTATAATAGCAATTTTATGAAATTATCTTTCATAATTAATGCCAATTAAAATTTTCAAGCAACAAACTTTTACATTTATTGTTCTTCTCTTTGTTTTGGTTACTATATCATTGATTTCTGTTCTCATCTTCATTATTTCCTTACTGGTATTTTCTTTGGGTTTGTTTGCTTATGCATACTAATTTATGGGGATAGATCTAGCTAGTTGATTTTTAGCATTTCTTCTTTTGCAGTATATGCATTTAATGCTATTAACTTACCTCTAAGCATGACTTTAATGCTTCTCATGAGTTGTGCTATGTTACGTTTTCAATGTTATTTAAAACAAAAGTTTTTCTAATTTTCATCATGACTTCTCCCTTAATCAGTGGATTACTTTGAAATAAGTTAATGCTTAATTTATGTACTTTGTTTTTCTGTTTTTTTCTGTCATTTGGTGAGTTACTTGAATTTTTTTTAGGATCCCATTTTGCTTTCATTAGTGTTTTGAGTGTTTCTATTTGTATAACTTTTCTTTCACTGATTTCTCTATTATATGTACATAACTTAGGACAGTCTACTGGTGTCATATTTTAGCAGTTGAATGAAGCCTAGAAAACTTGTCTCTTTATTTCCCTTACCCTACCTCCATTTATAATATAGTTGTCAGAAATACTGCCTCTATATACAATTAGAATCCTATCAAAAAAGGTTATAATTTTGCTTCAACCATCAAAATAAAATTTAGAAATCTCATTAGGAAAAGGAATGCCTTTTGTATTTATCCATATTTTTGGTTACCTAGTTCTTTCTCCCTTCTTACTATTCTAAAATTCCTTTTTAAAAATATATATGTAGTTTCCTTTCTGTTTCTGCCCATTCTTTTAGGGTTAAAGCTTCTGGTTACAAATTCTCTAGTTTTTCTTTATCTGAGAATATTTGATCTCCCCCTCATGAATGATATTTTTACTCTATGTAAGATTTGGGGTTGACATTTCTTTTATTGCCTCACTAAAAAAAAATATTGTGCTACTTCCTCCCTTCCTCCATGAAAAATCCTCTGTCACTCACATTTTTTTTTTTTTAACACTCCAATAGGCAAGGTGTCACTTTTCACTGGCTGCTTTCAAGGTTTTTTATTGGTCTTTAGTTTTCAAAAATTTTAATATGATATGACTTGACATGAATTTGTTTGGATTTGTCTTGGCGTACACTCAGCCTCTTGAATCTGTAGTTCTATGCCTCTTACCAGAGTTGGGGCTTTCTTTTCAGCCATTATTTCTTCAAGCAACTTTTCAGCCCTTCCCTATCTTTCTGGGACTGCAATGACATGAATACTAAAAGGTCTCAATCATTTAACTCTACCCTTTCTATATCAATTTGGTTTAGTTGTGTCTCTTGTATACTTCCTCAAGTTGTATATGTTTTCTCCCACAATGTATATTTTTATATACTTAGTCAAGTTTTAAATTTATTAGCATTTATTGTATTAAGGTCACATAATGATTAAGAGGTAAAGCCAGAATTTGAATATCTAAATGTAATTTTTAGGCCCTACAGTATTAGAAACAGAAATTTTGAGTATTATGCAATGCATAATTGTTCTGTAAACTTTATAATGTATATCTAAGCAGTTTGGAGTACCTAAAAGTTGATTTTCCAAAAATCAACTTCTTATTACCCGAATCCTATTAATGATTAGAATTTACCACTGATCATCAGTATTTGGTATATGTTTCACTTAACAGGTTTGAGACTTATTTACACATGATATCAATTAGTTTTTAGCTTAAAAAAACCTTTAATATAATTTCACTTCAACATTTTCTGTGTACAATTAATTCAATGAAAGTGTCTTTCTTTCATATATCTTGATTTGGGTCCATGAATAATATGTATTGATTCCATGCCCTTAATAAATACAAAACATATGATGAGATGATTAGAAAAAGGATAAATGCTAATTTAGAGACTAGAAATAACATCCCATCTTCACCTTTCACCACGATCTGCCATGGAATATGTAGATCATCAATAAATACCTACTTGGGAGTCATGTATGAAATGGTGAAATAAATAGAGTGTCAAAAAAAAGTCTATCTGTTAAAACTAAACCCATTAATGACTGAGTTATATATCACAAATTTTATCACAGTCAGGAATACAAGGTGCTTCTGTACAGTTGTAAACACTTAAAATTGGGAAGAAATTTTGACAATTTTTCAACTAAGGAACCATGTATTCACGATTGGTTACACTTAGCCTCTTGCCTGAAAGACACTCACAGTATAATTGTTGTGATTCTCAAAGTGAGTGTCAGTGTTGTTTCATAAAGGGAGCAGGAAAGGGCACAAAGGTCTGTGCATGAAAATAAGCAAAAACAAAGCTTCCTATTCAATATTATGACAGTTTTTTTTTTTGCATTTGAGAAGTGAATAACATTCTGAATTGCTTTTACACTTGGAGCTACTATTTTATAATGAAAAGTGATATTCGCTATAAAAATACTTTCTTCCCGACTAAATCATAAGCTTCATAAGGAAGGGTACATATCTATTTTGTTTAGTCACAGTATAGCACAGTGCCTTATGCATAACATATGCCCAATAACTGCTTGTGTAATTGAATACACAGACCAAAGATCAAAAAAGTCTTCTTAAGTAGTTAAGCATGGATTAAAACCATTGAGAAATAGAGCCCAAAGTGGGTCTGCATCTGTTCTGGGTTCTTTTTCCGGCTTGATGGTGAAAAGAAGCCTGAGTAAGGAGTTCAAATGAACAGAAAGGTGTGAGAAGCCTGGAAACATGTCACTGGACAGAGAGGGGTGGTTTGGAATCCAAAACCTTTAGGCTGACTGAAAAGCCTGGGGCATAGGCGATATTGGTCCTGCAGAGACATAGAACAGGCAGCCAGTGTCAAGCTTGGTGCCCCTTCAGCAGAAGTTGTAAGGAGAACTGGGTACAGCCTCTGCCCTGATATTTGCTATATTATAATCAAAGTAATATTAATAATAACATAGCTGTTAACCATTTGGAGTGATATTGTTTCAGGAATTTTCAAATTCAGAGGGTAAGTTATTTAACTTAACAACACACAGTCCCTGATCTGAAAAATGTAAATTATCACAGTGTCTTGATGGGTTATTATGAGGTTGAAGAGAGATCATAGATGAGAAGATTTAGGGGAATACTCACTGAGGCAGGTTTCAGTAAATTATTGCCAAGCAACCAGTGACAAAACCGAAGTATAACCTTCAACTGTAGGCATTATTACAAATAGCTTCCCTGCTTTTAAAATATTACTCCAATAATTTCAGAATCTTAACCCAAGAACTCTATGGAGACAATCAACTAGGTAATATAATTGCACTGGTAAGAAAATAATGGATGAAATATAGAGGTATATTTTATTTTCTGCAGGACTGACAATCAGATTCTATTTGCATGACTGTATTAGCTAAGCTTGAAGAGTAGACCATTATTATCAGATAAATGCATTCCTTCTCATTCCATTTTTTCTTGATTAATAACTTATTCATATTATTTTGCCACACCAGCTGCCCCTCCCTGTAGAAGTTAAGTGTTTGTTGCTCTTGTATCATATTCATGTTTGATGTCAGAGTGTCAACCTACAAGCAACATATCTACATTGGACCTTTGCTTATTCTATTGTGAATCAGAAGGTTTCCAAACTGTCAATCAAGATTTTCTGATTTTTCTGTTTTAGATGGCATCTACCTTGGTATACCCGAACCATCTAGATATACAAGATTATGTTTTACCCAGGCATTTTCTATTTACCAAGAAATATAAAAATAATAAAAATAAGGTTATAATATGACTGAACTCTATTTTTCAATCCAGTCTTAAAATATATAATCTTATCAATCTATTTTAGATAACTGAAATATAGAAAATATTATAGGCATAGGTTATATGAGGTTAACACTACGTGAAAACTGGTGGTAAATAAATGATAAAATACTAAGGCTGATAAATAATACTAAGAGTGAATACAATTACTTATGTTCAAGTTAAGCTGTCAAATTAGCAAACTATTGTTTTCTAGTGAAAAGTGCCGCGGTTTCTTTAATAGCCAAAAATAATCAAGAGCTTGACATTTTTGTCTCATCAAAGTCTAGTTCCCCATTAAGAGAACTCTATAAGGACAGGAAAAGGGCAGTCTTTTGAACTGACACATCAGTAAAATGATAAATCCCTGGTGAGCTCCGATTTACAACACCCAAATAGAACTAGCCAGCATCATTAGTTATAGAAGCAATAATATATTTACCAAATCCTATTCACAGGAAACAACAGAGAGCTAAATATATAAATATTATGATAATGTAAACACAAGTAAAGAAAAGATCAAAGAGGATGATCAACCAAGATGTACACATAATCTCACTATCAAAATTCAAACTTTATTTTACATAACAAAACATCATCTAAATGAGTTAATCAATGTCTACATTTTTCTATATCTATTTCTCAATTTTTGGAGGAAGAATTGCCTTATTGTGCTAGGAATTATTCTATTCTTAAGGCTTTTTAAAATGATAAATGATATTTTAAAATGTTTTGTTTTTATTCTTTCTCCACAGAGATGAAATTCATTTTATTTCAAACAAAAGAATAAAATCTTATTGCATAGTGTGTTCTTAGCATCTGACATTTAGAGGCATGAATGATTGATAACTCCACTTTACTTAGCAGGGAGATTAATCTTTATGTAGATTCAAGAGTAGGAAGAAAAGAGACATTCACATTTCTTACTTTTATACCAGCACTGCTGTAAATTGGAAGTGTCAAAAATAATTTGTAGTTTATATGCATGGAAATAACTCTATTTTTGTTTAAATGTACTAACATTAAAGTTTCCTATATAAGGTAACCACTGCATATTTTTTAAATATCATAAATTTATAATTTATGTCTATGAAGTTATCTTCTATCCTTTTATTGGTTTTTTGCTAAGTAATTTAGAATGCTATTCAGGAATCACTGGACATTAGCTTCAAAAATGAGTCATGGATAATGGAAATGCTATGCTTGCATCTACAAATTTTACATATGAAATTACTACACATTTATGGTGAATATTTATCATAAACTGAGTTCCCCATATGGTTGAAGAATGTTTTTTTAAAAGTTTTCTTTTCATATTCAGAGCAATATGATTATCAAAAATAGTTTAATTTAACAAATCTTTTGTCAAAATTTGAACTTAACTGTATCTGCATAATACCCATCATAAGCATATGTGTAAATATATACATATATGTATTTCCAGAAATCTAATTTTACAATAAGTAATAAATTACCTCATTGAAATTAAATGAATACAGGATTAATTAACAACAAGCTAAGTCTATATTTTAGTGAACATTGAACAGAAATGTTTAAAGGGCTTTAGTAAATGGGAAGGAACAAGGTAAAGAAGAAAAAAGAAATTCTGGATATACGAATAAGGATTCCTGCATTAGGCGCAGATAGATTCTGAGCACCTATCACCTTTTCCATCTGGAATGACCCCTTTCAAGATCATAGGACTGTCTTGTATAATCAGTAGCAAATAATACGGGAGGAAAAAAAGGAAAAACTTTTGAAAAGTGGAAGATCTTATAATGAGGATTGATAAAAAGGGAGAAGCAAGGAAAGTAGAATCAACAGAATGTGGTATCATAGAAGGGTAGTAAAGAAAGTATTCCAAGAAACAGGGGTGATTAACTTCATCAACTTATAGTTGACATGGTCAAGAGAAGTTTTTTTGTTTTTGTTTTAAATTATTGCCTATTTATTTGTGTGTTTGGTTGGTTCACTGATTTTTTTTTTTATGGTTTTGTGTTTATTTGTATTTGGGAGATATTAGAGCATGTTGAAAAGAATAATCCAACTTACAATATAATTTAAAGTATAATTATATTGTAAATTACAATATAATTTACAATATAATTTAATTTAAATTCTCACATTTCAAATGAGAATTTTCCAACTATTTTTCAATGTGCCTACCCTTCCTAACCTTTAGAGAGTAAAAGGCATTCAGCATCAGGCAAGGTGCCATTTTAGAAAGTAGAGAGGGCAAGTACTGCCTCCTGCACACTTTGCCTGGTATGAAAACTTTACTTACTAGAATGGTGTAAGTTGCCTCTCCTGCTCTTGGACCAGGAGCTAAAGTTGACACAGCATGTACTCTCTCTAAACTCCTACATGGTCCTGTATTGCTTCTGACCTGACCTGCTCCTGAAGTGCAAGTCAGAGCTGAAGAGTTTCTTGCCAAGAAGGGTCTTGACCCTCCTAGAGAATAGTTGGTCTTTGCTTTCCTGACTAGAGTTCTCTGTATGGAAACATTCTCTCTTGTACCAAGCTTTGGTAAAAGTGTACTGCTCGAAAGAAAGGAGGGTTGTTTCAATGAATTTGGAGGTCAGACAAATTAATCCTGAGCCTCACTTCTAGTTCTCCTTAACAACAATTTTGGTTCTTACTATCTACAGGACCGTCACGCAAATGTTTCATTTTCTACCAGACACCGAGATTCTATAATCTTAGTGTTGCCACATGAGAGAAGAGCATGATGAGAAGATAAACAAATTGAATTTTGGAACAGTTCAGAGAGTAGAGAAACAGACCAATACATGAACAGAAAATTGATATACGAAGCAGGGGACCACTTAATATAGGATAGTGGAATAGCTAATTTCTCTATGAAAAAATAATTTTCATTTTGTTCCCACTTTATACCATACCTAAAAAAATATTCTAGGTCAATAAATATGAAAGCAAAATTTTAAAACATTTAGAAAATACATACAGGAGACTTAATGTTCTCAACTTTGAATAGGGAGAGATTTCTTAAGACAGAAAACCAAAACGATAAAGGAAAAAATTAAAGAAATTATAGAATATAATATATATGTATAACTGAATCACTTTGCTGTACACCTGAAGCTAACACAATATTGTAAATTAACTATACTTCAATAAAAATGGTTAAAATTAAATTAAAAATAAATTTAAATATTTAAGCTTTTGTTCATCAAAGTTTACCATAAGATGATTAAAGGTAACCAGGTACTGAAATATGATATTTGCAGCACCTATAAGTAAGAATTAGTAACTAGAATACAGTAAAAAAAATTCAAAAATTCATAAGAAAATAATAAATCTAATAGAAATATAGTCAAAAGACATAATCAAACATTATTGATAAACAGGGAAGCATGGCATAAAACTGTAACACATTTAATTTTTATATGGAGGGGAAAAATTATAATATCAGACAATGAAAAGATTAGAATCAACAAAATTTCTTCTGATATGCTTATCTTCTCAAATACTTTTAGGAAAACTGACTACAATGTAGTATCACTTCATAAAGGCCATCCAGCTACTAGCCCATGTTTATTCTACATTTAACCTTAAATTAGAGTTACCTATTTCTTCTCCTATATTTTATTTTAAAATAAAGTCATATCATACCTTGAAGGTCAAGAATTCTTGTTATCCCAAAAATATTCATAGGGACAGAGAGTCTTAAAAATAATAAATGGTACCATAAATCACAGCTAAATTATTCACAGAGGTAGTCACTGCTGCTGTCCTACTAGATCCATTTTACCTGACGAGTGCATCATTCTCAACCTCTTGCCAGTGATGGCTGCTAACAGCTCTCAGCTTAAGCCTAAGCATCGTTAAAATGAAATACAAAACGGAGACTGGACTTGAGAATTTCCTGAGCAGACAAAACCGTTTAAGCCACATAAGCGAAACTAAATCTCTTATTTCATAAACATAAGTGAAACTTCACTTAGGTTACTTCTTGTAAATGCTTCTGACAATCATAATAGAAGCTTAAGTCAACTTCCAAAAGTAGGATGAGATAATCCCTTTTAACCAATCCCCTGCCATCTGGAAACCTCCACTGTAAGCAATTACTGTAAAGGGTTAATAAGTTCCTCATTTTCACGTTATAAGCCATCCAGTAACTTCATGCCCCAGAGCTTCATATCAGTCTGTGAATTTAAAGCCTCCCACTTTACGAATTGTTCTTATATGCACGATAGTCTCTTTCTAAATACTATTTATTGATTTGGTGGTTTTAATTTTGCTATTTCTAGATTTTTGACAGCATCATAGACATTGAAATTCTCACTGTTCTTGAACATGACAAGCTTTTCTAAACCTCTTCACCCACATACTCGGTGCTCCATAATCTTTCACCAGATAAATTCTAACTCATCTTTCAAGGGTCACTTCAGAAACACCTCATCTTTGCATTTCCATTACAGAATGAGTTGTGTTCTGTAATTCATCTGTTTACATGTCCCACTTCCATTCCTCTCTCTTTTTACCTAGAAATTTGTTAATGCTTTGATTGCTTCTGCATTTCTGAGGACAGGGTCATTTATATTTATAAAAAATATGTATCTGCTTTTTTAGTATAACATAATTAGAAGTGATAGCATTTTGTACTGTTTCTTAGCAGCATTGTTCTTCCTGCAGCCTGATGATCTCCTTGCCTGGGAAACTTAAAAATCTATCCCTTTGTTGTTAGCTCTGATATAAAAGTATGAAATAGAAAGCGGGTAAGGTTTCTTATGTTTAAACTTTCAATGATAAATTCAATAAATAAAAAGTGTTTTTAAACTCAAGATAATGCTTTTATAATCACAAAAGCTAAAAGTATTCTCCCAAATAAAGTTTTCAAGGATACTGATATGGGACACAACTGTTTACTAAGGCAGAAGGACTGATTCAACTATTGTGTACTAAGAAGTATATCATGTATTTTTCTCACTTCTAATATTTAATATTAAGGCTCCAGCTACAATCCTTTCTTACAAAGAATGTTTTATCTACCTCATTATAATGACTAAACTAATTTACATTAAGGATGATACAGCTTTGATCCCTAAAATGTATTTTCTGTAGTTTGAGGGGTTTTGTTTTGAATGCAAGAGCAAAGAGCAAAAAAAGATTGCCTGAAGAAAATTATTATATTTCCATCAACTAAAAATAGTTTATTGCTAATGTTTATTATTCTATAAGAATAAATTTATAATAAAAGTAATAGAACAGGCATATGCTATGACACACCACTACATTTTGTGCAAATTCTAGCTAATTGCCTAAGTAGGATTATAATGTAGTGAGTATCAGGAAAGGAATGTTTACTTCATAATCTTCCCAAGTCTCCCATCTGGCTAAAGAAGCAAATGACTCTACTTGAAGGATGAAATCCTCTTGATTTGAGGGGAAAAGGGTGGGTAAGAGTGAAGTCAAGGAAAGAGTGTTGCAAAGTCAAAGATCATGGGATTTGAACTCTAATAAACATATAGGATAAACTAATTTTACAAATTATTTTTCCTGGTTAAATAAAAAGCTACTTTTGCAGCCTAAATTAATGTTATAGTTAAAAGCAATATTCTATATTTTTCAGGAAATACAGTCTTAAAAATAACAGTTACAATATAACTGTAAAAATATAATGAAACTGAACTTTTTTATTTTAAATGGTATTGCTTTGTAGTTCTATTATTCTTATAACCTTACTACTAAGATTTTCATGAGTATTTAAGAGATATTCAATTAGGTACTAACTTAGCTATTTACCCCCAAATTTAATATGATATATGTAAGATGTAAGGTTTTGTTCTATTAAATCAAAATATGTGCACTGTAAACATTTGCAGCAGAGACTGCTTCTAGGTACATAAGTCAACATGCTTAGCTACCAGAAGAAATGTATTCTCTTATGAAGGTAAAAATATGCTTTCACAGAGAATTGGCAAATAGGAGCTTTGGATGGCAAAACATGTAGATGTTACCACTTGAGGTCTTTTCACGGTTTGAATTAATGTTAAGTTTTACAAACCTAGGGAGAAATACAACTGCGAGACTTACGTTTCAAATCCAGGAGTGTAGAACTTGGAATATTCCACAGAGATTAATTTACAGAGATTTGAAATCTATTCTTTCCAACACTGACCTCTATTATCAATGCCAACAGAGGATGTTCAACATATAAGAAAGGAGCTGTACATGATGGTATTATCACTGCAGGGCTCTCTTCCCCCCCCCCCCCCACCAATAAAATGCTACTTGTTACACTTTTTTTTTTTCTGAGATATAAGGTGAGCGGGGGTGGGGGGGATGATCGAAAAGAATTAAGTCTGACAGGGCAGAATTAAGTCTAACAGGGCAGGCAGAGAGTGTCAGGAAGACCAGGAATATATACACATTATATTCTGACCTTGAATTTGGCTTACCTCAATTACACAACAGTACTGCAAGCACATCCTGAGGGCCATTACAGTCTATTAATTTATCATCCTAAAATACCTTTCACCATAATTTATGAACCCAAAGCGGGACTTAAAAGTTAAAGACGGCAACTCCTTCTAGGTTCAGTGCTATACAATGTGAAATAATGCATTTCTCTTGACAAAAACACATTTTCATTATATTTTAGGTGCACGTTATTATTGTTTGGATCCATGACTTTACCTGCATTTAAGATCAATTTTAAAACATAATGAAACAAGTGCAGTTATAAACAGCAAGAGAAATGTTTCTTTGTTTTATTGGTTGTTTTTGTTTGTTTGTTTATCAGCTAAAGTATCATGGGACCTACAGACCTTCACACTCAGGCTACAGTGAAATCAGGTAGAGTAGTTTGACAGGTTCACATCTATTTAGTGTAAAAGGTTATGCATTTTAGTGGAACCAGCACTGAGTTTGGATTCCAGTTCTGGTTCTACCTCAACTTGCTATTTGTATTTGACTGTGTCACTTAACTTCTTAGAGCTTCTTTTTCCCTATCTGTTAAATCTATCTATTAAATGAAGACTAGGCTTATCCTGGAGTATGACATTTAATTCCTCTAATCTCAGTTTATTTATCTCTAACATATTTATAATAATAATTTATAATAATTACAAAGTTGTTTTGCAAGTTAAATGATTTAATATAATTTAGATAACTTATTAACTATAGTATATTACTTGCAATGCTTGTTTGCAGCATTTTAGGAAAACAAATAAAATTATGAAGTTTTGTATAAATAACAGGAATGAAAGTGTAGGATTTTTTAAATGAGCCAATAAACTAAACATCACTTATAGAAGAATAATGATTTTATTTTATTATAAATATGTGAGAAAATCTGGGAATCTTTGCTGTCTCCTCACATGGTGGAAGGGGTAAGGGAGTTCTCTGGGGTCACTTTCATAAGGACACCAATCCCATACATGAAGGCTCCACCCTCATGACTTAATCATCACCCAAAGGCCTCACCTCTAAATACTATCACCTTGGGGATTAGGTTTCAACATATGAATTTTGGAGAGACACAAATATTCAGGCTATAGTAGCATCTTTAAAAGTATTACAACATAAGCTAAGTTAAGTGATTTCTTTCCAAATTCTCATAGTCTATTTAGGAAGAGTAAACAAGAAGTTTGGGAAAGTCTATAAAGCCATTTTGGAAGTAACAACTTACAGATGGAACGTTGTTAGAACTCATCCTTTGCCTCAAATAAGGATCCCCACATGAGATTGTTTTATAAAAGAGATTGGTTTTTTTGTTGTTGTTATTTTTGGTTTTATATCCCATGGCTAAAAAGGCAGGAATATCTTAGATGATATAAAATGAACCAAATTAGAACATTATATGAAGGCAAATATTGTAGGAACAAATGAAATTTAAAAATTATGGACACTGGGAATAATGTCCATTATTTTAAAAGTCACTAGTTAAAGTATAAATGTTGAGAGTTACTGATATTTGCATTTTATATTTATTAACCTAAGAAAGGAAACTTAATATGTAAGTGTACGTTGAGTGCAATTTTTAGCATTGTGGTCAACAATTAAATCTAAATACTCTTCTACAAGACACACAAATGTGGGAGAAGATATAAAAACACGTCTTTTAAATGAACAGGGGACATTGCAATAAAAGTATGAGAAATTACTCAAGTCCAAAAACAATGAGAGTCAAAAACCATGTTATAGAGAATGTTTTCACTCTCTAGCTACTCCTTGGGAATTTCTTGATCTCCATAATTTACAATTTGAGGTTTTAATGTCTGCCAGAAGACAGGAGATAAGGCTTTAGGTCCCCACAATACAATATAATCAATGCTCCAGGTAAGCCAGAAACCTTCGAGGGCTCTCTTTCCAGGGAAAGGATAGGCTAAGTATAATCAGCAAAAAGGAAATTACTCTGATGAGGTCTATGCTCTAATGTGAAGGAAAAAAATAAAGTCTAGGTCTGCCCTCAAGCACGTAGGTTTAAAAATAAAGACCACACACACACACACACACACGGGAGGGTCTGGCCAAGAAACCCAAAGTTGAATATATATATTTATTCATATATACACTTATTTATTATCTATCTATTACATAGATTAATAGATAGATAGATAGATACTGTTTTGGAAGAATGCAACCTTAAAAAAGGCCTCAGAATATTCCCACAAATAGTCAACTCAATTATTTTAAAATCTAATAAAACCAGCATTCATAAAGTCAAAGTGAGATTCTGTGAGAATATATAACTGAAGCACCACCTAAGATTTATCTTTAGAAAAGAGGGCAAAAGAGCACTAGGAAGAAAATGGATACAGGTACAATTATAATGAAGATGAAAACAGCAATAATATTGTGATCAAATTTATGTCAGCAACTGTGTATCCTATGATGGCATGAACGATTTCATAGGAAAATCTTGCTCAATAAAAATGACTCAAGAAGAAATAAATTAAATCAGAAGTTTAAAAACCTAGCAAGATTAAAGCAAACATGTACACGTATCAGGTCTGCATAATAAAAGAAGAAAATTGTAGGGCTTCCCTGGTGGTGCAGTAGTTGAGAGTCTGCCTGCCGATACAGGGGACACGGGTTCGTGCCCCGGTGCGGGAAGATCCCACATGCCGCGGAGAGGCTGGGCCCATGAGCCATGGCCGCTGAGCCTGCGCGTCCGGAGCCTGTGCTCCGCAACGGGAGAGGCCACAAAAGTGAGAGGCACACACACCGCAAAAAAAAAAAAATAAATAAATAAAATAAAAACATAAAATTGTACTAACCATCTGAGGAAGAGACAAATCCAAGCTATTATAGATTCTACAGTTGAATATAAAGAGGGAACACTTCCCAACTTACTCTGCCTCATAAAATACTAATATGAAAACCATATAAGGAGACTCTATTAAAAGAAAATTACAGGCTAATTCAAATCAATCACTCAGGGGCAATAATTCTAAATACAATGGTAGTAAACTGAATCTTATAATTTGCACTTTAAAAATCTATAGGGCTTCCCTGGTGGCGCAGTGGTTGAGAGTCTGCCTGCCGATGCAGGGGACACGGGTTCGTGCCCCGGTCCGGGAAGGTCCCACGTGCCGCGGGGCGGCTGGGCCCGTGAGCCATGGCCACTGAGCCTGCGCGTCCGGAGCCTGTGCTCCGCAACGGGAGAGGCCACAACAGTGAGAGGCCCGCGGACTGCAAAAAAAAAAAAAAAGAAAAATCTATAAAAAGGTGGTTCATTAATAGAAAATCTAGTAACATTATTCAGCACAGTAACAAGGTAAAGGAGGAAAATCCCTGCAACCATAGGAACAAATGCAGGAAAAGTAATTGAAAAACATTCCATTTCAACTCATGATGATAAAAAGAAAAGTAAAGCATTCTTAGCAAACTAGTCACATAAGGAAATTATTTAATTGTTACAGAGAACCTACCAAATCATGTAAGAATGTTGTATTTAATTGCACTGTACTGTAGCTTGTTGTGTTGTGTTAGAAGCTGACCTAAAAGTCAGTAATCACTCCTGAATACCTAGTATCACAATTACTTTGCAAAAGTGCACTAATGTCACAAGGGAGCGCAGTGAGAATAAACAATAAATGTTAGATGTCAAGAGTAGAAAATTACAAACAAGTGACAATTAGTGACATAAAATATAATTGACAGAAAACAGAAGAGAATATACAAATATTTGAAAATATTAAGATAGTGCAGCAAAGATTCTGTATACATTCATAATCAAAAAACTATACAAATGAATATAAAAAACAACTAATTAAAATTGATAAAGTTCATATGAAAAAATATAACAAAATGAGTCACAAGTGTACAGAAAAAGATATAAAGCTACTAAACACATTTTTTAAATTTATCTAAATTAAATGCAGAGGAAAGCTTAACACAAGCACAAAAACTTCATTAGTTCTTGGTTAATAAAATTTCAATCAAAACCCCATTAGAGGGCTTCCCTGGTGGCACAGTGGTTGAGAGTCTGCCTGCCGATGCAGGGGACCTGGATTCGTGCCCCGGTCCGGGAAGATCCCACATGCCACAGAGCGGCTGGGCCCGTGAGCCATGGCCGCTGAGCCTGCGCGTTCGGAGCCTGTGCTCCGCAACGGGAGAGGCCACAACAGTGAGAGGCCCGCGTACCGCAAAAAAAAAAAATAAAACAACAACAACAACAACAACAACAAAAAACCATTAGAGAGTTTTGTTTTGTTTAAGTGGAATTTGATAAACTTTTAAATTCATATGGGAGAGCAAACATATAAAAATACCAAAGACAGTTTTGAAGAGAATTTAATGCTAAGTGATATATCCTTTCAGATATCAAAACTAATTGTAAAACTATACTAATAAAAGCACTGGTTGGTGCAAGGATAAATAAACAGATAGAAACAATAAAAAACCAAAATAGACCATCATATATATATATATATATGTATAGATATCTGAAATATGAGAAAAGAGTCATTGCAGATGGGTGAACAAATAATTCAGGGACAGTTTGCCAGCCATATGGAGAAACATTGGATTACCATCTCACTCTACACACAAAATCAATTTCAATTACATTCTTGTATGCTTGTCTTTACAGCAACAAGACAGAGAAGAGCTTCTTAATGAGTACATGCAAAATAAAGAAAAAATTGTTAAATTTAACATCATTATATTAAAAGAAAACTTTGATTCAATTCACAAACAACTTTAAAAAAGGCAAATCATAGACTAGATGATAACTGAAATACTACAGAGTAAAATGTTTCTATTCAAAAATATGAAGAACTTCTCTAAGCTAATATACAAGATTTATAATTCAATATAGGATTAAGGACAACGTACAAATATGCAATGTGTAGAGGAAGAAATGATGCCTGTAAACATGAAAAAATACTCGACTTCACTGGTAATCAGGATAATGGGAATTAAAACCACAGAGATACATTTAAAACTCCTTAGATAGGCAAAAATGAGGAAGCTTTAAAGTAACACTTTTCCCAAGAGTGTGGAGAAACAGGAAATCTACTACATTTTTGATGAAGGTGTAAATTGGACTATCACTTTGGAGAACAACTCAGCAATATCAAGTAAGTGAAGATCCCATTGCTAACTGTATCCTAGAGAAACTCTTGGGAATGCGATTGAAGTGAACAAGAATGCTAATAGCACTGTTTTAAGTGTGGAAACTGGGAACAACCTCAATGTTCATTAAGATTTAGTTATGAAATTAGATAAGGTTTACTGAAGGCATCACACAGAACACTAAGCTGTAGTGAGAACAAATGGATCACAACTCCCAACAATCAATATGTATGAATCTTTGAAAATTTTGAGCAAAGAATAAAAGCAAATTGAAGTATACATTAAAGAATCTTAAAGCATGCAAAACAATATATGTAGTCTAGAGATAAAAAAAGGTCTTAAACTTTTAAGACTAGCATGGGAATCAAATATACCAAATTCAGAATAAAGCTTACTTTTTTCAGGGTTAAAGAAAGGTTGTGATTGCAGAGGGGTACACACAGGCTTCTATTTATAGTTTTTTTCCCTTAAGTTGGGAGCTAAACGTATGGGTATTTATTATGCTATGCATCATACCTTTTATGTCTGAAATATTTCATAGTAAAAAGAATAGTTTAAAATTCTTAACCACAGCTTTTTAAAATCCTGTGTGGTTTCATAAATATTTAAGTGTTATTTTTCAAAATAGATTTTACAGTGCTTTATAACTCAAATATATCTATTTGGAAATAATCCTAGTACTTCGTCACTGCCATAACAGGGCAAAAAATGTACACATATATGAACACACACACATGCCTACAAACCTACAGTCTCTGTTGCAGTAAGGCACATGTAATTATAAAGTTCCAGTACCTGTCATGTAAAAGGAAACTGGTAGCATAGACTTACCATGAAAGCATTCAATACACATTATTACCACTTTAATTATATTTAGATGAATAATAAATTTTTTGAGCTTAAGGTGATTATAACACTTTCAAATCTTATATTAATGATGGCATTATCGTATCTGGCATGCATCCTCTATTTAGTTGTAAAAGAGCAAAAAAATACAGAAATTTATTATAAAGGAAATATTTATGATTTCAAGTTTGTTTAAAATTACTTTGTTTCTGAATCACAAAGTAATCCAAATGCACTGGTCATCTATCCATTCATTCAAGTATTTATTGAATTCTTACTGTATGATGAGCTCTCTTGTATGATTTTGGATGATTAGATTAGTCAGAAAAGATCAATGACCATACTTATTCTCCAATAGAAATAGGTAGCCAATAAACATATAAATAAGATTACTTTTAGTCATGATAAACTCTATGAAGAAAAATAAAATGGGGTCAAAGGAAAGAGGATTAAAGGTCGTATGAGTGAAATTCATTTCTATGTGTTAGGGAAGGCATCATGAGAAGGTATCATTTGGCTTGTGACTTGAATAATGAAAATGAGCCATATATGAGAGCTGTGGTAAAAGACTTCCAAAGGGTGGGATCAGTCTTTGCAAGGCTCTGAGAATTGGAACAGCATGGCTTGTGTAAGGGCGAGAAAGAATCCCGTTAGAGAAGACAACAGAAAGGTGAGCACGAACTAACTCATCTATCATGATATAAATAATTGCAATAGGAAGTCACTTGAAGACTTTAAGATGGTAATACTGTGATCTGATAGATATCGCAAAGGTGTTACCTTATATCTAGAGACAGTGAGAGCTGGTCAGAGGGATGCTAGAATTCCCTGTGTAGGAGATGGGGTGGGGATCTAGTACAGTGTGAGGAAAGGTAGAAGGATATGCAAAGTTTTCAGGACTTGCCACTGGATTAAAAACTGTGATTACTGGTAAAACATGAAGGAATTTAAGGTTTTATTTTGGTTCTACTGAGTTTAAGAATGTGGAATTGAAGTGATATGTTAAGTGGTCATGAACAAGTAGTGGCAGGCAGTTAAGAAGGTTGATAGTATAACATAAGGTGATACACAGGAAAAGACTTTGAATAGGGAGAGATACTTTCAAGTTAGAGTTAAAAAACTATTCAGAAGTATGTATAATCTTTTTTAATTACTTCAGTGGCATTCCTAGTTAAGAGTCAGTTGTAGTGAGAATTGCTTATAGAATAAAATGGAAGGGAGTAAACCACCATAAGCTCTTGTATTACATTCTGTAAAAGTATGCAGTTAGAAACAACATTAGCTTAAGCTATATAATGAGTCGATAAAGGCTATGAACTTAGTTTCTTTTTGTACAACTGCAGACAAATTCTAAATGGTCTGCAGCTACTAAAAATGCCCTGAAACAATTAACTAACTCTTCTCACATATACAGATGAGGCAGAAGAAGATAAATGAATAATGAAGACCAATAAAAAAAAAGAGAACATGGATATTATCAGGACAGAAATAATACTACAGCTACATATAGTCAACTATGTCATTACTTCCTTAGGGAGATGCTACTGGAGATATCAAGTGTGTCATCCTATACGTCATTTGTAGCTCACTGTTTTCATGCACAAATTAAATTCCCAAAATAATTTGATTTATTTATTATCCAATAAACCTCACTGAGTTGGGTTCATAGCTACTTAATCAATAGACAGTAGGTGTATTAATAGATTTTGGGAGACTTGCAAGTGTTTCAAGCACAGCTAGCATACATTTTATGATTCCCTTCAGGTTTCTATGCTACAGATATTAATCACATTTCTGAAATAAGACAACAAAGTATGTTGCTGAAATGCATCCTCTTTGTCATCTTGTAAGTCCCAGCTTTACTTGTATAAATTTACATATAATTTAAAAGTTGCTTAGCACAACATACTTAGGTCTTATTTTTATAAATAAAATTAATTGTGTTTGTAAGTAAAATTAATCAATTTTCATTGCTGTTTATAATCACCTAATCTGTGAGTTTTGATAAACTGTTAGTGTAAAATGGAGGTGAAATTGAACAGATGATAAAAAACACCTCCATATATCCTAGGGTTCCTCCATCATTAAACTGCCTCAAAGTTTCCATATGTCACCCTCCTTTATAGGAAGTCCTATGTGGTAATCAACTGTGGAGAAGTTGGTGAGGTCCTCGACAGGGCTGTGGAGGAAGGGCACCTTGAAAGCTTGGAGCAGTGACCAAATTGTCTGAAAATATATCAGCATTTTACCAATGTTGATACTGGTTTGATTGGCACAAACTTGAAATTCCTTATCAGTACTTGCCACTTTTCAACCCTGGTTGTTATTTAGTTTCGAGTCTTACCTTCCACATACTAGACTATTCTTACTCTGTGCATTTATTTTTATATTACTTGATTAAACTTGCAAATACGTTCAGAATCCAATGTAGTCTGAAACCAAATTTTGTGCTAAGCTCTGGTCACTGATGTGGTTATTGATTATTAATATTTAGCAATAAAAATGTATATCAATCAATCAACCAAATGTAATAAGATTTTGACAGGGATGGCAAGTGAATATGAATGATGTAATATTAAAACTATGCAGAAAAGTATGTTCAGAATGAACTGAATTTGTGTTAGTGGCCATGTCCTGTATGTATACTATAAAACAGTATATTGGTGTGGACACCTTCATATGAGTACCTCTATTTTCTTTCATAAAAGAAGCATTTCAAAACAACTTAATTAGCAGTTTTTGTACACTCAGATATGTAATTTGCTAAGGATTGATGTTTTTCACAACTTTATAATCTCGTTATTACCTGCACTACTGTAACTCACACCTACCATCATCCAGTTCAAAGGTCTTTGGAATAACACGTGCTTTCACTATTCAGATACTGAAGGAGCAGTGGGGTAAGGTTAAAGTTAAATTGAGACAAATGAGAAGGTTAGAGCACTTGTAAGATATGTATGTGTCCATAAAAGATTTCCAGGTGTTATTCTTCTGGGGACTTTGTTTATAATACATTTTATATGATCCTGATGAGTGCTACTTTCTCAAGAGCTCCTCTCTATCCTTTTGAAAGAGGCTGCACAAGCAGGATGAGAAAAGCATTACCAATTGGGGTACCATATGAATTTAAGCCTTGTTAGTCTCTGATATTCCTACAACTGAGAAAAATCATTTACACTTCAAAGAGAAAAATAAATTTAGTGATTAAACATCACTGGGAAAGTCATCTTAATCTACCGAATACTGATATAAGAATCTACGGAGAAAAGATTTTTAGGAGGTGAAGAGAAGAGTGTATAGTGTGGTTGGGTTATGGAAAACAGAACAATTTCAGAAAGAGCCTTACTGGTCCAATAGTGAAGAGCCGACTCAGAACCAGCAAGGAGGGTACTTATTGCAACGTTCTGATCAGGCATAACAATACACATGAATTTCACTCCTCTGGCTAGAAATTGCAAAATGCAATTGCCTTCTTTGCATCTTAATTGTATTCTACGTTGTGCCTAGGTAAAAATTTATTTTTATTTATCTTGCTAAAGGGTGTGTAGATCTTTGTAAATATGTAAATTGGTATCTTTCATGCATTTTAGTGAATTATTAGTTTTTATCTTTTCAAATAATACTTTTCTTCTTCCTCTCCTTTCTGTCTGAAAATCCAATTACACATATGTTAGACCTTCTCAGTAGTAGCTCTCATCTGTTATCACCAAACCAAAATTTTCCTCTTGAGTAGGAGACCCACACAGCAACATAAAACAGACCTTTACTAAAAGAAATACTAAAAGGTTTTCTTCAGCATAAAGCAAATCACCTCAGGTGGAAGCTGGAAGATAAGAAAGGAATGAATAGCAATGGGATGAGGGGAATTCTGTGGGTAAATGCAAATAAATATTGATGCCCATTGTCCTAGAAAAACCATTGGTGGAGTGTGTTTCAGACTTGGAATAAAGGTGCCTTGATGCAGAGAGGATTCTGATTTGTGCTTCCAGTTGCTGAAGGCTCTAATAATATGGCACCATTTTAAAATAAGTTCATAACTTGGGATTGAGTCAATTTTCTATTGCTAATTTGTTAAAATTCTCAAGCTATGAAATAGTCTTGTTTTGCTTCCATAGCTGTTCTTTTTCAAATTAACACACTATCCAAGTTCAACAGTAAAACAGATTTTAACCCAGTTTTTCAAACTATTGACTTCCAATAGACAGTGGTGTCTTCTTGCCTAGCTACCAGTTAACTCCAATATTATAAAATTAAGAAGATAAATAAAAATATTCTCAATATTTTAACTATATATGGCATTTTCTCACAAAGGGAATACTTAACAAAATTTGTTATGATATAAAAGCCATTCTACCCTTACTTGGATACAAGGTTTCATATTCTATAAAAGTTATTGTCAATCATAAATGAACACATTTTTAAGAAAATCATGAAGTATAATTGTAGAAAGTCCTGAGCACAAGAGTAGGACAGTTGTGATTCTATGTAATATGTGCAATTTTCACAATTATTTAAAAGACAAAAATAAAATTTAAATCAATATAGATTGTGACTATACAATTAATATCCATTGACTTGAGATTTTTAAATAAGAGTATCACTTATCACAAGGAGAAAAAACATCACACAATATACAAAGCTTTCAACAAGCATAGAGATTTTAAAGGAGCTGCTCGCAGGGAAGAAATGAAGCTTAGGAAAATAACAAAAATGTATAACTTTATAATTTAAGAGAAGCTCATCTTAAGGGTCTTTTACATTCTGTCAAATATTTCATTTTCCAAACATCTGTGTCATACTATGTACATGATATTGGCTGCTGTAAAATAACATGTGCCCTGTGCAGAATTAATCTGCTTTTCTCCCCTCCTCTTGACTGTAAACACTGATCCCTTCCATTTGAAAGCTATAATTTATCATGTTGCTAAGCCATTCCTATTTAAGGCCATCAACATATATTATAGAATAGAAAGCTAAACCCTTTTAGTTTGAGGGTTTCATGCTGGTACAGAGGATACCTAATTTGAATTATTTTCTACTTAGTATTAAGTCTATATTTAAATCCTTGTCAAATCCACATAACTCAGTCTCAGTCTTAATTTTTAATCAATATTCCATTTGCTTGATTGGAGATACCTATACATATTGCTAAAACCTGCCCACTTAGTTCTAAAGAACCACTCTCGCTGATGATTTGGTAAGGTGCCTTTTATCTTTTTTTTTTTTTGCCTTTTATCTTTGACTATTTTTGTCACAATTAACAGACACCTTAGATACATTTAATGCTCCCCCATCTGATTTTGAGTATTATCATTTTTCAGAGATTTCTACAAAACCCCAACTACTGAATCTGAAGTTATTGGATCATGACACTGGTCTAGATAAAAGCTAGTGTCCATTCAGATACTCTGACTTAGACCGAGGGTTACCAATTTATTTGGGGAACCAAGCCTATAGCTGGACTGGTGACTTTAGTTCTGATTTATTTCCTCTACCCTCCACCAAGGTCCAAAACCATATGCATTATGACATGTGATAAGTGATGGCATCAACCACACACATGTTACAGGTTGTTTTGACAATCAGTGAAATCATGTATTTGAGTGGGCTGTATAAGCTGGGGTAACACAATGAAAATGTCCATTATTTATAAGATTACTCCAAAGGGTATCTATTTTTGTGTCAAAGGGATATAACTCTTATTTCTTTAAGTCTGTTGTTTTTATTGACATTTCTGAGTTGAAAATGTGTAAAACAAGAAAGAATACCACAGGAAAGCTGTCAAAAACACTAGTGAGTTCCAAGACACTGAAATTGCCAGAGTGGGGAGACTCGGCCCACACACCCACGATGAAACAGTAGACCACACCTCCCCAGCCACCATGCACAGGGCTTCTCTCCAAGTGGAGTGGGCAAGACCAGGTGGTGAGTCAACAGAACTGTAGTATTTCTTCCCCCGATTGGAATGCAGTTTAATAGAGCTTCTTTTATTATATAAAAGAGATCATTTACTTTGATTGACTCCCATTTATTATTATTTTTTTTGAAAAAGTTAACTGCTTACGGGTTTTTATGATTTTAAACAGCTTACAAGGTGGTGTGAAAAGACCCAAAATATCCATGAATATCTATCACTTAGGCATTCACTCCGTTGAAAGAGCCTCGCGCCTCTAGGCAAGCGTGTGCCATCTGGAGCCGTATAATTGCCAAAAACTCAGAATTGCAAGGGAAATATTCCAAAGAGTCAAGCCACCACCACAAAACTGTACTCAAAGCCTTCCAATAAAGGTTCTGCAAGAGTTCCTAAGTCATTGTGAAACCTGAGGGTGACGATCAAAAAACTACTTTGCTATGGCTTTCTAACTGTTCTAATTAGAAATCCGGAGCGTGTGTTTCTCTCTTGAGGACCATCCAGCCTTGACTGTGGCTAAAGTTCCAGAAGTGGGCTAGGAGAACATTGCTCCTTCAGCACAGATACAGCTACATTTACAACTCTCCCACAGGACTTTTAAATTCTATATTCTGTTAACTTAAATATATCATGTATATTTTTACCTTAAGAAATTAGGCTCCTGAAAGAAGCTGAATTTAGTAAACATTGGCTACGATAAAAGTAACTTTTTTTAATATAAATTATGATGTGAAAAATAGCCCAAAAGACGAATAAATCCTCATCCAACTCTGACAACAACAGTAGCTCTTTGACATTTGTGACATTTTGAACATCAGAGAAGTCCGCTCAGAAGGAACATTCCTCCATCACAGTATCCTTCTTGCCAACCTCTTCACCCTTTTGTTTTCTCACCTCGGTGCTCCCCAATTTTCACATCATTCCAAACATGATTAACATTTCTTTCCTTTCTGAGGGAGGAGACCTTATTACCCACCAGTGGTTCAGAAACTTGGTTAGCAGGGGTTGCCATATGGCATTTTCAAAATTGTTTTTTATCTGCATAATGCCATTGGATCTTTTCATTAAACACCAAACTGCAAGAAAAATTAGGGATGGCTTGGCATGCCTGCTGAGTCTTATTGGATTTAAGCTGTGCTCACAGGAGTTAAGAAAATCAGAAATCAAATTCAAATCTTACGGACACACACACACACACACACACATTCAAATAATAAACTTGCAAGAAATGAGAGAAATTTTGATGAGTGTGAAATTACCTGTTCTTTAGAGACAAGAGTAAAACCATAACTGGAGAAATTTCTAGTATTTCTATAATAAAAACGGGCAGATCTATTTACTTTCTCAGAATTTTCACACTCAGACACTAGTTAATGCGAAATTGGGGCATAAAGTACAACTTACTATACTTGATCAGTGGGAGTAGCTAAAATAATGCCCCCCCATCTATTTTTCCCTTAATGTACCATATGTGTTTTTTCTGTCCTTGATGGGTTTACTTTTCATTTTCAGTCAAGGAAACCAAATAGATGATATCTGTACAGCAGCCCCTCCCAGCCTGCTACGCGCCCCCCCAATTTCCCAGACTTAATCAACCGTGGCTGACACCACTGGTTCTCACAGCACCGTTTCCTGCTGAATGTATCATGAAGTCCTTCCCAGCACGTCCTCCAGAACAATTAGCTACTTTCATCAACATGAGCTGGCACAAGAGACACGACTTATTTTGTACCTTCATTAAATCACCCAGATTATCTCTCACATGTAAGGTGCTACTCCTCCCCCACCATCTTTATCCTTTTAGGAAATCAGATTCCAAATCACAGGAATTGCTTCTTAATTTGTCCCTGTACATTTTATATAATTGAGTCATATTCTATTAAACTTGGAAGAAAATTAACTGCTCCTCTGATGCAATATTAATTTCATAGAAGGGGAAATGAAGGCCTAGAATTAACTAACTTGCACATTTTTTCATGACAACTTAGCTGTGATTTCCATGGTGAAACACAGACATCTGAATGCTAAATCTGGGCATAATTCTACTGTAGTATACTGGAGTCCCACATCATTTTAAAGAACAGATAAAAGTTTTCTATTTTTAGTGTTTAGAAAATCCTATCAGAGATAACCTATTACTTGCTCACTATTAATGCATTTTATTCAAAAGTTTTAATGAGTAGTAATTCAACATTTGTTGAATACTTATAATCGAAGTACTTTGTTCATCACTTTATGTGTAACGAATATTTACAATGTTTGATGACAGCTGCCCATTCATACCCAGGTCTATCTAATTCAAGGTGACCTTCCCACTAAACACTGGCTCTCTTCTATTTTTTAGGTTTTATTTTAATTGAGGTAAAATTCACATAACATAAAGCAGCCATTTGAAAATGTACGACTCAGTGGCATTCAGTGCATTCACAATATTGTGCAGTCATCTCATCTATGGAGTTCCAAAACATGTTCATCACCCCAAAAGGAAACACCATATCCTTCAAGCAGTAACTTTCCATTCTTCCCTCTTCCCAGCCCCTGGCAACCACTAATTTGATTTCTGTCTCTGTGGAGTTACCTATTCTGGACACTTCATAAAAAGAGGATCATAAAACAGGTGATCTTTGGTGTCTGGCATTTTGCACTTAGCATAATGTTTCATGTCCATCCACGTTGAAGCATGTGTTAGTCCTTCATGCTAGATTCTCAATCTATTCCATTGATCTGTATGTTGATATAAGCCATGATTTATATGTTTTATACACTTTAAAGTGACTTTGGTTCAAATACACACACACATACACATACACATGCACCCAACACACCCTTGCAATGAAGCACAGTAAAGGAAGAAAGGAAGCTTCCTTTCACACGTATTATCTCAGACTTCACATCCACCACAGGGAAAGAATGCCTTCGTAGTCTCCCTAACTTCTGCATAATCAGGGGCATTTTCAGGATCTTGAAACTCTTCTAGTTAGGTGAGAATCCTAACACAGCCCTCAGCCCAGTACATTCTCTTTTATAGGGGAAGTGTGTTTCATGCCAGGTTTTATTATCACTGAGACGTGTGCTAAGTAAAAATTCCCTCCTTCCTTCCTCCTTTCCCAGTTCATACAGTGTTAGTTTCTCTACCTAACTTGGTAAAAATAGAGGAATGAGAGAAATCACATCTGAGTTCCTTCATAGAATATTTTGTAGGTCTCCCTCACAGGTATTTACAAGTGTACTCCAAGAAGTAGCTCTCAGACCACAGGTTTTCCAATAAAATCATATAAATCTACTCAAAGTGATTTTTCAGAACTACTACCCTGGACTGGGTTAATTGTATTTATCCCTGGTTTAGGATTCACCCAGAAGATACCCCAAATTTATTTAATACATATTTATTGACTGCTTGCTGGCCAGGTCCTGTAATCAACATTTCTGTTGAGGAAATCATTAACAAACTTTTCATGTCTAAAAGGATGTTGATCTCCGAAGAGGTAACGTGGTTAATTCTATGAAAAAATCCAAAGTAAAAGTTTTAGTTCCAAAATAAAATGTTAAATTCTGGATATCCAAATTTCTTGAAAATAATTTATGGATCACTCCACTAACCCTGATAATTTGGGTGAATATAAGAGGACATAATACTCTCCACATTTGATGTAGGTATAGGGCTGCTCTTGGGACTGTGTATCAATGGCATGGCTGTTAGGGATAGTAAAGTGTTTTGGAGTCTTTTTGTTAAATTCTGCAGTGCAAATGAATCTCTTTATGAAGGATGTAAGCTTTACGAAGTCTGTAACCTAGCCAGAGTTACTAATAACCTCACACTCAGTTTAACATGGGGGAAATAGGGGCCTAAGGAAAGATTCTGAGTGGGATGCATACTTGGTAAAGAAGGATGCAACTCCTTAAGACCTGTGTCTCATAGATACTAAAATGTTCAACCCATTGGGACCAATTTCACTGGCAAAGCTTAAACGGAAGGAGTTTCGTGAATGAAGTGAGCTTTATGAATATATGCATATCTAAAAGGCAGAGGATTCGAAATTTCTCTCCTAAGAGTTCCTTCTTTAAATTGGCCAGAGTGGTCTGAAAGTGGTGAAATATGTACATTTTGACCAGCATCACTCCCTGTAACGAACACTGTTTGCATCCCACTTTCTATCTCCTGAGTACCCACCTTTTATCTCACTGGAAGACTTTTACTCAAGTATCTGCAACTGTCTACACGAAGGCATCCTCTGGCCATGACAGTGTGCTCCATCTAGTGTGGAAGGAAAGTAGGAAGTACTAGGTGAACAGCCCTAATGTAACAGTGGAATTGGTAGGTAAGGCTCATGAATCTTGCACCCTCGGTCAGGACACCTCTAAGGCATACTCTACGTGGCAGTGCACAGGCCCCGGTGAGAGAGCTCCAGGTGACCAGTGTTAACCTGCTCATTGGGACATCGTGCTTTCCTAGCTTCCTTTCCAGTCTCTCTTTCCTGCTGCCATAGCTTTGCTTTCTGGGATCCCCTCTGCTATGATCATCCCAGGAGGTAGGTGGACCCCCATCCAAAGTTTTGTTCAGGGGTCAATGCAAATGATGTCTCACCGAAAAGATTAATATTTACATAATTGAGGTCCGTGGGGGACCTCTCAAGCAGGTCTGAGATTGCTTGAGAAAGCAAGGAAAGGAAAGTAGCCTGGATTTGTATTGTGTTTAAGGGTGGGGCCAAGGTGAGCAATCCCACCCAACAGAGGCTTGCAACACTCGCGTGGTTTGAACCTTCCTGCAGTGTCAAAAGGGGCGTACTTGGTCTTTCTCATCACCTCCCACACATATGAGGCTGAAAGAGAGAGGGATGAGGCATAGAAGTTGTCAGCATTCAGACCTCAAAAATGGGGTCAGACTCTTTATTACAATTCACACCAATGTTTGACTGATGACTGAAATGTAATAATTTTTATTTAATTGCATTTGAGCTTACTGGTGTGCGTCATTGTGGCACTCTGTGACTGAGGCCTGAGGCCAGGAAGGGAGGTGAAAGCTCTCTTGCGTGCGTGCCTTGACACTGTATGGGTACTGAGATGGTCAGTAGCTGTTTCTTGTTGGTGTCAGGGATGAAGCAGCTTTCAACTGACTGAAACATTTTCAGGAATTTAACTGAATTGGTGGGAGGTGTGCTTGCACTATGTGTGGGGCAATTGTTTATCCCTTTTTGTAGGCTCTTTTGTGAGTATCTGTATGTCCTTAATTAGTGTGTCAAATGAATCTCCTTAGAGGACGACATCATCAATGTCATGTCCTATCTGTACTCCTGGAGAAAGACAGAAGCAGTTAAAATCTTTCCTGCAGAGTTTGTGTATGATGGCAAGGCTGTGGATGTACCCCAGTGGTAGTCTAGGAAGTGTGTATTTTGTCCCTTTGGAGATGAAGGCGACTGCAGCTAAGAGGCTACTGAAATAGGCACGGAGAGAATACACTGGCCAGATATATAACCAGCAAAAATATTCACTGGTTGCTAATTGGAAGGAGTCGATAATTTCAATAATATTGGGTGTGGCAACCATAATGCAATCCATAAGGTTAAAGTTGCGATACTGCACTTCGACGTACCATTTATTTTTTTCAGGGTTTAAAAAATAGGCTAAGTTGGGCTGCAAAGAAGCAGTGGAGATATTTACATCTTCACTAATTAGGTCTTGCATAATAAGTTTCAAACCTTGAAGGACCTGTTAGCTATTTTAACTGGGAGGTAAGGTCCATGGCATTACATTTTATCAAGCCAATTTGTAAGTGCCAGAGACGTAATTTAATTTTAAAATATTATTCATTAGGTCAGAGCATCCATGCCCTCTATAAGATATTTTAGGGGAATGGATGCTAGGACTATGGGCAATTTAAGCAAGGCAATAGTTCTGAAGAGGCATACCTGTGTGTACTCTATTTTATACCCAGTAACTCCTCTAAGTTAATAGGGCCACCATGTTTGAATTTAGTGGAATCTCCTCATCCAAATTTAAGTCCCAGTATTAAGGACCAGAAAGTTTTCAGTTGGTTTATTTTCTGTAGATGTTAAAGTTAATTCAAAACCTGTATTATAGAGGTGCAGAAGCTATTCGACACTCTTTTATCTTTATATTGTATCATTTTTAAAATTTTGGATTTCCAATTAGATCAAATTGTGGACCTTCATTTCAGTTTTGTTGCTGCTTTCATGTCTCCTTCCCCTGTATCCAGGTCTCTTTCTGTTTTTCATTCATTTCTATCTTTCGATGTTTTTTTAAATCACTAGATATATTTCAGGGTGAGCCTCCTTACCCTGTTTGCCTTTATAATTTTTTTCTTCCAAGAAGCCACGAATCAGTATTGTCAGGTTTAGGGGCCTCCCTCACGGCAATGGGTGCTTTATAGGGTTTAAAGCCCCCAGGCCTAAGTAGGTTTGAATCGGCCTCTTTGCTATGCCACGGGTGTGCCAAGTATGTATTTCTGCATAACCCAGAGGGTGAGGATCTTTTTCATGACAGAATTATAGACAGCAACAGCAGCAGCAGCAGCAGAAATATTTAAGAGTCCTGGTGAACCATCCATGATTAAGAGTATGGGTCTCTCTCTCTCTCTCTTTCTCCACCCTAAACACTGCTCCTTGGGCTTCCGTGGTGGCGCAGTGGTTGAGAGTCCGCCTGCCGATGCAGGGGACGCGGGTTCGTTCCCCGGTCCGGGAAGATCCCACATGCCGCGGAGCGGCTGGGCCCGTGAGCCATGGCCGCTGAGCCTGCGCGTCCGGAGCCTGTGCTCCGCAACGGGAGAGGCCACGGCAGTGAGAGGCCCGTGTGCCGCAAAAAACAAAACAAAAAAACTGCTCCTTGTGAATGATCACCCAATGGGCCCACATCTCCCACCGGGCATTTTTCCCTCTGAACAATCGACAGATCAGGGGCCAACACCTGATGGAATGCATAACCAATCTGTCACAGGGTAGTTTCCCCTTGAGCCTAGCATCAACCACAGCTTTATTCTAAAACACAGGAGGTAGGTTTTGGAGGACGCATATGACCCAGGGAGGGTCACTTTAAGGAAGTCTCCAATCCCATACTCCCATACCTAAATGCCAAGTAATTATCGGACTTAGTCTGGCTAAACCTATAACAGGCTTGGTAGGACTCAACAATGCAACACAAAGCGGACAGCAGTGCAAAGTGCATGCTTGCTATCAAGCAGATTAGCAAAGCAAACAAGAGAAGAAAGACCCATGGTGATGGTGGTCATTGTCTTGACATCCTCATCACAAAGCCAATTTGTTACGGCCCATCTGCCTTTGCAGGTGAAAACGCCTTCCCAAATAAATGACATAATGCTTGATGGATTCAACTTAAGACAGAACACTTTTATCCTGGTAACCAAACTGCCCACCTCATTTGAGCAACTATTCTTCACTTATTCCATGCCTGGTTGCTAATCACACTTCTCCCATTCTCTTTGGCCACAGGAATGGGTGCTCAGGCCATGGCTAACCAAGCTGAGGATCCCAGGTAACTGACCAAAGTGATTGTTCAAGGATTGGTATGTAACTCAATCTAGGTCAACAGCAAGACTTGTCCTGGAATTTTGTTTTGGATCTATTTAGTGCAAGAAATAAACTCTCTTTACTGAGGCCTAAGATAACATCAACCTGCAATCACAGTGTTGACAGCTGGAGAAGGTCTATCTGCAGAAAGAGATGATAAAACCATTTTGCAGAAAGAAACAGGGACAGATTCTGGTTTGGGGTTGGAGAGCAAGACTGAGAGCCAAAGAGAGAGGCAGAGCACAAGAGAGAAAGAGAAAAGAATACAATGAACATTATAATAGGAGTTCATGGATCGCGCAAGGTCTTTATCAGTTATTTAAACATACACACACACAATTTGTTTCAGCTAGTTTGGGCTGGGTTTTCTGATGTGCCAAATATCCCAGATATTATGTATTCATATGAAAAGTGGGGCAGATTTAGTGTGGAAGGAGAAGAGATTTTTTTTCCTAATAGCATATCAACAAGAATGAGTTTGTCTAGTTTATACAATGACCTATTGCCTTGAAAGAAGTAGTCTAGCAATCAGAGACATGATAGATAAGTTTAGAAAGGGGTTTCTTCTATTTCTGGTCCTTATCCCTTTATTATATTTATTGTTGCACATTTTCTTTCTTATGAGACATAAGCAAGGTAAACATAGAACCTACCACTGACATGCTCCTACTACAAATTCCATACTCATAAATATGCATTGAGTGAATGGATATAAGGGTAGAGCTGAGATAACCTTTAAAATATAAAAAAGTAATGTGAACTTAGATTCTCTGAAATATCAGGTGTCTAACCCCACTTCTGAAAGCTCTCACAAGATGAACTATTTGATCCATTCAGAATATTTCAAAGAGTAACCATCTCACATGGCGTAAAAATAAAGATCTTAAGCTCCAAACCTAAAACTTCAAAGGAAAAGGAATGCCAAATATAAACCTTATGTTTTTTTTAAATTTCTCTATAAATCATTGACTTTGTCTTTCCTGTATTTCTTTTTAGACACTAGTCTTATGGAAAAAAATTAATGTAAAAGTTGAATCATAAATCTGAGATATAATGCAACCAGTAATGAAAGAAAAATAAGTATAAATGTGTATATTCTGGACATCTGACTGCCTTAAGTAATTTTATCATTCAGCCAAATAAAAATTCTAAATTTACTGATTTACTGGTACCATTCTTCAATATCCCTCTTTATTTTTACCTAATTTATATTATTTCATAACAAATAGATTTACATATATATATGGTGTTTAGAATGATCAAAATATTGGAGATTCAATTTTTAAATTCTGATGGAAAGTTATGAAACAGCTATTTAGATTCTCTAAATAACTAATACCTATATTTTCTATTTTATGTTTTCTAAAAGATTGAAGCTGACGCATAATGATATTGCTACTGTTCCAGTCTACATTCCTTTATTGTCTATATTCTGCAATGTTTATTCATCACTTTGAATATGGCTTTAAAGTCATGCATAGAAATACATGGTATTAAAGGGGGTTTTGTTACAGTAAAAGCCATTTTAATCTGAGCTGAACATAAAAAAAATCATTTAGCTCTAGCTCTTGACATATGTTTTTAAATGAATTCTTTGTTTTCTGAAAAGCAATTACAGGTGCAAGTAGTACTTTTCTGCCTCTCAGATCTCAGGGTATGGATCCACAGAATACAAGGAAGGAACTTAGCACCAGAATGTACTGCATTGGGATCAAAGTTAAAGTACTTTCCTTAAATTGGCTCTTTGCAAAAAGCTTTCTGACACAGAGATTGATGTTGGCAGTTAATTCCATAATTTTTATAAATACACAGCACAGTAATGTTGGCTCTTATAGGTCTTTCTGTAATACAATGAGGACTCTCGGAGTACTTGAGAAAAAACAGACTTATTGAATTTCCAAGATTTCCCCTCCCGCTGTTTTATGAGTCATTTCTGTCTTCGTTGCTAAATTCTAAACAGTTCAAAGCAAGAATTTCACCTTCTTCTTTATATTCCTCATGAAACCTTGGAAAATGTTTTGCACACAGGAGTCCCTAAAAACTCTGATGTGTTATGGACACAACTGAAAAAGCTCTGGAATCTGCCAGTGATTCAGAAAGAAATTTCATGTATAGAACGATCACCGAAAGCAGCAAGCAACCAAGTTATAAAACAAATAATTTTCAATTTGTTTGGTTCAATTTTGTTCCTGCATTTGATTTTTACATTTGTTTTTATACTCTTAGGAGACATCTATGATTTTTACCAAAAAAATAAAAAAAATCAATGCCTTGTTAAAAAAAAAATGAAATCACCACCTCAAGGCACTCATTAAAAAGTGAAACTCCTCAGCCGAACATCCCAGGTTGGGATTCTCTGGTGCTCTGAACATCTCCATATGCCTCTTATAAATTTTAACTGCTCTATCTTCCATGTTCAGTGATCCAAAGTGTACACTTCAACCAAAACTAGTTTTATCCAATCAAGCACAGGGAAAGAGGGAAAGAAGAGGGGAGGAAGGAAGGAGGGGAGGAAGGGAGGGAGGCAGGAAGGAAAGGCTTTTCCACCTGACTTCTGCCCAATTAAATAAGACATTTTACTACTTGATGAGGTTCATGTAGAATATTCTACCAAGGACTAAATTAAGCCTGAGAAACTAGTTATTTTTAGGAAAGATCTGTTCACCCATAGTGACTTAATTTGTGTATATCCACCGCAAAATGAGGAGAGCATTGGTAATTTTCCAGTCAATTTTATCATCAAACATAAGGAGTTTGGATGTTTTGCTCCATAATGATACTTTCTTTAGTATCTTGCAATCTGAGTTGTGTTTTCTTCCTACATAAACCTTTTTATTCCTGTCTCCATACTCTGTACATTTTGAATCCCTCCCACATCTAGTTATTGTCATTTCATACTGTTTGCAATCTGTGCCCACTTCCAAAACTGTGTCTTTACAAATCTTTAAGAAATTAAGGCTCAAAGCATGTTTTCCTTTTGTTTCTATTTTCCTAGAGGTGTTTGAGTCTGGCAAAATAAAAGTAAAGTAAAGGTTGGTGATGAATTTAAAGTAAAGGTTGGTGATGAATTTTAAAAAGATTTATAATTATAGAGATTCATGTGTTAAGACATTTTGAACTGATCTACAATAAAAATGTGCATAGATATCTAAAGATATTAAATTACACAAGTCCCATTTCATCTAAATGCCAACTCTTTAAAAAACACTACATTAGCATTCATATGCATATCTGCTTTATAATTTACTATCAACAATCTGATTTTTAATTTACATTAAACAATAACTGATTTACAAATTAAAATTATCTTTGAAAGCCACATTCATAATGTTTACAGCTATGAGAAAACTCCTAGAGTTATTCACATCACCTACATCCACAGAAGTTCTGTGGAAGCTTCCTACTTACTAAAGCAATCGTTTGAATACACCTTATCATCATTTCATAAGCAATAATTAGTTATAAGTAGCCAATCTATCAAGAAGTAACTATACATAAAGTCCTCTCTTCAATTAGTCTTGGCTTGGGTTAATAACAGTGGGATGGCTAGAATATAGGAGAAAAATAAGGAAAAAACAGTAATGACTAATTTCTGAACATGAGAATCTTTGAGAAAAGATAGGAAGACTCAATCAGAGAGGTGATTGTTTTCACAGAATTTCCCTTCCTGATGTTGTAGGCACTGAAAAATTATCTTGATGGACACAATTCTCAAAGGGTTGAGTCATCTCACTATTTGCAATAATAATATTACAATAATTACTATTTTTATTATTGTTTCATGTCTGTAGTTAGTTAAGATGATAAACATCACTTACCTATTAACATATATCAAAACCCCAAGTTGGATTTATGCATGTTTTACAAACTGGTTCAAGAGAAAAATGATTCATCAGAAACCTTACATCCTGCACTAATAAACTGTGCGCTACAGCCAAAAGAAGCCATTTGGAGAGTCAGATGTGGAGAGGGGGGTTTATGAAAGTCAACATTCAGAATTGAAAAGAATCAGACTTACCTCTATAAACATTTAGATTCTGACATAGAGATGCATAGTTAGCACTTGGCAAGAAAAATGGCAGAGATAATGTTGTTTCTACTGAGTTTGATTAACTTTTCTGCTAAAAACACAACCTTTGGTATTTACTTTATAGATTTTCAAGAAGAGATTGCCTGCCTGTGACAAATTCAATTAGAAAAACGCTGATAGCCTGAAACTTAGTTAAGTTTAGTGATAAGGAATGTCATCAACACCTGGCATGGAGAGTGTCACTTCATTCTGAAGTTGAAAAGTGTATTCAATGCACAGAATGCTTGTGTTACTATAGTAGCAACTGAATAAAGGGCTGATGATAAGTCTTATAAAGAGTTAAACAGGAAGCAAGAGTACAGGAGTGACACAACAGTCAGAGAGAGAAGTAACAGATGAATTCTCAGAAGAAAAAATAATAATGCATCTTAGGAAATTTAGAGCCAAGTTAAAACCATATAGTAGACGGAAAAATATCTGTGGAGTGAGGAATGACCAGAAAATATTATTGCTTAGCTAACAGATATTTAGAGTAGCCTAAAGAACCTAAATCAGAAGATATAAGTGGAAATGGAAATGATTAAACAGCAAACTCTAAAGGGTCAGTTATTAATGCAAAATTATATAGACCTCTAAAGGGAAAGCAGGTGTTCTGAAAGTCCACAGTGCAGCCAAACCTCCAAAATAAGAAGGGAGTTTAGTATTAGAAGGTTCCAGAAAGAAAGGAATTTCCCAAATCCAGCAGAATCAGGAAGTTAGTTTCAGGGAGGTCTGAAAGTGGAATATGGTCACGGGAGGTAGAACCCGGAGACTGAATGCCAGTCCCGTCCCTGTCATAAGGAAGAAAAACATAATCCCAGTCCTGAAGTAACAAGGACAAAAAAAGAGAGTCAGACATAAATCTATTCAGACCAAGATACATTTTCTAAAACTGTTACAAAGCAAGTGTTTGGGCATAGGGAATTATGGCAAGAACCAAATCACTAAATTAGGAAAATAGAGTGGGGCTCATTTGCAGTCACTGCTGCGTAGACCTGTGTTGTTCCCATTGTTGGCATCATAGGCTGGAATCATAACTGTGATGTGGGAATGAATAAAGACCACCCAAATGAGAACAGAGACTATTTACTAGGAGCTTGCTCTGGCAAGGGGATCAGCCACAATCATTCGTGTTTGACAAAGTCCCAAAGGCAGCAGGAAAGTGGGAAAGTTTTAAAGTTAAAAAAGAAAAAAAAAAGGAAAGTGTCAGTTCTACCCTAATTGGACTGAAAAATTCCAATTTCCTAATTGGGGAAACTGAAAATGGATTACGTAGAAATGGGACATCTTATGAGACTGTTTAGGGGTACATATTTTATTTTCTCTGCTTAATCATAAATTGAAAGTGGGGGCAAAATTTAGGGCAGCCAGCAGTTTCTGATCAGGTCCTGCTAATTCGGGATGGATTGCTACAGAAGTTGTGATTTGGCTTCCCGGGGTAGTTGCTCAGAGGTTGTGGGTCAGAATTCAGTTGTAATACAGGATCTGGCCACTGTCTGTTTGTATAGTCTGTCTCTTAATGAGTTAATGGCTTTAAATATAAGATGGGCAAAAGAAAGCAGAAAAGATATAACAAATGGGTTATACCTCTGTCACAGGGAAAAGTCTTGGCTCACAGTGAATGGCAATCTGGGAGTTCCTAAACAATAACCAAGCACTCTCATTCCTAGGAGCAATGATAAGGAACAGAACACAATGCCCAGAGGTTATTGAGCCCAGAGAAAGGACCGTGGGAAGAAGAAATGGAACTAGTCCCCCCAAAAATGTGAAGAAACAACTGTATTTCTTCACTTTTTACTGTTTTAATTGACATATAGCATTGTGTAAATGTGTGTACAATGAGTCGATGTGATAAATTTACATGTTGCAATATGATTACCACCCTAGCTTTAAAACCTTGATCCTGTCACATAATTACCATTTAGTTTCTGTGGTAAGAACATTTAAGATCTAGTTTTAAGAACAGAGTGTGAGCTCTCAAGATTATATTCTTGCTAAAGAACTGACCTATGGAAGCCTAAATATCAAAAGATTGGAGATAGATCCTAACTTGTATAATACGACAAAGTTTGCAAAAAAGATTGACCTAATCCTGGTGGCAGGGACCAGAGGGCTTCAGACCCAGAGAAGATCTCCGAAGACACATATTTATACCTCAGCAGATACTTACAGACATTGCAAGATTGTTCAGCTTGGAATCAATTCAGAGAAGGGAATGGTGTGGAGAAAATCCTAATTGATTGAATTAAACTTTCAGTAACTTTAGAAAAAGAAAGAAAGGATGAAGCAGGAATTGATTGGATTTTACCCTGAAGTCTCTAGATTCATTTTCTACTCTCTGGGACAAATGAGTCCTTTGAAATAAGTAAGATCTATTAAATACATTTTAAAACTTATATTATGTATCGTTGAGTTCATAGATTGTGGAAATAAGTTCACAGCTATTATATATCTTTTAAATGCCAGTTTCTCCTTCTGGCAGAAGGAGGGCTATAACTTAGGAATGCATTGCCAGACTCAGGTTTAGTGGAAAGAATCAAGTTCTCCAAAGGGGAAAGAAAAAACAATCCAACAAAAAACATCAAAAAGTAAAAGATTCCCTTAGAGCATTTTTTTTTTGGTTCTTAGAGTAAATTTACTTTTTATGATTATAAAATTAATGCAAACTCTTCACAGGAAATTTAGAAAGCGCAATAATGAAGAAAGAATGAAAATAGAGCTATTAAAAGTTTACCTCAAAATAGAAGAAGCTTTCTAAGGGATCATATTTTTTAGATTTCAGCAAATAGGTAAATACTGGCTTTAGAAGGACTACTCCAGGAAGATTCTTCTCACAGGGTAATTTGGTGAACACTTACTCCTGACCTACTTCTCTCAGAAAAGAGCTATTCTTCTAAGGTGCCTGGAAATGTCACAGTACACAGTCTTTTCCTTTTGTACAGTAATAGATCAAAGGCTCTCAAAAACCCTGTAGTAAGGAAATGAAGTTAATTTACTAAAACCACCAGTCAATTTAACTGTCCTCAATGAAGGGGAGAACATAGCAGAGGTTGAAAAGAGAAAGGGTGGTACATGTAGACAAAAGCATATGTATTCTGGACTTGTTATTTGTTGAGCGAGTAACTTTACTGTTCTGAGTTCTCCACTGCTTTTGGAGAACAGCCCCCAGTCAGGATGTATTATCATGGATAAGCAGAGCCACAGGCATAGGAGTTACTTCCAGCACTTCTCCCGCTCAGCTTTGTGAATTTCGCCATGTGGCTGAGAGGGACCTGGTCCTCCGACCTGTGTCAGGCCTGAGCCTCTGAGGTGGGAGAGCTGAATTCAGGACATGGACCACCAGAGACCTCCCGGCCCCACATAATATCAATTGGTGAGAGCTCTTCCAGGGATATCCATCTCAATGCTAAGATCCAGCTCCACCCAATGGCCAGCAAGCTCCATTGCTGAACACCTCATGCCAAACAACTAGCAACACAGGAACATATTAGCAGAGAGGCTGCCTAAAATTATACTAGGCAGGAAGCACAAGAGAAGGAAAAGACCTACAAAAACAAACCCAAAACAATCGATAAAATGGTAATAGGAACATATATATTGATAATTACATTAAATGTAAATGGATTGAATGCTCCAACCAAAAGACATAGACTAGCTGAATGGATACAAAAACAAGACCCATATATACGCTGTCTACAAGAGACCCACTTTAGACCTAGGGACACATACAGATTGAAAGTGAGGGGATGGAAAAAGATATTCCATGCAAATGGACATCAAAACAAAGCTGGAGTAGCAATTCTCATATAAGACAAAACAGACTTTAAAATAAAGACTATTACAAGAGACAAAGAAGGGCACTACATAATGATCAAGGGATCAATCCAAGAAGAAGATATAACAATGGTAAATATTTATGCCCCCAACACAGGAGCACCTCAATACTTAAGGCAAATGCTAACAGCCATAAAAGGGGAAATCAACAGTAACACAATAATAGTTGGGGACTTTAACATTCCACTTTCACCAATGGCCAGATCATCCAAAATGAAAATAAATTGGAAAACACAAGCTTTAAATGACACATTAGACAAGATGGACTTAAGTGATATTTACAGGACATTCCATCCCGAAACAACAGAATACACTTTCTTCTCAAGTGTTCATGGAACATTCTCCAGGATAGATCATATCTTCGGTCACAAATCAAGCCTTGGTGAATTTAAGAAAATTGAAATCGTATCAAACATCTTTTTAGACCACAATGCTATGAGACTAGATATCAATTACAGGAAAAAATTTGTAAAAAATACAAACATATGGAGGCTAAACAATACATTACTAAATAACCAAGAGATCACAGAGGGAATCAAAGAGGAAATCAAAAACTACCCAGAAACAAATGACAATGAAAACACTATGACACAAAACCTATGGGATGCAAAAGCAGTTCTAAGAGGGAAGTTTATGGCAATACTATCCTACCTAAGGAACCAAGAAAAATCTCAAATAAAAAACCTAACCTCACACCTAAAGCAACTGGCGAAAGAAGAACAAAAAAAACCCCAAAGTAGCAAAAGGAAAGAAATCATAATGATCAGATCAGAAATAAATGAAAAATAAATGAAGGAAACAATGGCAAAGATCAATAAAACTAAAAGTTGGTATTTCAGAAGATAAACAAAATTGATAAACCATTAGCCAGACTCATCAAGAAAAAAAGGGAGAAGACTCAAATCAACAGAATTAGAAATGAAAGAGGAGAAGTAGCAAATGACAGTGCAGAAATACAAAGGATCATAAGAGATTACTACAAGCAACTCTATGCCAATAAAATGGACAAAATGTAAGAAATGGACAAATTCTTAGAACAGCACAACCTTCTGAGACTGAACCAGGAAGAAATAGAAAATATAAACAGATCAATCACAAGCACTGAAATTGAGACTATGACTAAAAATCTTCCAACAAACAAAAGCCCAGGACCAGATGCCTTCACAGGCAAATTCTATCAAACATTTAGAGAAGAGCTAACACCTATCCTTCTCAAACTCTTCCAAAGTATAGCAGAGGAAGCAGCACTTCCAGACTCATTCTACAAGGCCACCATCACCCTGATACCAAAACCAGACAAAGATGTCACAAAGAAAGAAAACTACGGGCCAATAACACTGATGAACATAGATGCAAAAATCCTCAACAAAATACTAGTAAACAGAATCCAACAGAATATTAAATGATTATACACCATGATCAAGTGGGATTTATTCCATGAATACAAGGATTCTTCAATATATGCAAATCAATCAATGTGATACACCATATTAACAAACTGAATGATAAAAACCATATGATCATCCCAATAGATGCAGAAAAACTTTCGACAAAATTCAACACCCATTTATGACAAAAACAAAAGTAGGCATAGAAGGCACCTACCTCAACATAATAAAGGCCATATACAGCAAACCCACAGCCAACATCGTTCTCATTGGTGAAAAACTGAAACCATTTCCTCTAAGATCAGGAGCAAGACAAGGTGCCCACTCTCACCACTATTATTCAACATAGTTTTGGAAGTTTTAGGCACAGCAATCAGAGAAGAAAAAAAAAATTAAAAGGAATCCAAATCAGAAAAGAAGAGGTAAAACTGTCACTGTTTGCAGATGACATGATAGCATACATTGAGAATCCTAAAGATGCTACCAGAATACTACTAGAGAGAATCAATGAATCTGGTAAAGTAGCAGGATACAAAATTAATGCACAGAAATATCTTGCATTCCTATACACTAATGATGAAAAATCTGAAAGAGAAATTAAGGAAACACTTGCACTTACCACTGCAACAAAAAGAATAAAATACCTAGGAACAAACCTACCTAAGGAGACAAAAGACATGTATGCAGAAAACTATAAGACACTGAAGAAAGAAATTAAAGATGATACAAACAGATGGAGAGATATACCATATTCTTGAATTGGAAGAATCAACATTGTGAAAATTACTATACTACCCAAAGCACTCTACAGATTCAATGCAATCCCTATAAAACTACCAATGGCATTTTTCAAAGAACTAGAAAAAAATTTCACAATTTGTATGGAAACACAAAAGACCCCAAATAGCCAAAGCAATCTTGAGATAGATAAATGGAGCTGGAGGAATCAGGCTCCCTGACTTTAGACTATACTACAAAGCTACAGTAATCAAGACAGTATGGTACTGGCACAGAACAGAAATATAGATCAATGGAACAGGACAGAAAGCCCAGAGATTAACCCACGCACATATGGTCACCTTATCTTTGATAAAAGAGGCAAGGATATACAGTGGAGAAAAGACAGCCTCTTAAATAAGTGGTGCTGGGAAGACTGGACAGCTACATGTAAAAGAATGAAATTAGAACACTCCTTAACACCATACACAAAAATAAGCTCACAATGGATTAAAGACCTAAATGTAAGGCCAGGAACTATCAAACTCTTAGAGGAAAACAGGCAAAACGTTCTATGACATAAATCACAGCAAGATCCTTTTTGATACACCTCCTAGAGAAATGGAAATAAAAACACAAATAAACAAATGGGACCTAATGAAACTTAAAAGCTTTTGCACTGCAAAGGAAACCATAAACAAGATGAAAAGACAACCCTCAGAATGGGAGAAAATATTTGCAAATGAAGCAACTCACAAAGGATCAGTGTCCAAAATTTACAAGCAGCTCATGCAACTCAATATCAGAAAAACAAACAACCCAATCCAAAAATGGCAGAAAACCTAAATAGACATTTCTCCAAAGAAGATATACAGATTGCCAAGAAACACATGAAAGAATGTTAAACATCATTAATCACTAGAGAAATGCAAATCAAAAGTACAATGAGATATCATCTCTTACTGGTCAGAATAGCCATCATCAAAAAATATACAAACAATAAATGCTGGAGAGGGTGTGGAGAAAAGGGAACCCTCTTGCACTGTTGGTGGGAATGTAGATTGCTATAACCACTATGGGGAAAGGTATGGAGGTTCCTTAAAAAACTAAAAATAGAACTATCATACGACCCAGCAATCCCACTACTAGGCATATACCCTGAGAAAACCGTAATTCAAAAAGAGTCACATACCACAATGTTCATTGCAGCTGTATTTACAATAGCCAGGACATGGAAGCAACCTAAGTGTCCATCAACAGATGGATGGATTAAGAAGATGTGGCACATATATACAATGGAATATTACTCAGTCATAAAAAGAAACGAAATTGAGTTATTTGTCGTGAGGTGGATGGACCTAGAGTCTGTCATACAGAGTGAAGTAAGTCAGAAAGAGAAAAACAAATACTGTATGCTAATACATATACATGGAATAAAAAAAAAAAAAAGAGGTCATGAAGAACATAGGGGCAAGACAGGAATAAAGACGCAGACTTACTAGAGAATGGACTTGAGGATATGGGGAGGGGGAAGGGTAAGCTGGGACAAAGTGAGAGAGTGGCATGGACATATATACACTACCAAATGTAAAATAGATAGCTAGTGGGAAGCAGCCGCATAGCACAGGGAGATCAGCTTGGTGCTTTGTGACCACCTGGAGGTGTGGGATAGGGAGGGTGGGAGACACTAGAGGGAAGAGATATGGGGATATATGTATATGTATAACTCATTCACTTTGCTCTAAAGCAAAAACTAACACACCATTGTAAAGCAAGTATACTCTAATAAAGATGTTAAAAAAAAACTAAAATATATTCCATAAAACTAAAAAAAAAAAAAATTCCATAAATAGACACACACTTTTAAACTTTTAGTTAGAAAAAATCATTCTGATTTATGTATCATTTTCAATACTCAGTTGAATGTTTTTTAAAAAGGTTTTAAACCAAGTCAATTACTCATTAAGTATCCTTTCAATGATTTTCTCATGTAATGTCATTTACCAAAAATGGAAAAGTGTTAATTTTCCAAAATAAAAATTAGTAATATTTCTTCACTGGCTGTACATTCATTCTAGGTCAAACTTCTATGTCAATAAGAAAATATCATGAAAACTAACATATATTTTAGAAATTTTAGTTGCTTTATGAATATGAGAATGGCTGTCCTGACTAAGAATAATAAAAACAAAAGTTATCAACCCCATAATGCTAATAACTATTTAACATTATATATGCAAATCTCTATCAAAAGTTTTGATTTAAAATTCAAATTTATTTCAATTAAAAATAATACATTTTAATAAACCTATACTTTTAAACTTTTTTTCATTATAAAAATACAGGAAAGTACAGAAAAATAATGTTATAGGTTTAATTGTGTCCTCAAGAAGATATGTTGAAGCCTTAACCCCCAATATCTGGGAAAGTAACCTCATTAAAAAACAGGGTCTTTCCAGGGTTATTTGTGTATTTTTATTGTGAGCATTTGTTTCATATATAGATAGATAGATAGATAAAGTCAAACAAAATACAATTACATAAAAATACATTGGTTTAGATATGATTTTCGCTGAAAAATGTTCAAAGTATCTTTGGGTGTCTCAAGATCAATTGGAGAAAATATAAACTGCCTTGCCATATCAGGGGGGCAAAAGATGTCATATACCTTCAAGTATTAAAGGTATTCTCTCTTCATGTTTGATGAAGTATTGCATTTTTATATTTTCCACATGTTATATGGGAAAATCAAGCAGAAGTGTAGAATTGTTTGAAAAAAATCACGATATGTTGATACATAATTTTTATTTGTCTCAGTGAGAAACATCTTTGGTGGCCATACATTCCTAATGTTTAAAGCATGGCAACATTCTTGAGGAAAAGTAAAGCTAAATGTCCTAGAACTAATTCTAAAGCCAGAAAGAGACAAATGCATTATTCTCCTTAAGGTAAATTTGTACAAACATTTTTTGTTTTTGGTAATACGATCCAAGTTAGAGTGCCCCATCTAATTAAATTAAAATCATCCATTGCTTTCAATATCCATGGTCTTTCCTAAGGTGTTTGCAGCTATCAAAATAAGTAGTAGAACAGCTTAGTAGGTAGAATTTTGTTAATGTAATTACAAACGAATTCATAAATAATAGTTTGTTTCATTTTTACATAATAATTTCCATCCAGTTGAAACCATTACTTTTTCTTCTGACAGAAAGTTTAGGGTGACAGGAAACAGTGTGGACAGTATGGCCGTCCAGTATCTGAGTCCCCACCTGTGAGCAGACAATCTCCAGACTCATGGGGCTCATTCTTTCATTTATAAGCATAAGTACTACATATTCTTTTTCCTAGTCACCCCCCAACCTGGCCCAGACTTTGAAAGAGGAGCCAGTGACTCAGAGAAGCAAGGCTTTAAGGACTTCACTTAAATAGATAGCACTTATATTACATGGAGAGCAGGTGAGTTTAACAAAGAGAAGGAAGTGGGACCCGTGTGGAGTCATGATTTATAGGATGGACCTGCCTGCGATGGAATCAAGTAATGGATTTAGAGTTTCCAAAGGACTCCTACAATTTAACTCATAGCCTGCCAGTGACTAGAGAAGGGGCAGGGAATGCTCCAGCACCTGAGAAAAAGTTCTTTTGTAAATCATGTAGGTTTTGAAGACCTCAGTCAAAAAGGTTCAAGTCTACTTTATGGCTTCAGTCCTAATAAGAAACTGGCATGCACATGTATTTTAAAAGGTGTGGTTTGGCATCATAAACCAGAAACAAATTAAGAAAGATTTGAAAATTTCAAGTGCCCTTTTATTGTCAGCAAACCTGTGAACTACAGAATCATGAAAAGTGCATACTTTCTTTGTCAATAATATTTTGAGCTTCAAGTTTGATTTGAGCACCATGTTAGTGTTAGAGATTCAGAAATAAGTCTGCCTATTCCCTGATGGGCACTGCGGTATAATGTGTGATGTATATGCCCAGATGTATTAATGTATAAGATCTGATAGGTAACATTCTAGAACTAATCACAGAGGAATGGCTCCTAACACGCAACAGAGTATTATGAGTTTAAGAAGCTTATTTTACAAATGAGAAAAGTGATTTCTGAGGACATTAGTTTGCTACGATAAAGCTGACAAAAACACTTAGAAATACTTAAACCTCAAATTTATACATTCTTTCTACAATATTCCCTTGACATTCCTATTAAACTTGCACTGTATATGAAGTACAGACAACATGCTATGTCTCAGCAATGGAAAACACTTTCTTTTTAAGTGTATTACATCCAACAGGAGAGAAATTTGCAAATAAAAAATGTAAAACTATTGTACTTCATATTTGAATTACATAGCTGTATTCTGTATGATAATATTCTAAAATTACCAGAATAATTAGAAGTAAAGGATATAGCTAGGAAGAGTTAGCAAAACGTATCTAGAAGTGAAGAGTCATTAACATAGCTAAGAAAAAATAAAATGATAAGGTTGGTGGGAAAGGAAAAGGGGGACATTCCTAATGAAGAAGAAACAAAGTGTGAAAGAGTCTTATCATATTACGCATATTCATGTTCCATCTAATGGCCTGGCTGCTCTTCACCTTCAGACATCAGAAGCTCTTCCTCACAATCACTCCACCAATACAGCACAGGCAAGGACACTTGGATCAGTTTTCACCTACTTAGCATATGAAGATGGGTAGCAGTAATTAAATTCTGCCAAGACACCTACTTTAAAACTGCTGCACCTTCACTGTAATTACCTCATTGATCATCACCTCCCTGAATCCATACACCATGTCGGCAATGAATGGACAGTTGTTAAAGCCATTAGGCAAAATTTACTTGAAAAATTGGCCTTATTTAATGTTTTAAAGAACATTATGTACAAATTCTATTAAAGTGTACAAAGTGCCTAAGATAAAGGTCCTCTCTGGGTAAATGTTCAAAATAAATTAAAACGACAAACGTCATGTCCTCAGCCTTGCTGGGAATGTTGTAAGTGTAACAGGAACTGTTGAACACTTCTCAGTGGACAACTGATAAGTCCGCAAAGTATCATGGATCTAACCACCGTTTGCTAGAAATCTTGTACCCATTTCAAGTCAAGGACAGATGTGGCCACTCCAAGTTTAAAAAGGCCAGAACAATAGACAAGATTTTTTCCAATATGGGCGAAATGGAGGGCTCTGCACTTACACCACCAAGATCCACAAATATTTAGCCAAGCATTCAGTAAGTTTCCGTTAGATACTAAGGCTATTAATATTTTATACAGAGAATCTCAAAACTTTCTTCATGATAGTAATAATACCTGAATATATGTACATATAGATATGCAGGCCATGGCTCACTCTATCTCAAAGCAATTATGTTGGATTTTCAGCTAGTAGGATCTGCGTATGAGTAATTACTGAAGTTCCAGGTGATTTTACTGTGCACCAAGGACACAATACTTTTTTTTTTTTCTCTGTATTTTTTTTTAACATCTTTATTGGGGTATAATTGCTTTACAATGGTGTGTTAGTTTCTGCTTTATAACAAAGTGAATCAGTTATACATATACATATGTTCCCATATCTCCTCCCTCTTGCGTCTCTCTCCCTCCCTATCCCACCCCTCCAGGCAGTCACAAAGCACCGAGTCGATATCCCTGTGACGTGCGGCTGCTTCCCACTAGCTATCTACCTTACGTTTGTTAGTGTATATATGTCCATGCCTCTCTCTCGCCCTGTCACAGCTCACCCTTCCCCCTCCCCATATCCTCAAGTCCGTTCTCCAGTAGGTCTGTGTCTTTATTCCTGTCTTACCCCTAGGTTCTTCATGACATTTTTTTTCTTAAATTCCATATATATGTGTTAGCATATGGTATTTGTCTTTCTCTTTCTGACTCACTTCACTCTGTATGACACACTCTAGGTCTATCCACCTCATTACAAATAGCTCAATTTCGTTTCTTTGTATGGCTGAGTAATATACCATTGTATATATGTGCCACATCTTCCTTACACAATACTTCTTTAGATTGATTAAAACTATTCTTAACAACCTTTGGCTAAAATCAGAGGCCCCAATACATTTCTTAATAGAAGTCAGAATAAATACCCCATTGACATTACAACCATTTACTTTCTATTCATTGAGTATTTAATGTTACAGCATAGTAATACATTATCAGGAATAACCCAGAATCTCTGTACTAGAGAGTGAGCTTTATTTCATTTTCCAGCCAGTTGAACAGGTTGAGGAATTAGGGGTTTCAATACAGGTGAAAGAAAATGAAGGGGCAGTAGATTTAGCATCGAAAATGCAACTCAGTAATATCTGGTCTCCTCTCCTCTGCAAAGACTAAGTACATACTAATCAAAGTCCTAGGGAACCCTCTTGCACTGTTGGTGGGAATGTAAATTGATACAGCCACTATGGAGAACACTATGGTAGTTCCTTAAAAAACTAAATATAGAACTATAATACGACCCAGCAATTCCACTACTGGGCATATACCCTGAGAAAAACATAATTCAAAAAGAGTCATGTACCACAATGTTCATTGCAGCACTATTTACAATAGCCAGGACATGGAAGCAACCTAAGTGTCCATCTACAGATGAATGGATAAAGAAGATGTGGCACATATATACAATGGAGTATTACTCAGCCATAAAAAGAAACAAAATTGAGTTATTTGTAGTGAGCTGGATGGACCTAGAGTCTGTCATACAGAGTGAAGTAAGTCAGAAAGAGAAAAACAAATGCCATATGCTAACACATATATATGGAATCTAAAAACAAACAAAAAGGTCATGAAGAACCTAGGGGCAGGACAGGAATAAAGATGCAGACCTACTAGAGAATGGACTTGAGGATATGGGGAGGGGGAAGTGTAACCTGGGATGAAGTGACAGAGTGGCATGGACATATATACACTACCAAATGTAAAACAGATAGCTAGTGGGAAGCAGCTGCATAGCACAGGGAGATCAGCTTGGTGCTTTGTGACCACCTAGAGGGGTGGGATAGGAAGGGTAGGAGGGAGACACAAGAGTGAGGAGATATGGGGATATATGTATATGTATAGCTGATTCACTTTGTTATACAGCAGAAACTAACACACCACTGTAAAGCAATTATACTCCAATAAAGATGTTAAAAAAAAAATCCTATGAACAGCTGCCTCAACACAGCCAGTGTAGAATTAGTTTCTGAAGGTGAATGTTCAGATTCTGCCAGATACAGGCAGAGTGACTGAATAGAGGAATGGGAATGGGATCATTTCCCTTTTAATTTAAGGGAGTCTATGTCCTTCGTTTTAATGAAGAGGAATTTACCCAAATTTTAGTTAAAGTGACCGACCTATTCATGGCTTTTTTGGCTGTCATTTACATTTCATTTCTGAAGAAGTCAATTAAAGTAATTTGATAAAATCAAAGTCACAATCTGTTCAGTGTTTAGCATTTCAAAAAAATTCTCTTTTTGTTTGACATACTTTAACACTAAGCAATGTTTTCTAAAAACCCTATGAACATTTTCCAATTTTCAGCAACATAATAATAAAATGTAAATTACAACAAAAGCACAATGTTAATTTCAAGCTCCATTAGAAACACAGGGTGGGGAAAAGCTACTGTTTTCCAATTGAAAACGATAAAATTAGTAGGGAACCAAATCCCATTTAAAGTCTTAAAAGGGGACTGCAAACAAAAGTCAGGAAAAAAAATGATGCTATGAAAAACTATTCGACAGTATTTTAAGGCACATTGTCTCACTTAATGGAAATAGCACTTATTTAATTTCATCAGTTTCTGTAAAATGAGGGAATGTGCTGTAAAAGTTAAGCACTAAGGGGGAAAAATTGCAATTTAAAGTCTGATGCTAACTGTTAAAACCCTTTATAATATCTTTGGCGCATATTGCTGTATTCAATGCTATGTTCCATGCTAAGCCTGCCTGAAATAATCAAGAGGTAAGGTTTTATTAAAATTAGTTTAATTGCTCTATTCAACAGACATCCAAAATATTTCTTTAGGTTCCTCAATTTACTGGATATAGTGATGATAAAATTCAATACGAAATGAAAAATTAACATGAATACCTATATTGTAATGGAATAGTAATTTGTTTTCAACTTATATTAACTTAATGTCCATGAATATTTGGTGTAATTTCTATCATATACCTCAATGTGCATTTCAAAAGTGCACATCCTCTGTGTTCAAAGGCTCTCTCAATATACTGTTCTATTTTAAATAAAATAAAATTAATAATACTTCAGAGACTAACAATGTTAAACAGAATGGTGTTGGGAAATCTTATGCTTCCTGAACTGACTAGGGAACCATCTAAGTGACCTTTATAATCAGCATAATTGGCATAGTCTCTTTGACAGTGTAAATACATTACTGTATATCAATGTCTTTGTACTAGGAAAACTCTGCTTTCCCCTGCAGACTCCAAATATAACCTTTGCTCAAGACAGTATGCTAATCCAAAATGCTTACAACTAGAAATGTTTCAAAAAAAAAAAAAAAAGATTACTGTGTTTTATCCCAAATGAAATAAAAATATTCAGTTAAAAAAATCCCAGCTTGGGCTTCCCTGGTGGCGCAGTGGTTGAGAGTCCGCCTGCCGATGCAGGGGACACGGGTTCGTGCCCGGTCCGGGAGGATCCCACATGCTGTGGAGCGGCTAGGCCCGTGAGCCATGGCCGATGAGCCTGCGTGTCCAGAGCCTGTGCTCCGCAATGGGAGAGGCCACAACCGCCAAAAGAAAAAAAAAAAAAAAAAAAAAAAAATCCCAGCTTGGAACATAAAGAATGTAGCATTGGCTATTAGGTAGCATTGGCTTTCTTTACAGATTAATTTATTAAAAGGAAGTGAGGTTGAAGTAAATTTTATACCATTTCCCTGCTACCCAAGCCTCATGAAAACAGAGTTTATTTCATGCTTGTTACCTATTCTTTTGATCGATGCGAGCTTCAAGCATTGGTAAGAAAAGGGCTCTCAAGATTACCTCCATAGGAAAAAAATGCGTAATAGTTAAGACTAACTTTCTTTCAAAGGTCAAAATATTTTCATAGTATTTTCAATTGTGTTAAGAACTCATAGATTCTTTATTTCCTGAGGATTTCATCTTCATCTTTTATTCTCTAGTGATCTGATTTCCTTGTTAATCTCAATATCACTAGAAAGTGAGGAAAGAAAAGGAAAAAATAATTCATTCCAACCAGTTGGTCTTAGTCACAGCCAATATTTTTAACAGTGTCTGAAGTGATCTCATTGTTGGAAACGCTTGCATCCTTTCTCACTTTTTCAGGGTCCCCTGTGGCTAAGTGTCTGTCTTCAGGGTGGTGTTGCAGTACATGGTCTGACCTCATGGTGAAGGGAGAATGGATCCTCAGCTCACCTTTATCACCAGCTCTTCACTAGCCAGCTCCATGGCCTGGCGACCACAAGGTCTGGCTGGTTATAGCTGGCTTTGGGGGGCAAGGAAACACTATCTGATGACATTTCTCTGCTAGAGTCTATGATCTCATCTTTTGCTACTGATCTTGAAGAGTCCAAACAGTATAGAGCCTTTCCTCCAACTCCATGACTCTACCAGAAGGCCAGCCTTCTCAGCATCAAATGCTTCAGTGCACAGACTTGTTACATTTTATACAAGTATTGGCTACAGGGAACCAGGCAATGCCACAAAGTTTATTCTATTCAGTTTCTGCCAACAACTCAGTAACATCATTTCCACAGATTTTGGAAAGGGGACCTCATTTTTGTTTTTCCTGGTATGTTAAGGGGAGCATGGCACTCTACTACATTTTCTACAGCTCCTCCATACCTGATGTTTCTAAAGCCCCTTCTCCCACCTGCAGGCCAAATGTTGGGGGTAGTTAGAGGTTATAGCAAGAATAGGGATTTTCTTGCCTGATTTTCCGCATTCGCCTCAGTGTGCTTAAGTTACCTTCAACTGGGAAGGTAGAAAAGCAGGCCCTCTGGAAGAGTATATAAGAAGACTGCCATTCCTTTAATGACCAGTATAGCTCAAGGCCACAACTATAAAGTGCTTTCTAGTTACATGATTTTGAATCCATGGAGAAAAAGTCTGATTCGATTATAATTGCCTTCTATTGAGTCTATTTTTCATTAGCTGAATTTTGCAAAATTGACATCCAAACAATATTGAACCTTCTGATCTATGAGCATGGTAAATTTCTATCAGAGATATTTTGAAGTTTTCAGTCTATGGATACTGTGCAAGCTATTTTCCCAAGCAAAATTAAAATCCAGTTTGGTCATTTCTTATAAATTTAAACATAAACTTATACTATGATCCAACAATCCAATTATTAAGTACTAGTCAAAGGCTTATATGAAAATGTTTACAGCATCATTATCCATAATAGAACACCCTCAAAAGACAAAATATAATCTAAGTGCCTTACATTATACACTGATTTCTAGAAATGAATCTGCTGTTTCAGTAAAATGATATTTATTCGTATTTCTGATACTGAAAGTAAGATTGAATTGAACTACATACAAAATAACAGTTATTTTTTTAAATATAGCCTTCATTTGGCATTATAACATTGGATCCCTGAAATTTATAAATCTGTCAGTTAAATATTTGCCTAAATTCTCAAAGCATTTAAATTGGACTCCCCCATGCCTATCTATAATCATATTTAATCATTTATAAGATAATTTTTTCACATTGTATATTTCTAAAAATTTTGATGCCTTTTACAGTTAATGGTATCTTAGAGACAGTGAAATGTGAATTGCTTCTAAAGTGTTCATTTTAAGGCCAGGTATGGACTGAGAGGCTGAGCAAAGGACTGAGGTCTTGGCTGTTAAGAGTGAAACTAGAAGAGAGTAATTGGAGTTAACGATCAGTGTTCCATCTATTGTTAAACACTGTCCTGCTGTGCTCAGAGTAATTCTTTTCTTAAGTGCATTGGACATATATCAAAATATTTTTCTCTCAATCATTTAAAATTTACCCTAATGATGACATCAATTTATTGCAAAAACAATGAAAAGAATGGAAAGTGACAATTTTCAGATGAACTGCGTTAGTTAGATATTGCTATTCAACAAATTATCCCAAAATTTAGCAGATTAAAAAGACAAACATTTATTCTTTCACAGTTTTGAGGAGTTGGGAATCTCAGTTTGATTTATATAAAATGGACAAATTCCTTAGAAGACATAAAATACAAAAGCTTATCAAGTAGAAACAAATAGCCTGCATAACATTACAGATAATATGAAAATTAAATTTGTAGTTAGAAGCATTTGTAAAAGAAAAAAACCCAAACAAAAACCTAAGCCCAGATGGCTTCAGTGGTGCATTTTATAAAATATTTAAAGAAGAAATAATAATAATTCTACATAAACTCTAAACTTTTGATGGATACAACATGGATGAAAATCAAAATAGTTATGATGGATGGAAGAAGCCAGACAAAAGATAGTGCATACGGTATGATTTCATTTATATAAACTCTAGTAAATACAAGCCAATCTTCAGAGACACAAATCAGTTAGTGGTTGCCTGGGGATACAGATAGGGATGTAGGAGAGGAAGTGATTACAGAGGGATTACAAACATGTTGGGCAGATGGGTACCCTCATCATCATTAATTTGTGATGGTTTCATGGGTAATTACACATTTAACAATTGTAATTGTTAAATATGTACACTTTCTTGTATGTCAATTACACCACAAAATCTGTTTAAAAATAGATATGCATATCCAACTAACATAAAGTCAAGTCATGTTACATCTTGTAAATTACAAAATCCTTAGGTTTATAACCCATAGCTCTTGCCTCAGATGGGACATCTTAGGAACCACGCTCTACGATGATATTTGTACACAAGAAGCTTATTAGAGAATCTCTAATCCAGTGTGACACAGACTTCTTCTGACTCCATGGAAAGCACTAGATCTGATAGGGCCCTTTGGAAGTGCCCTGTATTGAGGCACAGAGGTCAGGCCTTTGTACCCTCACAGCAACCAGTCATGAGATGTGAGTTGTTACATTCAACTTAACACTTGGGCAAAGCATGTTCCTTTTGCTCAAGGCCATTCGCAGATAAGAAATTGGTTGTGAGCTGTCAGCAGCCTATATTCCCAGCTGCTGGGGAAATGAGTGCTTGGTTCTTAGAAAACCAAGAAAATCTCAGTGGTGAGATTTTTTTAAACTTTGAAATTCTTCATTATTATTGTTCTTGAGATATTTGATTATATATTAATCATCGTTTATATCCCATTTAGCACTTAGGAGTGCCCAAATGTGCCTTGATGATACTTACCTTATATTTGTTGACTAAATTATTTAAAATGTACTTTGGGAAATCATCATTAGTAATAGGATGTGTTAGAAAGCCAGGCTGCATAAATGTCAACAGTTGTCCTGAATTATTGTTAAAAAAAACTCACAGCTGAGCATATATAATAAGATTTAAAAAGAGGGTATTTCAAGCTTGAAGAAACTCTTAGGAGCTCTCAGTCAGTTTTTGTAGGAGACTTATCCTGTCAAGGGTCAGGAAGTGGAGGGAAGGAGCAAAATGTCAGTCAAGAAGAGTAAAATGTTGAGTATTCGTGGGGCACAGATCTTGGGAGACAAAATTCTATGAGAAAATAAGGTCAAGAGGCAAGTTTTCCTAACAGGAAGCAGAAGCTGGAGATGTATCAGCAGCTCTCCAAGCACAGAGTGTAAGGAACATAAAGACATCAGGACTGTGATCAGGAAATGAGGAGTCACAGTGTTTCCCTCTGACTGGCTTCTTGGAAGTGCAATGTCCAGGTCAAAGCTGGAGAACACCCAGAAACCTGGAAAATCCTGCCAGGTTAAGGGACCAGTTTCTCCCACAGTTTATAAGGCTAATGTACAGACAGAATGGGGGCAGGGAGGGCATCATTCATTGTAGTTTACTCTTTTAGATAGAAAAACCTCAGTTTTGAACAGATGAGGAGAAAAGATGTTGAGTGAATGTTTAAGTTGAAAAGCCATGGAGCTAACCCTGAGCTAGGAATTTGGTTTTCTAGTTGTTAAAAGTTTCCATAGAAAAATAGGAAAGCTAAGTTTTGGTCAAACTGCTATTAAAAGCAGGAGATGAGCCAGCTAAACCTAACACCTTCTATATGTAAATTAAGTTTTAATGTATCTTTTATATTTATAGATCTTGCCAAATTCTGCTGAGTTTACCTCAGCAGCATGTATCATTCTACCTGCATATCTCAATTCCAGGTTCTTACAAAACTAATTTATTTTCCAAAATGTTGTCAGATTAATTTTCCAAAGAACAGTATTTTTTAAATCACTTTTTCCACTGAAATATATTTGTGGCTCTTCAGTGACTGATATTTAAGGTCCTCCATGACCTGTCCCTATCTAATTTATCACAGATTGCTCTTTTATTCATTTTTTCAGACTTTATACTCAAGTCAATGCAAATTACTAAGCCTTCTCTTATTAATTTTAGCTTTTTCAACTCATGCTAAACTCTCACTGTTCTCACTGATCATTTTATTATGTCCAATTCCCACTTACCCTTTAAGTGCCATCTGAAAACCACATTCTCCATAAAATATACAATGATTTATGGAAGTAACATTTTTATGGCATTTACTAATTTGTGGTCAAGTCTTACTAACTTTAAGGAAATTGTATCATGTTTTCTTAAATCTGAGATATCTTTGAGAGCTTTATATTTTGCATCTGCCATAGAGCTCATCACAGAATCTTGCAAATACTATATCAGTTTGTAAAATTATGGCAAATAAATTTATAATAAATAAATGTTCAAATGATATGACTTTTAATTTGTATAACTCTGTCTATATCCTGCTTGATATATTCATTCTGTTAATAATAAAGAGCTATATATTTCAAAACACCTTTTCTTGGATTATCAGTTAATGAATCTCATAAAACACTGTTGAGCACTTTGAGATCAAAGGGTAAGATTTATAGAGGGTGAATCCCCAGAATCTATCTCAGTCTATCCCATTATGGCCAACAATGTAAGCACTCAGTAAACGGTGTTGGATGACTGCAGGAATAAATCTGCTGTCCACCATGTCTAACAAACAACAATACCATCTCATAGTATCTAACCCAAATTATAGCCAGAAGGCTCAGAGTGCAACTCTAATACCTGGCTACATAATTAAATATTTTAAAAGTTGATTTTCAAATTCTTCTCTTGTGGAACACTAGCTCTATAACATTTATATAATGGTGTTCCACTTCTAACCTAGTACAATGGTAATCATTTTTACGCTTTCAAAATATGATCCTAATTATCTTACACAACTTAACTTTTGGAAACTATTCACGTGTGTCTGATAGTGCTAGCCTATGACAAAACAAATCAACATATAGTATATAATAAATATAATGGAAAAGTTAGAAAATAAAAATTAATTTAAGTTGGAAAATTACTTTCCCTACTCTCATTACTTAAAAATTGTTCATTCTGGGCTTCCCTGGTGGCACAGTGGTTGAGAGTCCGCCTGCTGAGGCAGGGGACATGGGTTCATGCCCCGGTCCGGGAGGATCCCACATGCCACGGAGCGGCTGGGCCCGTGAGCCATGGCTGCTGAGCCTGTGCGTCCGGAGCCTGTGCTCCACAACAGGAGAGGCCACAACAGTGAGAGGTCTGAGTACCGCAAAAAAAAAAAAAAAAGAAAAAAAAATTGTTCATTCTGTTGATTTATTGCATAAAAATAATAGTCATTTTTCAATCATAATCATGTTAGAAAATGTTCAAAATACTGGCATTTTTATGTTCTATCTCTTTTCCCCTCTTCTCTTTTTTAAAAATTCATCAAAACTCATAGAATTGTCCCAACTCCTTAATATCACCAACTTAATACCTTTATCAGTTTATACATAATTTACTATAAAAATCATTTCTCATTTATTTTTCTTCGGTTTGTTCTTGGTAATTCTGTAGCTCTAAAATTGTTGAAAGTACAAGTAAAATTCAAGGATATACAATAGTAACTTTCCCCTACCCATTAACTGTACTCCACATATATATGACGTCATATCTGCCTTCAGGTTCATATGAGTAGCTTTCTCTCACTCTCTCCCTTACCTTACTGGTAAGGCTAGCTGCAATTGATAGGAAATCCAAAATATCGGTTGTTTGAATAAAAGAGAAGTGCAATTATTTCTCATATGGAAGTCTAAACATGGGAAGCCAAAGCTAGTGTGATACTTCATTGTATCATGGATCCAAACATCCTATATTGTGTTTTTCTGTGTTATTTGCCTGTCTTCCTAAGACAGACTCATTGTCCAAGATGTCCGGTTGAGTGGAGGTATTATGTCCACATTTCAGCCAGCAGGGAGATAAAAAATGGATTAAGAAATGCACCAATGATCTTTTTAAGAATATTTCCAAGAAGTTGCAAAATCTCTTTCTATTTATAGGACGTTGGCCATGACTGAGTCACTTCATCACATCAAGTGGAAAGAAAAGCTGGGGGAAAGGTCCAGCTAAATATAAGATCAATTATTAAAGAAGAGGGTCATTTTGATGTTGGGGTCAATTAGAAATCTCAGCAGTGTAAGGGAGGAAAAATTCATCTTTACCCTTTTAGAGTCTCTGGTTGGGCCTAAGAATCAAAACTAACATAAAACAGATTGAGGGGAGAAAAGCACACAATGCTTATTAAAATTTTTACATGCCTTCACAAGAGAATGAAGATGTGGAGAAGTGACTAGAGAAGAAAGCTTTTATACTTTTTAGAAAAAGAAACAATAAATTTATGAAGGATTGATAACATAGAGGGGTTTGAGCTACGAGTAGTAAATTGTGCAGAAGGGACTAGGAAGATAAGGGTTACTTTAACAAGGTTTGTACAGACTTTTCTCAGGCTCTGTTCCCTGCCTCTCATGATAAAAATGTCTTCCTCCTTCCTGGTACATGCAAGGCACTTTTCGCAAGGGGTGTTTTATCTCCTGCTTTTGAGAAAAAAAAAAAGACGGTCAGAGTGCTCTTCTTGCACCTACTGTTTCTGAATGCCTTTCACTAAAAATAATCAATATACCCTAAAGGGTAACATGTTCTGAATTCCTTCAGCAACATACTTCTATTTCCTCATAAAACTGAAAGTTCCATAACTCCATGATAGGTACAAATGAATACAGGAGTCAGCCATGGAATTGAGTTAAATAAATGCCAGAAATTTGTTAAAATGCTTTGGCTTGAATTACTTTATTATAAAAATGAGGTTATTTGGATGGACTTAGAGATGATCACACTAAGTGAAGTAAGTCAGAGAAAGAGAAATATCATATGACATCATTTATATGTGGAATCTAAAAAAAAATGATACAAATGAACTTATTTAGGAAACAGAAACAGACTCACAGATTTAGAAAACAACAAACTTCTGGTTACCAAAGGGGAAAGGAAGGGAGGGACAAATTAGGAGTTTGGGATTAGCAGATGCACACCACTATATATAAAATAGATAACCAACAAGGTCCTACTGTATAGCACAAGGAACAATAAAAATAATGAGATCATTTGGCTAGATAATCCTAAAATAACCAGCTCTAAATTACTATGATTCTTCAACAGTGTCACTTTTGATATTTCAACCCAGACTTAACTCTGTTTATTTCTGAGTTTTTAAATACATGTATCCTTATATATATCATTTACCTGGAAATTATACAATGTTTAAAGTTCCCACATTATTTAATATATAACCACCTGTTTTTATGAAAAGTAAATGTGCTAAATCAGGGAATTCTACTTTTTATAACTTCTAAATTGTCTATTAAACTAAATAATAGCATTTGTTCTTTCACAAACACATACTGACCCTTCAATATGTTCTAGTCACTTTCTAAAAGTACAGAAGTAAACATAAACTAGTGCTGGTCTCCACAGAAATTATAGTTTAGTTTTGGGAGGTGACACTAGATAGCTATGAGAGAGAGCAGGTGATAGAGAGATTCCATAACTGCTAAGGATAAAGATGCTGTGAGAAGGTATAGTTGCACATAGACTGAATTAACCAAGGAGATTATTGAAATCAACATTTGAAGGAAACCCATCCATCTAAGCTGAGGGAACAGCAGATATAAAGGCTCTGAGGCAAGAGTGGGCCTTGTGAGATGGTGAGGGTCGTGAGCTTGTAAAGTCTTTTAGCTTTAATTAACTGAGATGGACAAGGAGTTATTGCAAATTTTTGAGGAGAGGAGCAAAACATTTGAAATCAGGCCTATATCAGGGTTTCTCTACCTTGGCACTACTTACATTTTAGGCAGATAATTTGTGTTGTGGGCAGCTGTCCTGGGTCTTGTCAGATGTTCAGCAGCATCTCTGGCCTGTAACCACTAGAAGCCTGCGGCACTCTCTGCTCCCAGTGTAACAGCCAAAACTTGTCTCTAGACAAGGACAAATGTCCCCTGCCTCTCTTCCCCTACCGCCACACCTGGTTGAGAACCACTGGACTAGATCATGTGGAGGAAATAAACTGTGGAGATCAAATATAGAAGTAGGGAAACCAATTAGGAGACCATATCATAATTTTAGGTGAGGAATGATGGTGTTTTAGATAAAGTAGCATGGTAGAAGTTGTGAGAAAGTGTAAGCTTATGGATATTTTAAAGAAAGGCCAACAAGAGTTGTGAATCATTTGGCTGTGAAATGTTAGAAAATTAGAGAAGCCATACAATAGGAAGGAGAGAAGGAAAATAATATTAAATTGGCAGCCAGCAGCAAGAAAAACATTATTCTCATCTGCAGGTATTTGAATCTGAGTTGTGGGAAAGAAAATAGTGTCACCAGAGATATTTATGGGGATACCCTTGTCGTTGAGGATAGTCAGATAGTGGCTAGGAAAGGAAGAGAAGAAAGCAAAGGAGTGTTTGAGTTTCCTGCAGACCCTCTGGATTGTTTGCGAATTTAGGGTTTGTTTCTGAAGGTGGCTCATTCTGGATGGGGCACAGAGCTATATGGGGATGAATGTCTGTCGGGATTAGGGATTACTTGGGAGTCTAGGGTTTCTTGGATTCTAGGGAATATGAGGATAAATTAGAAGGATCTTGTGGCCAAATTATGATGGTGAAGCTAAAACTGTGGGGTGGGGGTGGTCTGGTAGAGAGAGGGAAGAATCTTACCAGTAATTCATAAAGCTTGAAGAATCTTCCCTGGGGTCATACTACTAGTGTTGAGTCACTGGGAAGCATGTAGGGCTCCTTGGGTGCCAATGGCAGTTCCTATCATGAAAGATTTTCTTCCCAGTTTACGTTAAACCAATTAGCTAACTGTGACTCATCAATAGGAAACATATTTTAATGCAATTATTTCTAGATTCTTAAGCAAAATAAAATTGTATCAATAATTTAAGAGAGATAGCTTGAGAACCAAGAGGGCGGGGTAGAAGGACGTGCTCTCACTCCCTCTTGTGAGAACACCAGAATCACAACTAGTTGCTGGACAATCATCGACAGGAAGACACTGGAACTCACCAAAAAAGTTACCCTACATCCAAAGACAAAGGAGAAGCCACAATGAGACAGTAGGAGGGACACAATCACAGTAAAATCAAATCCCATAACTGCTGGGTGGGTGACTCACACACTGGAGAACACTTATACCACAGAAGTCCACCCACTCAAGTGAAGGTTCTGAGCTCCACGTAAAGCTTCCCAACCTGGGGGTCTGGCAAAGGGAGGAAGAATTCCTAGAGAATCAGACTTTGAAGGCTAGTGGGATTTGACTGCAGGACTTCGACAGGACTAGGGGAAACGGAGACTGCAATCTTGGAGGGCACACACAAAGTAGAGTGCGCATCAGGACCTAGGGGAAGGAGGAGTGACCCCAGGGGAGACTGGACCAGACCGACCTGCTAGTGTTGGGGGGTCTCCTGCAGAGGTGGGGGGGGGAGGATGTGGCTCACCGTGGGGACAAGGACACTGGCAGCAAGGTTCTGGGAAGTACTCCTTGGTGTGAACCCTCCCAGAGTCTGCCATTTGCCCCACCAAAGAGCCCAGGTAGGCTCCAGTGCTGGGTTGCTTCAAGCAAAACAATCAACAGGGAGGGAACCCAGCCCTAACCATCAGCAGTCAAACAGATTAAAGTTTTACTGAGCTCTGCCCACCAGAGCAACAGTCAGCTCTACCCACCACCAGTCCCTCCCATCAGGAAACTTGCACAAGTCTCTTATATAGCCTCATCCACCAGAGGACACACAGGAGAAGCAAGAAGAACTACAATCCTGTAGCCTGTGGAACAAAAACCACATTCACAGAAAAACAGACAAGATGAAAAGGCAGAGGGCTAGGTACCAGACGAAGGAACAAGATAAAACCACAGAAAAACAACTAAATGAAGTGGAGATAGGCAACCTTCCAGAAAAAGAATTCAGAATAATGATAGTGAAGATGATACAGGACCTCGGAAAAAGAATGGAGGCAAAGATCGAGAAAATGCAAGAAATGTTTAACAAAGACCCAGAAGAATTAAAGAACAAAGAAACAGAGATGAACAATACAATAACTGAAATGAAAACTACACTAGAAGGAATCAATAGCAGGATAACTGAGACAGAAGAACAGATAAGTGACCTGGAAGACAGAATGGTGGAATTCACTGCTGCGGAACAGAATAAAGAAAAAGGAATGAAAAGAAATGCAGACAGCCTAAGAGACCTCTGGGGCTACATTAAACCCAACAACATTCACATTATAGGGGTCTCAGAAGGAGAAGAGAGAGAGAAAGGACCAGAGAAAACCTTTGAAGAGATTATAGTCGAAAACTTCCCTAACATGGGAAAGGAAATAGCCACCCAAGTCCAGGAAGTGCAGAGAGTCCCATACAGGATAAACCCAAGGAGAAACACACCGAGACACATAGTAATCAAATTGGCAAAAATTAAACACAAAGAAAAATTATTGAAAGCAGCAAGGGAAAAATGACAAATAATACACGAGGGAACTCCCATCAGGTTAACAGCTGATTTCTCAGCAGAAACTCTACAGCCAGAAGGGATTGGCATGATATACTTAAAGTGATGAAAGGGAAGAAACTACAACAAAGATTACTCTACCCTGCAAGGCTCTCATTCAGATTCAATGGAGAAATCAAAAGCTTTACAGACAAGCAAAAGCTAAGAGAATTCGGCACCACCAAACCAGCTCTACAACAAATGCTAAAGGAACTTCTCTAAGTGGGAAACACAAGACAAGAAAAGAACTACAAAAGCAAACCAAAACAATTAAGAAAATGGTAATAGGCACATACATATCGGTAATTACCTTAAATATGAATGGATTAAATGCTCCAACCAAAGACACAGGCTTGCTTAATGGATACAAAACCAAGACCCATATATAGGCTGTTTACAAGAGACCCACATCAGACCTAGGGACACATACAGACTGAAAGTGAGGGGATGGAAAAAGATATTCCATGCAGATGGAAATCAAAAGAAAGCTAGAGTAGCAATACTCATATCAGATAGAATAGACTTTAAAATAAAGAATGTTACAAGAGACAAGGAAGGACACTACATAATGATCAAGTGATCAATCCAAGAAGAAGATACAACAATTATAAATATATATGCACCCAACATAGGAGCACCTCAATACATAAGGCAATTGCTAACACCTATACAAGAGGAAATTGACAGTAACACAATAATAGTGGGGGACTTTTAACACCTCACTTACACCAATGGACAGATCATCCAAACAGAAAATATATAAGGAAACAGAAGCTTTAAATGACACAATAGACCAGATAGATTTAATTGATATTTATGGGACATTCCATCCAAAAAACAGCAGATTACACTTTCTTCTCAAGTGCGCACAGAACATTCTCCATGATAGATCACATCTTGGGTCACAAATCAAGCCTCAGTAAATTTAAGAAAATTGAAATCATACCAAATGTCTTTTCTGACCACAACGCTATGAGATTAGAAATGAATTACAGGGAAAAAATACATAAAAAACACAAACACATGGAGGATAAACAATATGTTACTAAATAACCAAGAGATCACTGAAAAAATCAAAGAGGAAATCAAAAAATACCTAGAGACAAATGACAATGAAAACACGATGATCCAAAACCTATGGGATGCAGCAAAACCAGTTCTAAGAGGGAAGTTTATAGCTATACAGGCCTACCTCAGAAAACAAGAAAAATCTCAAATAAACAATCTAACCTTACACCCAAAGGAACTAGAGAAAGAAGAACAAACAAAACCCAAAGTTAGCAGAAGGAAAGAAATCATAAAGATCAGAGCAGAAATAAATGGAATAGAAACTAATAAAACAATAGCAAAAATCAATAAAACTAAAAGCTGGTTCTTTGAGAAGATAAACAAAATTCATAAAAACTTAGCCAGACTCATCAATAAACAGAGGGACAGGACTCAAATCAATTAAATTAGAAATGAAAAAGGAGAAGTTACAACAGACACCGCAGAAATACAAAGGATCCTAAGAGACTACTACAAGCAACTCTATGCCAATAAAATGGAAAATCTGGAAGAAATGGACAAATTCTTAGAAAGGTATAACATTCCAAGACTGAAACAGGACAAAATAGAAAATATGAACAGACCAATCACAAGTAATAAAATTGAAAATGTGATTAAAAATCTTCCAAGAAACAAAAGTCCAGGACCACATGGCTTCACAGGCGAATTCTATCAAACATTTAGCGAAGAGCTAACACCCAGCCTTTTCAAACTCTTCCAAAAAACTTCAGAGGAAGGAACACTCCCAAACTCATTCTATGAGGCCACCATCACCCTGATACCAAAACCAGACAAAGATACTACAAAAAAAGAAAATTACAGACCAATATTACTGATGAATATAGATGCAAAAATCCTCAACAAAGTACTAGCAAACAGAATCCAACAACACATTAAAAGGATCATACACTTGATCATTCATGATCAAGTGGGATTTATCCCAAGGATGCAAGGATTCTTCAATATACGCAAATTAATCAATGTGATATACCATATTAACAAGTTGAAGAAGAACACCATATGATCATCTCAATAGATGCAGAAAAAGCTTTTCACAAAATTCAACACCCACTTATGATAAAAACTCTCCAGAAAGTGGGCATAGAGGCAACCTATCTCAACATAATAAAGGCCATATATGACAAACCCATAGCAAACATCATTCTCAATGGAGAAAAACTGAAAGCATTTCCTCTAAGATCAGGAACAAGACAAGGATGTCCACTCTCACCACTATTATTCAACTTAGTTTTGGAAGTCCTAGCCATGGCAATCAGAGAAGAAAAAGAAATAAAAGGAATACAAATTGGAAAAGAAGTAAAACTGTCACTGTTTGCAGATGTTATGATACTATACATAGAAAATCCTAAAGATGCCACCAGAAAACTACTAGAGCTAATCAATGAATTTGGTAAACTTGTAGGATACAAAATTAATGCACATAAATTTCTTGCATTCCTATACACTAATGATGCAAAATCTGAAAGAGAAATTAAGGAAACTCTCCCATTTACCATTGCAACAAAAAGAAAAAAACACCTAGGAATAAACCTACCTAGGGAGACAAAAGACCTGTATGCAGAAAATTATAAGACACTGAAGAAAGCAATTAAAGATGATACCAACAGATGGAAAGAAATACCATGTTCTTGGATTGGAAGAATCAATATTGTGAAAATGACTACACTACCCAAAGCAATCTACAGATTCAATACAATCCCTATCAAATTACCAATGGCATTTTTTACGGAACTAGAACTAAAAACCTTAAAATTTGTATGGAGACACAAAAGACCCTGAATAGCCAAAGCAGTCTTGAGGGAAAAAACGGAGCTGGAGGAATCAGATTCTCTGACTTCAGACTATACTACAAAGCTACAGTAATGAAGACAGTATGGTACTGGCACAAAAACAGAAACATAGATTAATGGAACAAGATAGAATGCCCAAAGATAAACCCACGCACCTATGGTCAACTAATCTATGACAAAGGACGCAAGGATATACAATGGCAAAAGACAGTCTCTTCAATAAGCGGTGCTGGGAAAATTGGACAGCTACATGTAAAAGAATGAAATTAGAACACTCCATAACACCATACACAAAAATAAACTGAAAATGGATTAGAGACCTAAATGTAAGACCGGACACTACAAAACTGTTAGAGGAAAACACAGGAAGAACACTCTTTGACATAAATCACAGCAAGATCTTTTTTGATCCACCTCCTAGAGTAATGGAAATAAAAACAAAAATAAACAAATGGGACCTAATGAAACTTCTAAGCCTTTGCACAGCAAAGGAAACCATAAACAAGACCAAAAGACAACCCTCAGATTGGGAGAGAATATTTGCAAAGAAATCAACGGACAAAGGATTAATCTCCAAAATATATAAACAGCTCATGAAGATCAGTATTAAAAAACCAAACAACCCAATCCAAAAATGGGCAGAAGACATAAATAGACATTTCTCCAAAGACGACATACAGATGGCCAAGAAGCACATGAAAAGCTGCTCAACATCACTAATTATTAGAGAAATGCAAATCAAAACTACAATGAGGTATCACCTCACACAAGTTAGAATGGGCATCATCAGAAAATCTACAAACATCAAATGCTGGAGAGGGTGTGGAGATAAGGGAACCCTCTTGTTCTGTTGGTGGGAATGTGAACTGATAGAGCCACTATGGAGAACAGTATGGAGGTTCCTTAAAAAACTGAAAATAGAATTACCATATGATCCAGCAATCCCACTACTGGGCATATACCCTGAGAAAACCACAATTCAAAAAGACACATGCACCCCAATGTTCATTGCAGCACTATTTACAATAGCCAGGTCATGGAAGCAACCTAAATGCCCATCGAAAGATGAATGGATAAAGAAGTTGTAGTACATATATACAATGGAATATTACTCAGCCATAAAAAGGAATGAAATTGGGTAATTTGTTGAGACGTGCATGGATCTAGAGACTGTCATGAAGAGTGAAGTAAGTCAGAAAGAGAAAAACATATCGTGTGTTAACGCATATATGTGGACCATAGAAAAATGGTACAGATGAACCAGTTTGCAGGACAGAAATTGAGACACAGATGTAGAGAACAAACATAACAATACCAAAGGGGGAAAGCCGCGGTGGGCGGTGGGGGTGGGGGTGGTGTGATGAATTGGGAGATTGGGATTGACATGTATACACTGATATGTATAAAACTGATGACTAGTAAGAACCTGCTGTATAAAAAAAAAAAAAGAATTGTTCATATGGTGGTATAAGTAATCCCTCTCTTGTATGTATGTTGTAATTATCTTTTCTCAATTTGTCTTTTCTATTTTGCCTGGCATTTTACTGTTTCTATAATCAAATGTATGATTTGTTTAAAAAAAAAAAGTAGCATAACTCAGCTATAAAGATATATGACACCACAAGGAAAAGGATAAAACATTACTATAAACCAACTTGACTTGCATATGTAAAACCTAGCAATAAAACATTACCAGTTGAATCCCATAGTATATTAGAAGAATAACACACCATGAACAAATAGGGTTTTTTCCAGGATAGCTCAACAGTAGAATACTGTTATCTTGATAGATGTATTTGATAAAGCTCAACAATCATTTCTGATGTAAACTTATAGTAAACTAGAAATAAAAATCTGCCTCCTTAATTTATAAAAGAGCATTAGCAGAAACCAAGATCACATATCAAAATTAAAGGAAAACACAAGAAGTTTCTCATCAAAGTCAGTAACAAAATGAGGATGCCAACTCTCACCACTTTTCCTCAGCAAAACCATGGAGTCCTAGCCAATCATAGAAATAGGTATAAATGTTGGTGAGGAATACTTATCAACCTAGAAAATTGTAAAGAATCAAACAAAAAACTATTATAACTAAGAAAGTTTAGAAAGATGGCCAGATAGAATATCTTTCTTATATATCCCAGTAATAGTCAACTGGAAAATTCAGTGGGAGGAACGTATCTTTAAAAGAAAAAAATCAATTAAACTTGTGAAAATAAACTAAATGAGGCATGTGTGAGACCTAAATAAAGAAAATGCTACAAAGATGATCTAAATAATTTAAGAGATATACAATGCTTCTGGAACTAAGGATCAATATTGTAAAGATGTCAATCCTTCCCAATTTATCTATAAATTCATTGTAATTTGAGTTAAAGCTGTGAGTAATAATGCAGGAACAAACAAATGGCATGATGGAACAAAACAGAATCCAAAAAGAGACTCGGGTACATAAGGAGATTTAGTATTTGATAAAGGCGGAAAAATGATGATTTGTATTATTGAACGAATGCCATTCAATCAAATTACTATCCACTTTGTGGAAAAAAGTTAGACATTTAACTCTCATCATAAAACAAAAATAAATTCCAGATTGATAAAGATCTAAACATATAAACAAGAGTTCTATAAACCATAAAGAAAAAGACACATATTTAATAACATCAAATTTTTAAAAACCTTTATGTGGCTAAAGAGAACTTAAATTGCGAAAAAATATTTGCATTATATTACAGAAAAATGGTTACTATCCATTAAAAAAAGAACTCCTAGTCAATATATAAGAAACACAGCCCAAACGACATGAATAGAAGAAAATTCACAAAGGAAATAAAATTAAATACTAACCCTCACTAATTAAAGAAATGCAAATTTAAAAGCTCTGTTTTACATTCTCTCTAACACAGTAATTCTACTTCTAGGGCTTTTTTCCTAAAGAAATAATCCCGTGGACATGTAAAGATATAAGAATGTTCATTTCATCAGCGTCTCTAAAAGAAAAATATGCTGAAATTGATTAAATAAATTGAGGACAAGACATATAAAATCCTACATATACATAATATGGAATACATAGAAAGAGAACCACAATTATTGTTATATTAAGTTAAAAATAAAAATGTGCTATAGACAATATGCTATGATCCAATTTTTGTAAATATAAATAAATAAGAGCAAAAAAAAATTAAGAGAAAGGGTACAGTATTTTTAAAAACCTTCCATTAACCATGAAAATTTGATTAATTATAACCAATTATAAGTGCATTCAGCACTGTGAGCCACAACAGTTCACATTATTAATATTTAACATGACAACTACAAAGTTATCAAATACAATGAGGGATTTTTTTTTTTTTTTTGGTCTTTGGTTCTATAAGCAAAGGAGGTCAAGGTTTAAATGAGCAGAATAAATTGATTTTAAGCTCCAGCTCTTCCAATAAAAGTGCAACCTAATTAAGTATAACAGCTACAGCTTTAGACAAATGTAAAACATTCAGTAGAAATTTTGACAAAAAATGTATTTGCCACAAATTGGTTGTAGCTATGATGTGTGGAATTGGAAAGAAATGTAATGAGCTGTTAACAGACATTTTTAACCAAGGAAAAATGAACTGAATTTGGCCACATTTTCCATCTGTTACAATGACTTATATAAGAGCTGATAAAGCAGATGAAGTACCGTTGTCCAACAGGAATTTAACATTAAATTACGTGTACCAATGAGAAAAGCTACTCTTAAACTCTAGTGAACTGATTCAAACATTATTTCTTTTCTTTTTGCATACAAAAGGGAAATGGTTTTCTAGAGCCAAAGTTAAAAAAAAAAAAAGATCATCTCAGACTGAGGCAGGCAATTGGCATCATAGACTGATTTGGAAAGCACAGAGTAGGAAAAGAAAGAGCAATGGACATGAAACATTTACACCTTGGTGGTTTATCCTGCATTTAGTGTGTTTCCTCCCATCAAAAGCAAACCCGATTAACCTAGGCTTTTTTTAGATTTAATTTAGGTAATGATCGTGCTCCAAGTGAACAGTAGGAGAAATCTTTCAAAACCAATTTTAAGTTCGATAGAGATTTCAGCTTTGTTTTTAGAAAAGAAATGTATTAATATCTACTTATAGAGCTATATAAGTTAATTTAACTTTTTATTTTGAAATTTTAGACATGGCAGACCTGCAAAAATACTACAGAGGTTTTCTATATACCACCCACTCTCCTTCCCGTAAGGTTTGCCACTTATAAAACCACGGTACGATGGTCAAAACTCTAAAGAATAAACATTGGTACAGTACTGTTAACTAAATGACAGACTTCAGTAGGATTTTTGCAATTTTTCTACTTTTTTGCCTTTTCTGTTCTAGGACCCAAGCCAAGATCCCACATTGCATTTAGTTATCACTTCTCCTCAATCTCCTCCAGTCCCCTCCAACCTTCATTCTTCCCATGTCTTTCATGACCTTGGCATCTCTGAAGAATGCTGGGCAGAAGTTTTGTTTATCTCTCTCAGCTTGAGTTTGTCTGATATGTTTTCATTATTCGATTGAGGTAGGAATTTGGGAGAAGACTACCACAGAGTTAGTATGCCCTGCTCAGCACACCCTATCTGGTGGTACATGATGTCAATCTGCCATTATTACTGACGCTCATCTTGATCATTTGCTTACAGTGGTGTCTGCCTAGTGTCTCCACTGTAAAGTAACTATTTTCCCTTAGTAATTAATAAATATTTCAAAGTTATGTAAATATCTTGTTCCTCAAACTTTTGAAGTGGGTCACAGAAGAAAAATTAGGTAACAATCTGTTACGGAATGGAATTCATTGGTGTAAAATCACACGTTAAGGATATATTTTGAACCATATAAATACAAATCAATTCATCTAATGCTGACTCTATGTAAGTGAGAGTTAATTATCCACTTTAAAAGCAGTATTAGGTATTTTACTGCTTTTTATTTAGAAGTTTTTGTGAAAATTGAGGAAACAACTCAATTAGCCTTGAAAAATTTATTGCAAAAAGTGATAGAATTCATACAGTTCTTTCCTGCAATTCAGTTAGAAGAGTATTCCAAAATATCTTAATTTATTTTTCTTTGTCACACTTGATTTATCTCAAATCAAGAGTTGTAAACATTATAAATCTAAATATGTATTTATTAAATGTGAGACAAATTATACTTTTACAAATAACTCCATGTTTAACATGAAATTATCAAGACATTTTCACTCTACAGAATGATTTTTATTTTTTAATTAAGTGAATTAGCATTTGATATAGATATCTGTTAGATTTACAAGCTATTTCTCATCAAAATCCAGATTTTGAGTTTAATTTGAAAAGACAGAGAAGATCTGATAATCCTGATCTTACCTCAATACTCCAGTAATTTGCCATTGTTGAGATCTGGCTATCATTCTACATTTTGCCACAAATCTTACCAATTTCTACTGCATTTATAAACTGACTCATGTATTTAAGATACCTTTTTGAAATCTCTGGACATTCACATTTCCGATCCTTGATGCAGAGTGTGCAATAGAAAGTAACTATTAAAACATCATTAAGGACACCATTAAATGCAGCCACTTGGCTTTTTTGTTTTTTGGTTGGTTTTATTTTGCTTTGTTTTTTAATACTACCCCGTGAAAAAAGAAAGATAGAAGCTATTTTTAACTATCAAATATCACAGTCATGATAATTGGAACATTTCATTACACTAATTTCTGGTAAAATTCTGTTTAAAATAGTTGCTATTTATTTTTAAGCAATTTATAAAATTGAATTGCGACAGAAAAAAAACACCTGGGGATTCAATTAAAATGGAAACAGCAACTGAGTAAAAATTAAGAGAAATCCCTCTATTAGCCAACACTAATGAGGCTCTGCCCCTTACAAAAGGCTGTTTTAAAGATCAAAGACACTTGATCGAGGACCTCTAATTAAAAAGAAGTATTGTGTTACAGAAGACAATTTTAACTTTTCAAAGTAATCTATTTAGAACTTAAGTTATAATTAATGGGCTAAATGCTCAACATCCCAAGGTTTATCACCTGATGGTTTTAAAGATGACACCATCCCAAAAGCTTCATAAAAGCACAGGAAGAGATTTTGAGAAACATATAAAAAATAAGCTCTTCGAAAAGCTCTTTATGTAATAATAAACATTATATAAATAGCAACAGAAGCAAATCAAGATACACTTGTAAACCAAAGAGCCCTTACAGAAAATCATTTTTATACTCACATTTTACGCTATTGTACCTCAATGACACTTCACTCATTTTCTCATTGATGAAATGGAGAAACTAAGAGTGTCTACCTCAGAAGATTGTTTTGAAAATGGATGAGTTAATATTCTAAAGTATTTTAAGCAATATTACTATTAATATAAGGGCTAGACAAATACGTAACTGAATTCAACCAACGTTAATGGAACACTTATCTAGGCACTGGAGTTACAACAGTGAATAAAACAAAGTCAGAGAGACAGTAAATAAATAAACTATGATAGTAGATGCATGGATATAGATATTAAATAAAAAGCAATGACGTTATGGCCAAGGACAGAGGTACTGTGAGGTCGGGCACTGTTATTTTATCCGGGGCAGCCAGGGAACGCATAACCCATAGTGTAGGACTTGAAAAGCGACAGGAGGCACCTAGGAGTCATGCTAGTATCTGTTAGATGAGCTTTCCAGGGAGAGGGCATAGCTCAAGCACAGACAGGGAAGCTGGAGCTTGGCTAAAGGCACCATGGGATAGCAAGGAGGCCAGCCTGGCTGGAAAATAGCAAGATGGGGTAGAGTGGAGAGAGATGAGACTAACGATTGGCTACATCATGTGGGGACTTTTACAGAGACTCTGGTTTGTCAACCGAGTAAGAAAGGAAGACCATCTTTCTGGCTGTAACAAAAGTATCATGAAAAGTGAGAAGTATCAGTTATCTTCTCATGGAAATTTTGACATTTAATATTTAGTTTAAATGGAATAACCCACTGTAGGCAACTTTCTGTTGTCTAGGATCAAACATGATTATACTCTAGTAACTATTTAAAAATAAAGAATGGAGGAAACTGATCTTGAGCCCTTCCCTTTAGCCTCAGGGACACCTGAAGATTAGCCCTTGGTTGTATTTTCCTACTTTGCAATAATGATAAGGACTCTTTACTACATACAGCAACTGTTCAATTCGTGAATTAGCTCAGATGAATCAACACAAAAATAATTTAGAGGAATTTCTCAACAAGAGCCAGTAAATAAGAAATGAATTGCTATACATAATAGACTCATAAATATTTATTACCAGCTATTCAAAAAACTGCTCTTTCTCTGATCTTATTAGATCAAACCAATCTTTGATTAAAAACTGAGCAATCAATATGCTTTGAATACACAGTTGTTAATTATATAGCACCCTAACAAACCATCACAGGTGTGACTGAAGGAGTAACAACCAATTAAAGATGTCCACATCCAAATTCCTGGAATCTTCGCCAAACAGGTTACCTTCTATGGCAAAAGGGACTGTATAGATAAAAGTTAAGTATCTTGAGATGTGGAGAATATCGTGGATTATCCTGAGGAGTCCAATCAAAGCACAAGGGTCATTATAAAGGGAGGCAGGAGGTTCAGAGTCAGAGAGAGGGATGGAAGATGCTATCCTTCTGGCTGTGAATATGACATTTTGGGCTACAAGCTAAGGAAATGTGGGCCATTTCTTGAAGCTAGAAAAGACAAGGAAATGGACTCTTCCCAACAGCTTGAAGAAGGAACACAGTCCTGCAGAAATCTTGACTTTAGGATTTCTGACTTTCAAAACTATAAGAAAATAATGCTGTTTAAATCCACTGTGCTTTTGGTAATTTGTTGCAGCAGTAATAGAAAGCTAATATAGCAGGTAAAATAAAAATGCATGATTAGATTTTCTCTGTTTAAAGTTTTTTGGTTTTTTTTTTTCCCTACTTAAATCTAATGAGAGAAGTAAGATTGATTGCATGGAAAACTAAAAACAGAACAAGAAAACCTTAATTCACTTTTGTTATCTGTAAATAATGAGGGTTGAATAGTTATTTCTACCAACTCTGGAATTATTATCACATTTCCCTTTTATTAATAATCCAAAGAAGTGTGACTAATCTGCCTCTTCTAATTTTGCACCAACTCTCCAAATTTACAATACAATAATAAGGATTTTAATAAATTATTTTACTTTTTTAAATAATTATTTTACTTTTAGTTATTCTGACATATCAACTTCTCACAAAATATAGGCATCCGGTAAGTATTTCTTGAATAGATCAACATATTAAAATGTACCAACCCATCAGAGCCAACATATCCAAAATTAAACCAATCTTTTGCTCAAACTCATTTGTTTCAATCTGTCTTCCTTAGATTCTCTTAATGAAACTTTCAGTGTCCTAGTTTTCAAGAAATTATTTATTACCAAGCACTTATTTTCCATAGACAAATTATTTTTTCAAGTCAAGCAATACAAGGCTATATTTAATTAGGATTACCATATATCTATACTTTAAAATCAGCAGCAAATTAACCTACCTAAGTGAAATGAAAAAAGTAAAATTAATTAAATTCTCATAGAGTAATGTGATCTTCTCTTTAAGCTCTAGTTTCACAATAACTTAGGGAAAATGTCAGTAAGATGCATACACTGTTTAATAATTATAACTTTTGTAGAAGATAATTTGGCCACACAGTACTTGGGCATGAAATTAAAAAGGTAGATAGAGAAATTTTAGGCAGAACACATAAAATATATGATAAGAATTAAAGTATTTTATAATGTATCTTTTATGAATGAGGACATATCTAACATTTTTGAACCAGACTACATATAATATCATCAAATTGGCTTCAAAATTTATGCAATATATTTTATATTATAATATATAGTATATCATAATTTATCTTAATATACTATATTTATGAAAAATTAGAAGCCAATTTATATACTTATATTTTTGTAAATAGGAAACATTTGACCTGGAGAAGACTCTGAGAGAATAAAGTATTGTTATCACCAAAATTGTAGAACTTTTTGAGGAATGAGGATTTGGAATTGTCTTTATTTCTCCCCAAAATCAAGCTAGGTCATGAGCAAAAGTTTCCAGTAGCCTACCTAACTGGCTCCAGAAAATAATTATCTGTAGTGGAGGCTTCCTAAAAGTGTTTTGTTTGTTTCTTTGTTTTTTTAAATTTCTTTTTTTGTTTGTTTGTTTTATTTATTTTTGGCTGGGTTGGGTCTTCGTTGCTGCACACGGGCATTCTCTAGTTGTGGTGAGCGGGGGCTACTCTTTGTTGCAGTGCACGGGCTTCTCATTGTTGTGGCTACTCATGTTGTGGAACAACCGGCTCTAGGAGTGCGGGCTTCAGTAGTTGTGGCACGCGGGCTTATTTGCTCCGCTGCATGTGGGATCTTCTTTGACAGGGCAACAATACAACTTTGACAGGGCCCGAACCTCTGTCCCCTGCATTGGCAGGCAGATTCTTAACCACTGCGCCACCAGGGAAGCCCCAAAAAAGTGGTTTTATTTGAGCACAGACCACACAAGTTTGATTCAGATTACAGTGTTCTGCAATATAGTTACTCCTTTCTCCAAAAGATTACTGTGTTAAAATAAGTTTGAGGACTTGCTTGATTATTCACAAAGTACTAGCAGATTTAAAACTCTAAAAAGTCACATATGAAAGAAACCTGTATATCTTTTCTAAATCCTTTGTATCCACTAGGAGTATTATGTACTATCCATAGAAATTCTTGAAATTTTCCAGGACCTTCAGATATAGATGAGTCCTGAAAAAAAAGTTATTGTCTTTATAATTTAATAAAAGCCTTCAAAAATAATACTAATAAATACTTTAAATGTCTACAAGATATATTGGGTGCTGTTCAGGCACTGCTTATTAATCTGTTAAATATGTTTAAGCAAGAATAAAGTGAGTTTGTTCTTAATGGAAAATTATCATTATCAACATAGAATAATTTTTTCATTATTTTATAGACAAATTTATGTATTGAATGAAGGATGCCAGATAATAATCACTTTCTGCAGTAGAGAGGAAAACCTTTCAAAGTAAGCAATCCTATGGCCTTCCAAGTTCTCAAGTTCCTAAAACTGTCTCTTCTTGATTAATCTGCATCATTTAGTGCCTCCAGGACCTTTTGATTATGGAAATTATTTTTCAAAGAATTCCTATTACCATCACTCAGAAAGCTCTGTTCTTCAGAATGAAGATGGGAATAAAGATAGTACTGTTTTCCCTGTATTTACACACTTTACTATACAGATGTACCTATGTGTGGGGATGTGTCTGCTTTACTACAAGCAGGAGAATTACCTAGATTTTACTTAATCCCCAGCCCCTGACATAGAACCTAAGGCTTATTGGACACTCACAAACTTATTAAATGAGTTACAGGTGGGTTTTTAATTCAGGTGACCTGGGGTTTAATCTCAGTTCAACCTAGTTTTATGACTATAATTAATTAAAATTAATTACTAGTATTAAAACAAAGTTATTTTTGTCATATAACAATTAAAATATGTATCAATCTGTTGTCAGTTCAATGATTTACAAATAATCCAATAGGATTATGGAATATAAGAAATGTAAGAGATAAATGAGAACTTGGCACATATTTATTATAACACCGCCTTTTTAGGTATTTGAACTGCTGCCTTGAGATCATGTGGATTCTTTCCATTTCCTGAGGGGCTATCTTGGGATAAGTGGAATATGAAATTTATTCTGAAACATAATTTAATAAATGGTCATACTGCATTTTATAGTGTATGCTATTACTATTGCTGATTAACCTGAGAAATGTTAATTTGTTTTTCAGGACTGAAAGTAAATCGAAAATTATAAGCAGAAATACAAGAATTTGATGAATTAATGAATTACTAATTCATTCATTAATGAAGATATAAGTTTTGCAATATTTACACATTAAGGTAATCTCCAGAAAATTACTAGAATTCATCAGTAATAAAGATATTGTATTTTAAAAATTAAATATTTTCACCTAGTTTTGCTTATTAAAAGTCATTGTAAATAAATGTTTTGTTTTGCTCACAAAAGAAAATAGAAATACAAATACTTGGGGATTAGTAGTAAAATCTGTGGCTCAGGAAATTATTCTGTCTTTAGAATAAGAAAGAATATGAGATGTTTTTATACTGACTTTAGTCTCAGATTAGTGAAATTTATGAGGCTAATAGGAGTATATTTTAAAACAAATTTTCTTTATGTTTTCTGAAGTGACATATGCATTACTGGTAGGATTAAATAGATTGAAGAAACAGAATCAGATAAATATGAGAGACAATAATGCTAAACTTTTTTTACTTGGATGAGACACATTGTGAATACAGTAGTGAAAAGATTCTTGAAAATTTACTAACATTTGTTTACAGATATACAACTTTGATGATGAAAAACTACTGGTAGGAATTTATATTCTCCTATGATTTATTCAAATTAAGTATGCACATAGCCATGATCCAGCAATTACACTCATATATATCTCAAAGAAAATTCTCACAGGTCCATAAAGCAATATGAATAACATTATTTATTGCAGCACAACCTTTTGTTGTGATTGGTGAGAGGCTAACTATTCATCTATCTGGAAGACTGGATAAGTTTTATATGGAAAATTATTTAGCAAGAAATAATAATGGATATTGAATATACACATAGCGACAAGGTTGGATCTGATATAGTATAGTACTCAGTAAAAAAAAAAGGAACAGATGATGAATGTGTATATACATACATACATATATGTGTACATGTGTGAATGATTTACCTAAAAAATAATATTTCTGAAAGAATAATGCAAAGAAAAGATACATATTAAACTATACGTATTGATTAGATTGATTATAAATGTGTAGAGGCAAGAGGAAAACAGGAGAGGGGCATGGGATAAAAAGCAAATAAATTATTAAATAAAAATAGAAAGAGACTTTCTGGAGGTTGATAAAAATGTACCACAAATTTGGGAATGTATTTAACTCAATCGCTTACTGCAGAGCTTTTTATTAATTTTTTTTCATTTATACAGGTGACAGTGATTCATTTTTTAAATCTATGTTTATTAAGTTCTCAGCAACTGTTGTATCTCATTTTAGATGCTAGCAATGCAGCAGTGAATGACACACAAAAATACTTTCGCCAGGGTTTCCCTGGTGGCGCAGTGGTTGAGAGTCCGCCTGCCGATGCAGGGGACACGGGTTCGTGCGCCGGTCGGTGAAGATACCACATGCCGCGGAGCGGCTGGGCCCATGAGCCATGGTTGCTGAGCCTGCGTGTCCGGAGCCTGTGCTCCACAACAGGCGAGGCCACAGCAGTGAGAGGCTCGCGTACAGCAAGAGGAAAAAAAAAAAAAGAAAAATACTTTCCCTGATAGAACTTACATATTTTAATATAATAATATTTGAAAGTTATATTTTATATAAAAATTATTGGAACATTCAAATAGAATTTTTTTTTTTTTTTTTTAAGCGGTACGCGGGCCTCTCACTGTTGTGGCCTCTCCCGTTGCGGAGCACAGGCTCCGGACGCTCAAGCTCAGCGGCCATGGCTCACGGGCCTAGCCGCTCCGCGGCATGTGGGATCTTCCTGGACCGGGGCACGAACCCGTGTCCCCTGCATCGGCAGGCGGACTCTCAACAACTGCGCCACCAGGGAAGCCCAAATAGGAAATTTTTTAAGATCTTTCCTTGTTTACAAAATTATTTAGAAAAATCAGATCACTGCTACTGGCCAGCAGAAAATATTAAGGTAGACCTAGAATACAAGCCCTTAGAGATAGCCAATCAATAAATATTTTTTGAATGTTTGAATGATTTATCCACTCCACTTTCAATTATAAATGCAAAATACACATTTGGAAAGACCAAACTGGTAAATCTATGATAAACTTTAAAGATTTCAATTCACTAAATTGAATTGTTAAAACTCAGAGAGGCAAACTTAATTTTATGTGTAGAATATAGAAGTTTAACTCCATGAAAAAAAAAAAAAGTCAGTCCAAGATACTCAAAAGCTAAAGTCAATTCAAAGAGGATTATTTCCCATTAAGGGTTCTGAGCTATTGAACTGTAGCTTCAGAGAGAAGAAAGTGGGAATTTATGGTGGATAGTAAAAGCAATTAAATGTAGAATTAAGTATATCACTTGGAAATACTCTTTGCTTTTTAACTAGACTTTTAATCTTCAGAAATATTACACCAAATGAAATTTTTCATGGGTTCTTTATAATATGAATAATATGAAAAGGTAAAGTTCAGAAGTAGCTTTCTGCTTTGCTATAAAGGTTTGCTGAGCTCATAGTTAGGTACTGACTCAATAATGCTAAGGTTAATACTTACCCTCATTTCAGTGCATCTTGTAATTGACAAAAAGCACTGATCAATTCAATCATAATTAAAATGGGATGAGTTTGAATACCATGTAAGACTGCATTCCAGTAAATCTCTTCAGGTAAACTAGAGCTTAATTGAACTGAGTGATGACTATTGACTTGAGGCATGATTGGTTGGAGATTATGTAAGGAAAATATTATTTTCTAAAAACTGAATTTTTTGTTGTGAATTTATGTGAAGGATACAATTTTGTGTGTTTTAAATATGAATCACTATTATGTTTTATTTTATTATTTTGGGTTCTGTCTCAGTTCAGGCTGCTATAACAAATATACTATAGACTGGGTGGCTTAAGCAACAAACATTTATTTCTCTCAGTTCTGGAGGCTAGAAAGTCCAAGATCAAGGTGCCAATGGAGGGGGTGTCAGGTAAGAGCATGCTTCCTTGTTTGCAGATGACTGTCTTTTTGTATTACTCACATGACGGAGAGCAGAGGGACAGTAAGCAAGTTCTCAGGCGCCTTCTTATCAGAACACTAACCCCATACATGGGGGCTCCACGTTCATGGCCTAATCACCTCCCAAAGACTCAAGCTCCTAATACCATAACACTGGGAGTTTCAACATGTGAAGTTTGAAGGGACACACTCAATCTGTAGCAGTTTCTGCCATATAAAAAGATACTAAAGCAAGGACATTAATATGGGTAGTTTGTTCGGAAGGTGACCCTAAGAGGCCAGAGTGAAGAAGTGAGGACAAGGTTTCAGGAAAGCAGAGAGAGCCAACAAAGTGGACTTGACCAAGCTGCCACAGCATGGTTGTGCCAGTGATTAAGCCACTGTCTCTCAGCTCCAAATGCACCCTTGTACACGTAACCTGGGCAATCCCCATTCTGTTTTTCCAGCTTGCTTACCGTTAGGCTCTGCTAGTAAGACAGCCAAAGGACGACTATAGGCCTGGAGGGGAAAGAAGCCACTAGCTCCTTTCTCTCTGCTTCCAGGTGGCATCTGATTTGCCTGCCATTCCCGTAGGCTCCCCCCTAACAGGCTCTGGTTACACCAGGCAGCAGTTCTTCTGGTAACAATTGTTCAATTAAAGTTTCTCTACGACTTTCAGAACCAAAACGAATTAAGTTCCCCTCAGAAGCCAGCACCAGAACGTGTCCTTTCTGGGACATCCAGACTACTTGCCACTTCCTGTTACAGCAGGGACAATTAGCTGAATTTCACGATTCTCTTCAAAATTTCAAGACAACCAGGGTTCCTGTGGACTATACTGTGACTAAGAGCAGAGGAGTTTAAATAGCCTCAGTAATTTTCCCACGTAAAAGCTATTTATTAACTCTTTTCTCCATTTTCTAAAAGGCTTTGTAAAGAACACATTTGCCACATTAACTTGCTGACCTGATTTAGAAAAGACATACCTGGCACCACAGCTGCAGCTGGAGCAACGTCTCGGTTAAGATTACAGCTTGTGCAAACATCTATTTGGTAGTTGCAGGGGCTGCAGAATAGATATGGCAGGACAATGTCTTTGATAGTGTCACTAACTACAATTCCACTGCTGTGAGGAATCACTATGCTTTATCATCATGGTTAGGGTTGGGAGGGCAGTTTCTGGGACCTCCAACTGGCTTTTTCTATTGTGGCAGCTCTTACTCTGCAGGAAAGGAAATTAATTTAAGGGCTCTACCAGCTGCTAAGTAGATTCATTCCAATTATGTACTTGAGGACCAAGGCAATGATGACAGAGGACCCACAGCGAGAGACTCCAGCCAGGACTCTATTCACACATGAGCGCCATCTGCCTCCACTCTAACTGCCTGGTCATGCTGGCATTTGGGGCCCCCTTCTATCTTCAACTGCTCTCACCTAGCCTGGCATTCTTTTCCTCCAGTGTGCGATCCAGCTGACTAATGGGCACAGATAAATTTGGATAAGATTTGAAAGAGTATTTATTGTTTTTATTTGTAATGATACTTCAGGGTCATTTCTCAGAGGGAACCAGCCAATCCACAACCAATGGGTCTCAGACCTGAGATCTGGCTCAGGCGAAAAACTGGGCAAGGCTTCACAATTTTCCCTTTTGTAGATGACATAAGTCTTCTATTTAGTTGCACTTAATTTTTTTCTGGTTGTACAGGTAAGGAGTATCCTACTGGACTTCTCATCTACATGGTCTGTAGGAGCACCAGGCAAGGTCTGTTAGACCTCACCATATATCCCTGCAGGCCACACTCACTGACACCCCAATATTGCTGATCACGACAGTAATTATGTCAAGCATGCCCCTGACAGGTAAGTGTCACCACCTGGATTCTGCTGATTTAGAATTCTTTCATTCTCATTGACTTTAGGGGGCCCTTGCACAGTGTTGGTGGGAATGTAAATTGATGCAGCCACTGTGGAAAACAGTAAGGAGACTCTGCAAAAAACTAAAAATAGAACCATATGATCCAGCAATTTCACTCCTGGGTATTTATCCAAAGCAAATAAAAACGCTAATTCCAAAAGATACATGCACCCCAATGTTCATAATGCCTTCATTTACATATATATATAATGGAATATTGCTCAGCCATAAAAAAAGAATGAAATTTTGCCATTTCTAACAACTTGGATGGACCTGGAGGGTATTATGTTTAATGGAATAAGTCAGACAGAGAAAGACAAATACTGTATGATATCACTTATATGTGGGATCTAAAGAAATAAACTAGTGAATGTAACAGAAAAGAAACAGACTCACAGATATAGAGGACAAACTAGTGGTTACCAGTGGGTTGAGGGAAGAGGGAAGGGCAAGATAGGGGTAGAGGATTAAGAGGTACAAACCACTGTGTATAAAATAAATAAGCTACAAGGATATATTGTGCAGCACAGAGAAGAAAGCCAATACTTCATAACTATAAATGGAATATAAACTACAAATATTTTGAATCACTGGGTTGTACTTCTGAAACTAAAAAATGTAAATCAAAAAATAAATAAATAAAACATACTACACGGACAAATAATAACTCCATCCTGAGGGACTGCTTTCTTAGGCCACTTTCATTATATCTACCTTACTTGTGTTTGCACCCAAAAGCAGAGCCTGAAACAAAAGTTTGGTTTTAAGCACATTATTTGGGAGGTAATTTCAGGAACTAGGGGAGAGACTGAGGAGAGTGAGATGGGAAGAGGGGAAGGACGAGGAAGCATGCATAATTGACCTGCACTGTTGTGGGAACATGGTGCTCATTCCTGTGGGGGATCCTCTGAGGATCCAGGAAGGATGTACCTCAGCTTTTTCCTCTGATACAGTAAGAAGAAATGTATCTACTAACTCCCATCCCATTCGATTGACTGTTACCTCTGGGGGCCTTAATAGTCCAAGATTTTAGGCAGCCTCTTTGTGCTTCTTGGATGACCTTCCTTGCCTTCAGGTCAAAACCAAACAAACAAACAAAAACGCAGAATGAGGCTGCAGAAGCTTGCTTGTGGCAAGGCAGTGGCATCAGAACCACCACTGTTGCAGTGATACCAAGATGAGTGGAGGGGAATGTCAAATGGGCACAAAATTAATAGATTGTGAAAACAACTGTTGTGCTAGTTGATAGACAAATGAGGGGCTCAGAAGTAGACTCAAGTCCATGTAAAAATGTATGATGAAAACAATATTTCAAGTTAATGGACAAAATATGTAATTTTCACAATACACTTCCAGAATTAATGAATCATCAGTTCTTTGACTGAATTATTTGACTATCCCATCATCTTTGGAAAAAAATAATGAAACTTATTGCAGTGACCGTAATGTATTAATGATAACTGAATTCATATAACTGTGTGATTTAATGTCACAACCTTACCCTATACCACAAGTTTAATAATCACTGTGTCATCTTCAGTTTTCCCAAAGAAAGGCACACATTAGCATTTATACAAAGAAACTCAGTGAATTATTAGTTACCATTGTGTATGAACAGAATTCAAAGGTTTTATTTTGGATATTATAATTTTTAAAAGAGAATGAAAGCATTTTTTTCAGAAAGCTAAGGTTTTTTAATAAGGCATAATATTCCGGAACAAAATATTGGTGCCTAATTTATTTTCCATAAAAATGTAACAGGTAAAATTATATGTACATTTAAAGTAATGACCCTACTAACTATACTATAGAAACAGGGAAAAGGAAAAGTAGAAAAAGCATCAACTGGAGGATTAGGAGATTTGCCCAAGTTTAAGAGCCTTAGGTATTGATATAATATTTGAAACCATTTCTGACTCCCAAGAAAATTGACTGTGTGCCTATGAAAGAAAATTACCATCAGAAAGAGCACAGCAGGAAACAGATAAGTCTTCTAGAAAAAGTACTTAGGCAATATTTAGAGAGGTTTTGTCTTATGTCTACAGGAGAAACAATGTGAGAACTGAGGATTAAGAGTTCTTCATAGAGAAAAAGAAAAAACAAATGAAACAAGATTGACAGCCTACTCCTGATAGACTTCATATCCAAGAAAGGAGAAGAAGGAGGAAGAGGAGGAGGAAGGCGCCAAAAATGTGTCAATAAGGACAAAACAGAACTGCTGTATAGACTGTATTATACAACAAATGGGAAGTAAAACCAATACAGGCTTCTTCTAATAGGAAAAAAATATCATAAGGAATTTATATTTTAATGATGGTTATAAATGTACCACTTTTTAAGAAGTCTTTGGACAAAGCCACAAAAATAAATTAAATGCAGCTGCTCTGAGTTTTAAAGAAAGCATTTACTCAGTGACATGAGAAGAAATTTTATCTGATCAAAAAACAGATCAAGAACTAACATATAAAATAATAAACAGAGGCAAGGCCTATACACTAAAGAACCTAAAAAAAAGACTTGAGTCAAGAGAGAGATATGTTTCTTTAGCATGGAAAGTTCCAATGTTGTAAAATTAGCAATTCTCTTTTAATTAATCCATAATTAAATCCACTCCCCGTATAAATTTTTATTTTGAATTTGAAAGGATGGCTCTAAAATTTACCCTAAAAATGTGTAAAAATGGCTAAGAAGTGTTCTGAAAACAAATGAAAAATAAAGTAAGATTTGCTCTGTCACAAAAATAATAAATTATAAAAATAATTGTGGTGCATGTAGACACTCAGATTAATGAGGAGCCCCCAAATAGGCTCAAATTCAGATAAAATCATATTATGTGATGAAGACAATTTATTAATGCAGTGGACAAAATGTATCATACTCACAGTATGATGCTGAGTCAACACATTTTTTGGTATAGCAATTCATATTTCTTGTTTTAGTTATGATGTTTAGGACATGCTCATTGTTGATACTGGACCTCTAAACAAATATGTTCTCTCTTTGTTTACCAGAGTATTCACTAAACTTCTTGAAGCCTGTAAATCTCAGTTGTAAGTAAGGTGAGGCAACTTTGCCAAAGTAAAATAGCTTGACATTAGTTTGGAATGCTAGGCTGACTTTAAGAGTGTGACTGATTTTCATGACAAATTGAAACAATTGCCAGCTACTTTTATCCTTCAATTCCCAGCTTTTAAATGCCTGAATGTCGTTAATATCTTGATCTCTATAGTCAACCCAATTTAAAAAATTCCTGTAGCTTTCTTTCTTAGTCATAATATAGTCATATATAGTACGTAGTGAAAAAGCTGTAACATTTAGTTTCCAGTTGGTTGGGGTCCACTTGTTTGAAGTAAAAAGAGCCCACTCTTAGTGCTACAATTTGAACAAATTAGACTGTAAATGGGCTAAAATATCTGGTATATTAGCTTAGACTGTGTGGCTAGCCTACCACAAACTACAACTTAGCAAAAGACCAAAGGGGCTTCAGATCTCAGCTGAGAGATGTAAAGAGCTTGAAAGTTGTAAGTCCCACCTAGAAAACATGAAAAATCTGGACTAACTGAAAGTCAGTGACATTTCTTGGATCCACCAGACAACTGAGTTTCAGGACAGCCTCCTATTAGGCATCTGGAAAGAGGGTCAAATTCAGAAAGAGCCAAGATATGCTTAACTGGAACAGAAGCCGCTGGACTCTTTAACTGGTAATAACATGTAAATGGTAATTTTGACAAACTGCTGGAGGCTGAGTGTGAACTAGGATGAGAGTGAGAAACTGTTGAGACCCACAGTCTTAGGGGGGACCCCACATATTCATGGGATAACTTACAGGAACCTAAATAGGTTTTCACAGCGAAGATCCCCAAAAGATGTCCTCCTGGCCATGGTAGGGAGAAGAGAAGAATAATCCTTGTGAAAACACACTCAGACTCTCCATAAAATATGCCTATTTTCAAGGAAGAAAGATGTTCCAGAGCCTTGACCCAGAGCTGAGGGGGAGAGGTGTTCCTCTTACACCAGCTCCTTCTAACATTCCACATTTACAGGGAGGTAGAGGGAAGCTACCGAAGAAAAAACTCATGTGAAGTTCACAGACCAGCAGCAGAGGTCCACTGAAAGAATGAAATGTAATTGAATTCAACTGGTATGCTCCCTGACACCTCACCTCCACAGCAGCAGGGCTCCAGGATAACAGTAGTAGGAACAGACGAAAGAGCTGCAAGACACAGACTCTCTCTGAGGAGCGCTACTTAGGAAAGCCCAAATGCGGGAGGCAAAAACAAGAACATTAGAGAAATATGGCAACTCTGGCACCATCACCAAACAAAATGTAACTCCTAGACAGATTAACACAAATCTTCACACTAGAGGTTTATTTACCTCTACTTCTGTTACCCAGTACAACATATATGGCTTTCAACAACCATCATAAAAACCCTGGTGGCGCAGTGGTTGAGAGTCCGCCTGCCGATGCAGGGGACACGGGTTCGTGCCCCGGTCCGGGAGGATCCCACATGCTGTGGAGTGGCTGGGCCCATGAGCCATGGCCGCTGAGCCTGCGCGTCCAGAGCCTGTGCTCCGCAACGGGAGAGGCCACAACAGTGAGAGGCCCGTGTAACGCAAAAAAACAAAAACAAAAAACAAACAACAACAAAAAACTTACAAGACATACCAAAGGCAAGAAAAGCAAGTCTGAAGAGACAAAACCAGACTTTGAGATGATGAGGTTGCAATTATCAGTGAATTTAAAACAACCATGAATAATATGGTAAGGGAGCTAACGGAAAAAATAGACAGACTGCAAGAACAAATGGGTAAGGTGAGCTGAGAAATGGGAACTCAAACACAAATCAAAAGGAAATGCCAGAAATCGAAAGTACTGTAACAGAAATGAAGGATGCCTGCTATGGGCTCATGAGTATATTCAACACAACCGATGCAAGAATCAGTGAAGGTCATGATAGATCAATGGAAACTCCTCAAACTGATGTGCAAGGGGAAAATGCTTTAAAAAAAGAACAGAACGTCCAAGAACTATGGGACAATTTTTGAAAAATATAGTGTATGCGTAATTTAAATCCCAGAAGGAGAAGAAAGAGCAAATGGTACAGAAGAAATATTTGAAGTAATAATGGCCAAGAATGTTCGAAAATTGATGACAGACAAGAAACACAGAGCTGGGAAGCTCAGAGAATACAAAGCAGAAAAAAAAAGTCCTGTAAAAACTGCACTGAAGCGTACATTTTAAAAGTAAATAAATAAAACTTAAAACTGTGAAGAGGAAAGGCAAAGAAAAGAATCTTGAAAGAAGCCTGTGGGATTGGGAGACAGCTTACACATAGAAGGATAAGAATTACAGCAAACTTCTCAGCAGAAACAATTCAAGCAAGAAAATAGTGACGTTAAATTTTGTAAGTGTTCAAAGAAAAAACACCAACTTAGAGTTCCCTATCAAATGAAATTAACCTTCAAAAGTGAAGGAAAACTAAAGGTCTTCTAGACAAACAAAGAGTAAGGGAATTAATCACCAAAAGACCTGTCCTGTAAGAAATGTTAAAAACATTTTTCACCAAGAAGGAAAATCATGTAGGTCAGAAACATGGACCTATGTAAAAAAAGGAAGAGCACCACTTAAAAATGTATATTATAAACAAAAGATAGTTTTTTTCAAGTGGTGCTGGAAAAATTGGATATCAGATGGAAAACAATGAACCTCAAGATATTCTTCAAATATTATATGAAAGTTAACTCAAATGAATAATAGACAAATATAAAATATAAAAACATGAAATATTTAGAAGAATAGAATCTTCATGATGATGGTTTAAGCAAAGAGTTCTTAAATATGACACTGTAACATAGTAACAGTGTAACAGAGTCTACAAAAGAAATAAAACTATACATTTAACTTTAGCACAATTAAAATTTTTGTTCCATGTAAGACACTGTCAGTAGAATGAAAAGTCAAACTACAGATGGAAGAATATATATGCAAATTGTACACATCTTACAAAGGACTTGTGTCCAGAATATATAAATCATTCTCTAATCACAAAAGTAATAAAAAAGCACAACTCAAAAAGACAAAAAGAATTGGTTAACGTTTTTATAAGAGAATTCACCAAAGAATATATGTGAATGGAAAACAAGCACATGAAAAGATGTTAAATATTATTGATCATTAGGGGAATTAATACTAAAATGAAATACCATTACACACCTATTTACATGTCTAAAATATAAAATTCTGATGAAACTAAGTACCGGTAGCACACTGGGATCTTCAGCTCATCTGAAATGTATTTTTATGTATGGTATAAATTAGGGGTCAAGGGACATTTGGAAAATCAATCCATCATCAATTATTGAAATTATCACACTTTCCCCACTGCACTGCAATGTCACCTTTGTCATAAATCATCTAATGCAATATGTGTGTTCTTAGACTCTCTCTTACTTTCTATCGATCACTTTGTCTTTGCGCCAAATTTGCACAATAGATATTAATATGGGTAGGACCTGGCACATAGATTTGGGGTTTTGTTTTGTTTTGTTTTTTGTTTGTTTATTTTTGGCCACACCGCAGGGCATGTGAGATCTTAGTTCCCCAACCAGGGATCGAACCCACACCCCCTGCATTTGGGAGTGTGGAGTCTTAACCACTGGATCGCCAGGGAAGTCCTCTAAGCGCATAGTTTAAATGTTCCAGTTTTCTTCTTCAAAATTGTCGTAGCTGCTCCTAGATGAAAGCTGTTCTGTATTTTTTTAATTTGTGTCCCTTTCCCCAAAGAACTCTTAGGATTTTGATTGAGATCATTTTGAGTCTATTGATTAATTTGTGGAGAATTTGCAATCTTAAAATGTATAGTTTTCCAGTCTGTGAATGTATTTTTTCTTCCATTCAGTTAGGTTTTCTTTAATTTCATCTACTAATGTTTTGTGATTTTTAAACACAGAGGTTCTGTACATCTTTTGTTAGATTTATGCCAAAGTGTTTGATATTGATTAATCCTAAGTGGGATAGTGTTAAATTTTGTTTTTGTTTGTTTACTGCCAGTGTATAGAAATATAATTTAATTTTGTATTTTGGTCTGGTATTTAGAAACACTAATAAATTTATTTATTATTTCTACAAGTTTGTCCAGACTCACTTTTGAATTTTCCACATAGGCAAACATGACATGAGTGTGTAATGAGAATTTTGTTTTTCTTCCAATTTTTATTATCTCTTTCATTTCTTTTCACAAAGCCTTATTTTACTGGCCAGGGCCTCTAGTACAATGATAAATAGAAACGGTAAAAGTGAGCATCCTTGTTTCATTCTGTAACTATCAAATGAAACTAAAATAAAATGTTTACAAATGAAAGAATTTCATTTTGAAGTATGCTGAAAATAGAATCCCTCAGCAGAAGAAGCCAAAAAAGTGGTGTGACTTAAAGTTTTAAACATTCATAACTGATATTTTAGCCTATTACCTCATTTACTTTACCTAAGACAATTATGTATGCCTATAAAAATAATTATAGCTGATATAAAAATGAGCTTCTTACCAAAATATTAGATTAATATATATCACTTTTCAAACAAAACAATAGCAATACCAAGAAATCAAATCTATTTGTCCCTTCTCAAATTTTCTCCTTCCAAATCTATTGACTTTACCAGTTGTTTTCTAACTATTTGCAAGCACAATAATGTTCAGTTACAGCACAAATAACAGTGCATCATTTATATACAATGGAACATAGATACTCTGAAGTGTAAGTCCCAGAGTTGTGCAGAAATGTAAAGAAAGCTTGATGAATAATTCCACTCCATTTAACTGACTGAGGGAGAGTGATTTAACATCTACAAATGGGGAAAAAAATCAATCTCTCCATGCAACACAATTCTCCAAATTATTTCACTTGCAAAGAATAAGCTTAATTCTCAAAGCATATGATAGAGAAGGATAATTGCATTGTTTAGAGAGTATATTAGCTACTTTGACTTCCAGAAAAGTAAAACAAAGATGATGTGTTGAAATGCAATTTAAATGTAATTTCAAATTGGCTTCAGAGGATTTTACATTTTATCTCCACATAGTACAATTCAGAACTTCACGCCCCAAAATGTGCACATGCACGCACACACACACGGACAAGAAGAATTGGCTTAATCTTTATGAACACTTTATACATACTCTGAAACATTTTGTATATCATAGTACAGAAGCTTCAAAATGCTAGTATGAAAATATTCTCCTAACTTATTCCACAATTATTTCAGAAAATGGAATCTAACCACTAGACATTAAGTTATCAATTATGTTATAAAGATTTCACCTGGGATAAAATAATGTTTGTTCTGTAAGTATTTCTGCACATTCCTTTTTCTCCACTGTAGTTGGCTTCTATTGCTGCCATTAAAAAGTACAACAGGGCTTCCCTGGTGGTGCAGTGGTTGAGAGTCTGCCTGCCGATGCAGGGGACATGGGTTCATGCCCCGGTCTGTGAAGATCCCACATGCCGCGGAGCGGCTGCGCCCCTGAACCATGGTCGCTGAGCCTGCGCGTCCGGAGCCTCTGCTCCGCAACGGGAGAGGCCACAACAGTGAGAGGCCACAACAGTGAGAGGCCCGCATACCGCAAAAAAAAAAAAAAAAAAAAGTACAACAAACGTAGTGGCTTATAACCACACAAGTCTATTATCTCACAGCATGTAAGTAAGAAGTCCAATACAGGTCTTACCAGGTTATGAGCAAGGTGTGGGCAGATCTGTATCCTTTTCTGGAGGCTCTGGGGGAGAATCCACTTCTAGGCTCATTTAGATGGTAGAGCTCGGTTATTTGTGGTTACGCTGTGTACAAATGCCTACAATGGCCTTTCCAGAGATAACCAAAGATTCTTTAGTTGTTAAGGACCCCATATGAAGTCCACGGAAAATTGGGTATGGCTGACACCTAGGCAGCAGCATTCCACCAGGTGTCTATGTGGGAGGGACAAGCCCACCCTGAGATATCTAGAGGCTGAGGTCTCCATCTCCTTATGGGCTTTCAGCTGAAGATTATTCCAAACTTCTAAAGGTCACTGCATTCCTTGTTTCATGGCCACCTTCCTCCATCTCTAAATCCAAGTCAACGATGGTGAATTGAGTCCCTCTTACACTTAGATCTCTCTTGCCTCTTCTATATCATATCTCTGACCCACTCTTCTACCTTCCTCTTCCAATTTTAGGGACTCATGATTACCCAGATGATTTAGGAAAATCTCCCCATCTCAAGGTCCTCAATCTTAATCACAATTGCAAAGATCCTTTTGCCATGTAACATAATATATTTACAAGTTCTGGGGATTAGGGCGTGGGCATCTTTGGGGGCCATTATCCTGCACATCCATCTAGACTTTCTGTGATTTTAACTTATTTTTAGAAGTAAGATGTACATTTCCTTCTTCTTCCAGGAAGCTAATCTATAGTATGGAATTTGTCTTTCAAGGCACTAAAAAATAATATACTGCTACAGTAATAAAGAGGTAACTTATAGATCACCAAAATCATCCTGTAAATGTTCAGACACTGAGTTTCAAGGTAGTACAGCATAGCAAGCATGAACCAAGCCCTCCATTTACTTGCACACAGGTAAATGGGAGAATTAGAGAATATAAGAGCTCTATACTACCATGACACATGATTGCCTGAATATGGCCTTGCACTACTGAAATAGAGCTGAATTTGGGGCATGGGGAAGAAAGCAAAATGACAGGCTTCAGAGTATGGTTTTAAACCATCCACATATACATTATCTGGGTAATTTATCAAAAAAGCAAAATTATGGCTTTACTCAAGGCCTTACAGAGTCAGAATCTCTAAGAATGGTCAAGGGATTTTTTTGTTAGGAAGTACCCCATGTGACACAATGTATTAAGCCTTGCAACAGACTTTATACCTTACTTGTAAAGGTTTGCTGGTGTAGTTGCCTAAATATCATAGGGAATATGGGAAGATTTGTCCTGATTTATGTATTGAATAAATAGTATTTTACTAAACATAAAGAGATAAATGACTAGACATAAAATCCAGGCTTTGACTTGAAAAGCATGATTACAGAAAACTTGACAAATATTAGTTCTTCTTTGTTCATGGAAATGCAATTATAAAGTAATGGGGGCTGCACTCCCTCCTAAGAGAAAACCGGATGAGCTAAAACAAAGACAATAACCAGAGAAGCACAGGAACTAGGTCCTGAGAAATGAGTCCTTTTAGTACATGCTTAGTTATGAATAAAGAGGAGAAGATTAACACAAAATCTCAGGACCAGTAAGCAAGTAGGAGGCAAAAGCAGGTGAAGGAAATCTCAACAATTTAGACTACCAAGAGAGATGTAAGAACAAAATAAAAACAGGCAAATTGACAAAACAAACAAACAACCTATATGTAGGTTTTGAAAGATGATGAATCTATGATGCTCTTGAAGGAAAAAAAATTGTACTCAAACTATGTAACTGTTACAGCCAATTAAAAGTTTTAAGGCAAATACAGTTTCCTTTATTTTACGTATTCAACACAGAATCATGTTATAGAATAACTGGTAAAAGACACTTGCCCAAACCCTACTGCCCTGTGCTCTTTGAGTATAAAGGTAGAAGTCTTGTGTGTGTGGAAGATTTGGGAACCATGACAGCTCTACTTCAACACTTAGAATATAAGGGACAGAAAGGAGGAAAAGGTAAATAGGTCTAATGAAACCTGACTGGTTATTATTTGTCTCAGAATGATAACAAATATAGCTCTGCAGAGCTGAAGCCTTTCTAATTAAAGAGGAAGGGGAAAGAAGCCTTTAGAGAAAACGTGTGTTTTGACAAATGCCTACAATGGCCTTTCCAGAGATAACCAGGGATGCTTTAGTTGCTAAGGACCCCATATGAAGTCCACGGAAAATTGGGTATGGCTGACACCTAGGTAGCAGCATTCCACCAGGTGTCTATGTGGGAGGGACAAGTCCACCCTGAGATATCTAGAAGCTTTCTCCCAAAACAAACACATCCACCAAGTCATCTCCAGTAGGAAGGACACATCACACTCCTATGGTGATGACTAAAGTTACCCAGTGTTCTGTAGAGGCCTCAAACTTCCGGTCCTCATTGTCAGAAGGTGGATGTTGCTTAGACTTTGTCTCTCCTTTCCACAATCGCTTGGACTGCGACACGAAGATTTATCGCTAACTTTCACACACATTAATTCCTTTGTTGCAGAAACAGTAACACGTATAACTGGACTTTTCTTGGACACATTTTAACTGCTTCACCATGCTTGAGCACCCAAGTGTAAGGAAATGTCTAAGTCAAGAAAACAGAGAAAAATTAACTCTGAGTAAAATGTTCACTGGTGTGAGAGAGAAGAGGAAGAGCTAGGGTGACTGAGGCAGTGAGAGACCAAGACAGAGAAAAGCTCAAAATAGAGTCAAAAAAGTAGAAAAATGACCTGTGGAAGTTTAAACAGCAAGTTGAAGAAGACAATGAAATAATGTTGGAAACGAAGACAATATTGGAAATAGCAAGAAATAGATCATAATCGAAAGAAGGTATTAATCACATGTACTTTATTTTTATATTAACTCATTGATACATGAATGTATCTTTATACATGTATTTATTTGACTTTTCTTAGATTTTTATTTCTTTATCTTTTTGTGTTGGAGATATGACTCATTATAGCCATCCTTTCAAGACCTGGTGCTAAGTACAGTGACTAAAAGAGAGATGAGACCTGTTCTTACAGAGCTTACAGTCATGGAACATATTATCTAATACACAATTTGTACAACTATCCATAGAGCTATCCCCACAGTAATAACATTTAATGGATGGCTGACCCCAAATGACTGCAATATTCATCGAATTCCTCATGGAACACATTGCAAATATGTCGATTTCATGGTCAATTGTTATCCTGAGTCTTTTATTTGACCACTCTTCCCACTTCCAAACCTGCTTGTAGGAATAAGTAGTAGCATCTACCCACTTGCTGAAGCTAAAAACTTGAACTCATTCTTTTCTCCCTTTTTCTTACTCCACAAATCCAATCTTCCAATTCTTGACAATTCTATCTCCCAAAAATGTCTCTTAGTGTTATTTTACAGCCAATGGCAAAACTCTTTATGCAAGTCATCAAATTCTTTTCCCTGGACTACTGGAGGAGACGCTTAGCTTTTTAAAATTTATCTACTTAAAATTCATTTCATATACAACCACCATACTTCTATATTTGAAATATAAATCAGGTCATGTCAATTCCATATGTAAACTCTTCTCATTGCTAGGTAGTGCAATTAAAGAGTAAATACCAAAATGTTAACCATGGTGCATGAAGACCTTCATGATTTAGCCCTGCCAAGCATTCTGAACTTGCCTCTAGCTCATTCTGCTAGAGCCCTGCCTTTTCTATTCTTTGGGATAATTTATGCATTGTTTTTCTCTGCTAGAAGATTTCTTATCAAGCTAACCCCTCCTTTTTTGCTTTTTTCTTATTTGCTCCTTTTTATCCTTCAGATTTCAGCCCAAGATCTAATAGGCTTTTGTGACCTGGGGTCATAGAAAACCATCACAGAGTATGTTTACCTTGAAGAAGAAACTAGACTGAGAAAGCATAATGAGAAGATAATTCAGTTGTGTTTGAGAAAGAGACCCTCATGAGCAAAAACCCCATTTAAAAGAGTAATCATAGCAAGGATATGGCCTTTTGACGCCAAGGCTTGAAACTGGCATGCTATCCCTCTGATGAGTTCTCTCTGTCAAAGGAAGTCACAAGGCCAATCCAGAGTCAAGGAGTGGGAAAATAGACTTCACTTATGTATGGGAAAAACTGCAGCGTCACACTGCAAGAAGGCATGGGTATAAGAAAGGGAATACCTGTGGCCATTTTTTTTTTAACCATCTGTAACTGGATTCAGAATTGGAAGAAAGAAAAGAACAGAAGTAGGAAGTTATTTACCAATCCCTCAAATACCCTAATATTCATGTGTCTTGGTTAGAACTTTTCTGGTTTTAATTAAGAAATTTGAATTGACTGATATAGGTTAAAATGATAGTTTACTTAAATAGTATTTCATAGACTCCAGGGACAAGATGTAACTGTTTTTCTCCTGGTTGTTTGATGGATTTTTATAGCAATAAATAGGGTTGTTTCAGTAAGTACCCTACTTTGTAATCTTTAGAGCATTTTCATAGGTATTACCTGCTGGTAATAGTATAATTTTTAAAACATATATTCCCCACCATTAACTTAATGGATTTCAGGCCTCAGTTTTGTAAGCATAATTGCCACAATTATTTAAAGATTGTTTTGAAAGAGCAGCCATCTTTTTCATGACTACTTCACTTATAATTTTTATTTCAACTCAACTATTTCCTGAAGCATGGATTCAAGTGAAATTTTCAAGTAATGAATACTATAATTCTTCAGTGCTTATGTGACATGGACAATATTCTGTTCCTTTTTACTTGGATGATATCCTGTTTAAGTAGAAAAATTTTTTTGATGTGATTTTTTTTTTGAATCGGAGTATAGTTCCTTTACAATGTTCTGTTAGTTTCTGCTGTACAGCAAAATGAATCAGCTATATGTATACATATATCCCCTCTTTTTTGGATTTCCTTCCCATTTCCGTCACCACAGAGCACTGAGTAGAGTTCCCTGTGCTAAGGTTCTCATTAGTTATCTATTTTATACATAGTAGTGTATATATGTCAATCCCAATCTCCCAATTCATCCCACCTCCCCTTTCCCCCCACTGGTACTGGTATCCATATGTCCATTCTCTACGTCTGTGTCTCTATTTCTGCTTTGCAAATAGGTTCATCTGTACAATTTTTCTAGATTCCACATATAAGCGATATTATACAATATTTGTTTTCCCCTTTCTGACTTACTTCACAATGACAGTCTCTAGGTCCATCCACGTCTCTACAAATGACCCACTTTCATTCCTTTTTATGGCTGAGTAATGTTCCATTGTATATATGTACCACATCTTCTTTACCCATTCATCTGTCAGTGGACATTTAGGTTGCTTCCATGTCCTGGCTACTGTAATTAGTGCTGCAATGAACATTGGGGTGCATATGCCTTTTTTTTTTTAACATTTTAATTGGAGTATAATTGCTTTACAATGGTGTGTTAGTTTCTGCTGTATAACAAAGTGAACCAGTTATACATATATACATATCCCCATATCTCTTCCCTCCTGCGTCTCCCTCACTCCCACACTCCCTACCCCACCCCTCTAGGTGGTCACAAAGCACCGAGCTGATCTCCCTGTGCTATGCAGCTACTTCCCACAAGCTATCAATTTTACATTTGGTAGTGTATATATGTCAATGCCACTCTCTCACTTTGTCCCAGCTTACCCTTCCCCCTCCCCGTGTCCTCAAGTTCATTCTCTAGTAGGTGTGCGTCTTTATTCCCATCCTGCCCCTAGGTTCTTCATCACCATTTTCTTTTTTTTTTTTTTTTAGATTCCATATATATGTATTAGCATACGGTATTTGTTTTTCTCTTTCTGACTTACTTCACTCTGTATAACAGACTCTAAGTCCGTCCACCTCACTACAAATAACTCAATTTCATTTCTTTTTATCGCTGAGTAATGTTACATTGCATATATGTGCCACATCTTTTTTATCTATTCATCTGTCGATGGACACTTAGGTTGCTTCCATGTCCTGGCTATTGTAAATAGTGCTGCGATGAACATTGTGGTACATGACTCTTTTTGAATTATGGTCTTCTCAGGGTATATGCCCAGTAGTGGGATTGCTGTGTCGTTTGGTAGTTCTATTTTTAGTTTTTTAAGGAACCTCCATAGTGTTCTCCATAGTGGCTGTATCAATTTACATTCCCACCAACAGTGCAAGAGGGTTCCCTTTTCTCCACACCCTCTAGAGCGAAAAGCTTTTGCACGGCAAAGGAAACCATGAACAAGGCAAAAAGACAACCCTCAGAATGGGGAAAATATTTGCAAAGGAAGCAAGTGACAAGGGATTAATCTCCAAAATATACAAACAGCTCATGCAGCTCAAATTAAAAAAAAACACAAACAACCCAATCAAAAAGTTGGTGGAAGACCTAAATAGACATTTCTCCAAAGAAGGCATACATATGGCCAAGAGGCACATGAAAAGATGCTCAATATCACTAATTATTAGAGAAATGCAAATCAAAACTACAATGAAGTATCACCTCACTCTGTTCAGAATGGCCATCATCAAAAAAATCTAGATAGAAAATTTTAGAAATATCTATTTGCCCTTAAAATTCTGATAAGATTTTCCATTTTCTTCCAGCATCTTGTGTTATGAGAACTCTGGGGCCAGGTTCTTTTTTCCCCTAGCTTTAGGGACTTGTATTTATTCTGCCTAAATACCTATAAGATAAAGTCTTTTTTCCAGAAGCTTAGATTTTTTTTATATTAGGAACTCAGTTTTATTGGAACAATGAACAGTATAGCTCCGTATTCATGACATTAAATTTTTTCTATATACAAAGTAATCATCCTTAATTCATGATGAATTTTCATTGTATTCTCCATAGGAATAGCTGTTGTACACAATGTTATACACAACTATTGTTACACACAATAGTTGTTATACACAAGGTTAATAAATTAACCTACATTTAATTCCTTTATCACTTGTATTTGATACTATTTCAGTGTGTTCCACACTTTATTTATTTTTATGCTTTTTTTCTGTGTATTGATTCCTTTTTTCTAAAATTATTGACCTTACATATTATTTTTTGTAAAATGTTTTACATTTCTGAAATGATTTTACTCTTCTTCTGTTTTCATACCAGTGTCCAAAGACACTGAAGTAATATACCGGAGTGATGGAGATTGAGAAGACACCAAAGAAAATGTTCTTACACATGGCAGAAAACCCTATCCTACTTTTATGCGTCATCCTAGGTGTAGAATTGCAGAAGGATTCCTCTAGAACAGAGTTACTCAAAATGTGGTCCATACACCTGCAGCATCATCATTAGTTGGGAGATTCTTAGGAATGCAAAGTCTCAAGCCCTGCCCCATCCTACTGAATTTCTTTCTTTCTTTCTTTGGCCACGCAATGTTACTGAATTTCTTCCTTCCTTCCTTCCTTCCTTCCTTCCTTCCTTCCTTCCTTCCTTCCTTCCTTCCTCCCTCCCTCCCTTCCTTCCTTTCTTTCTTTCTTTTCTTTCTTTCTCTCCTTCCTCCCTTCCTTCCTTCCTCCCTCCCTCCCTCCCTCCCTCCCTTCCTTTCTTTCTTTCTTTCTTTCTTTCTTTCGCCATGCCACACGACTTGCAGGATCTTAGTTCCCTGACCAGGGACTGAACCCACACCCTTGGGAATGAAAGCGCAGAGTCCTAACCACAGGGAATTCCCCCCATCCTACTGAATTTAAATCTTTGGGACTGGGTCCCAGGAATCTGTGTATCACTGACCTGAGGTGGTAAGTGTGAAAGCTAAAGTTTGAAAAGAGGATGCGCCCTGTGCACCATGGAATTGATATCAATGCAGTTGCAGGAAAATGCATATTGAACTTTTGTGAAATAGTTGCAGTAAGTGGATGGACCACCGTAAAGCATACTTGAGTTCTCCCAGTCTAGTCTCCTCTAGACATACAGAGCACAATTGTTCAACAGTAACATCTTGATGCCAACAGAGCAACTATGAAGATGACAGTCTCTATAGACTAAGCCCTAAACCCATTCAACAGTTTCTTTACTTCATTTAAGAACTGGATGTTTTAATGTGTCTATGAGTTGGAGCCTAGCCTCAATACAAACTGATAATGAATATCTTTCCATCTAAGTATGCAAGTGTGGGTGACTAGAGCAAAAAAAAAAACCCAAAAAACATCTTCTGATTTAGGGAAGTTTTTTAAATGTATTACTTGTTAATATCAAATCTTTTAATAAAGTCTATACACACCACACAACTATATTGCACTTTTTTCTGTGAGTGTGTTTTCCTTTGCTAAAGGCAGGCTTATACAGTCCTACTATAAACTCAAAAAGATGATGGGGCTTATCCTTTGCCAATTATCTATTTATAGATGAACACTGGTAGGTGTTACCTTTCAGACTTGATCAGAGTTCCATTTATAAATGCACTGCCTGTGTGAGGTTGAGGCAAAGTGGCCAGAAAGAGAAGAGGTTGGCTAGAAAGCAAACTGCAAAAACACTCAGCTGCTGTCCAGGTCAGATGATCTACAAACACATTTCTTAAAATGTTCTTGGAGCATTTTGTTCATTAGGACTACCTATTTATCAAACCCCTTAGTTCAACTTTTAACAATAACCTAAAGCAATACATTTTTTTGTCTTTAATGCCTCTAGACAATCCATTCACATATCCCTCTTAGAATGGGGTCTGTTCTCTTCTAAGTGATAGGCTTCTAATCCAAATACCTAATCTAGTAGTTTTCAAACCATATTCCATCCCTCTCTAGGATTTGGTTAAAGTGCCCCTGGACTGCTATTGGATAAGAGAAAGAAAATTGATGTGGTTCAGGGTTTCTTTCATTAATCAAATTGCTCTATCTCTATTTGCATCTGTTATGTAAAATTTTACTTTTTAAAGGTTCTGGTTGTTAAATTTTCTTTGGGTGTTGAATAAGGTTTGCTTATTTTAAAACATTCAAAGTTTGAATAATACTTATGTATACTAATACTCAGGGAAATATGTTAGCAAATGATCTAAAGTCCATGGGGAACTCCAATAAAACACTTAACACATGCTAAGTGTTCTCTGGAGGTAATGTCTCAAACAACCTTATTCTAGCAAAGGAGAATTTAGGTAACCTTGGTAGACTGCTCTGGGATATTTATAAATCAATGATAACTGTGTAAGCACACCCATTAGGAAAAAGCTTAGACTTCTGTCAGTAATATAAAAGGTCACAGAAGGACTAGATATGAGACAGGGATGAAGAAACATCCTTACTCTTTCATATATTATTTTTTACTTTCTATATTATCCAACTTATTTTTTCTAAGGCATTCAAAAATACATAGTAGTTTTCTTTCTCCTTTTAGCACAAAATTTAAATAATGTAGATATTCACATATTCTCTTACATATTAATTTTTGTAAATATATTTACTTAAAAATAGAAATTACAATTTTAGATTCAATTGAATATTCTTTGAAAGTAATCGTTTCAACTCCTCTTATTTAATTTCTTTTTCTAATGTAGAATGCCTTTTTTTTTCATTTTTAAAGTGATTGGAGCAGAGCCAGAACAATTCCCTTTGTTCATAAAGAAAAAAAAAAAATACTGCTGTGTACATACAAAATAAAGGCCCCCAAAAATCAACTTTCAATTTGTTTCATAGTGAAATGCTGGTAGTTGGGGGAAAAAAAAAGATATTAGTTTCAGAACTTATCAGTAGAGTTACAGCTATATTTTATGTTTATTTATTATATTTCTATTTCTTGTGTTTGCTGGTATCTAGGAAATAGTATTCTGTCATAGATAAATGCTTAGCTATTTCTCAGAAATCGAAGTCATTCCCAAGAGTGTTAAATTGCCAAGGACTGCTCTGTTTCTGATTAGTACTTTAAAAGACAAGTCACACGCAATAGCATGTGGGTATTCTGTTTTACATTGTAGGTATAGCCCTGATGAAAGTGCTATTAAATACCACATTGTATTGATCATTAAAAACAACAACATCTTGACAACAACATCTTGATGACTGCAGCAGTTACTTGGACTTGGCAATGGTGAGTGGAAGAAAGTTCTTTCTCCATGTAAATATCGTTCTCATTTAAACATAGCTGTAGGCTCTTAGACTTTGAATGACCTTACAACAAATTTTAAACATAATGAGGGATAGTGGAAAAGAGAGTTACTGAACTTAGAATGATCAAGTCAGAAATGCCTCAGAGTAGGATTTTAAACATTATATTAAAGAATGGGAGACTGTGAACTTCCTTAAAACTATAAAATTTTCTAATCAATAAGGAACTGATTGAGTACAGTAGACATTTTGCCACATTAGATGAAAATGTGTATGAAAGTTTTAGGGATCTGTGATGTGCTATATATATTATATATATGTAAAATCAGAGGCATATAATATATATTTATCATCAACCTCCTCTGCTTACAACATATTCTTGAGTATTCATATTATGTATTTATAATGCATATCTTAAAAATCCAAATTTTAGTTTCCTTGAATTATTAATGTTTTATTTTCTCCAAATAGGAATATGAGTTTGGAAATCACAATGTATAAGTGTGAGCAACTCTTGAGAAATCAAGCACAGTCTTTTATCGTGAGCAGTTTTGCAGAATGCTCCCTACCTTCTGGCTCTAATTAAAACTTGAATCTCCCCCGAGGAGGCTGCTTTCCCAGCAGTTTTTATGTGCCCCGCCGCCCCCCGCTATACACCTTGGCTTGACAATGAGCACGTGACTTCCTACTTCCCTGTTCTGTATTGAATCTTCTAGAGCATCATCTCCCTCTCTGCTTAAAATTCCTCAGCTTTGACTCTCAGCTACAATCCTGCCTGTTGTAGTTATCACTGACCCAGGTTCACGCCCTCTGTTTCTTTAAAATCGTTATCTCCTTGCTCACTGGATATCTCTATAACACAACCTCTTTTTAATTCTTGATTATTTCAATATACATTTGTGTGATCTTTCCAAAGCGTGGCATGTAAGTTATTTGGCCTCAGTCGTCCTTAATCAGTCACTCCCATAACTGTACCTTACATCTTGTTACTACCTTAACTTCAAAATTATAATCCCAGCTTCTGAAATCTTCCTCAAATATTAATAGCCCTTACATGAAGAAACAGAAGGATTAAAGAATATTTCATAAGCTTTCAATGTCAAAAATTACACCCAGTGTTGGTACCCATGTATTTGCATTTCTCTATTACTGTTAATAATAAATTGTGAGCAGGCCAGTAAAAACTAACCTCACTGCCTATGTATCCTGATTTTTTCTCACATTGTCAAGGACAACTCTTAGCAATTATTATCCCTCTCTCCATCATTAAAATATCTTTACCTCAAGCCAACACCCATCTTATGTCTCCCTAGAGAAAAAAAAATAACCCTTTATAGCAACTGCCATATTGCTCTCTTCTCCTTTACAGAAAAGCTTTTCAAACTCTTGTCCACTGTTTCCAAATGATCTACTATCTCTACTAATCATCATATTTTGAAATCCAATAGCCAATCCTCATCTCTCATTTCTCATTTATCAGCAACGTGTGATACAGTTGATCACTCTTTTCTTTTGATTTTTTCTTAATCTTGGTATCCAACAAACCACATTTTCTGGACAGTCTGCATTAGTTTATTTTTCTGGTTTCTGGACACAAATGACTCTTAAATGGCTATATCCTTCCCAGACCTATCTCTGATCATCAGACTACAATATTTAATTTCTACTTGGATATCAAAAAGACAACTCAAAAAAAAAAAAAAAAAAGACATCTCAAACCTAACCTGGGGAATCTCTTGGGGAATCTCTACTGTCAGTATTTTTAGGTCTTCTAGTCTTCTACCTGGATGGTAAACTCTTCTGGCCACTGGTAAGGTGGGAGCCTCAGGATTTAAAGATTATGGTTCCTTAATCTCACCATTTTTGGTTTGGCTTCCATGTGTTCAGTTATGACTGACACCCTCCAGTCCAGAGTCCTTCTCTTTTATCCCCTCCAGAGAATAAATCTCCAAATTTCTAGAAGAAGGATAGCAGGGCAGTTTGGTATAAGGAAAGTCATGTAGGGATCTAACTGCTCTCAAAAAACAAGGGTTTATCTTTATTTGAGCCATGCCTTGTTACCTCCCCTTTACAAAGCTAATCGTTACAACCAATTTTGTAATTTTTGAGTTTTCTGCCATGTAAACATATTGGTTCTTGGTTTTCCATCTTTCTTCACTGTATGCTTGGGATTCAGCTAAATGAATTACCATTTACCCATCTTTTACCTTATTCCCAAAACTCTGTTGCTGTTTTTTGGGTTTTGTTTTTGTTTTTTCTCTCTCTCTAACTTTCTTTGCCTTGGTAAATTCATCACTTAAAACAGTAACAATGATAAAAAGAAAAATAACTTTTACTGGGATTTCTGGAGAGAATAAAATTAGACATATGCATTCAATCCACACCTTAACCCAGAATTAGAGTGGTCATTTCTACAGTCTGGAGGCTAATAAAATGATATAGGCACTTTTAAGATCTAAAAATCACTTTCTCTACAATGTATTTGCTGCAGTTCTCATATTAATTCTTTCTTAATACAGTAATTAAATATTAATATATTGATTTAAGGGATTCACATAGTAGATTTGAATGGTAAAATGACTTACTTTATTCATTTAGGTTAATATAATTTCACAGTATTATTCAATGTTTCTTTAAAGACTAAATTAAAATATTGCTAAAACTAAAATTGGAAGGAACTATCTCATGACATAGGTAAATTTTAAGTGACAATGCATTGTATATCCTAAGAGCTAGAGGCAATTATTAGGCAAATTGGACATTTATTGGTTGGCATATAGAAAAACTGGATAAGCATTTTTTGAAAAATTAATTAAGGAATAAAATTGAAATGTTCTTTTGATGACCTGTTTTTGTTGTTAGTTATTTAATTATATGCATAAATAAGTAATATTTATTAATTACATAATAAATGTTTCATGTAATTTTCCTAATATTCACAATTTTGCAAAGGTCATAACACTAACCACACTTTACATATGAGAAAACCAGGCTCAAAAAATTCAGATAACTTGCCTAATACACTTAACTGAAAAAGCTGGAGTTCAAATTCAAACTTATCTAATTCCAAAGCCATCCATACCACTGTGTCCTCTTTTGGCTTGAAAACATTATGATTCTAAATGAAGAATTTATTTTGTAGTTAACTAAGGATACAGATCTTCATTAAATGAGCCACTCCATAGCACAATTATTGGACCTCTAATGGATGAATTGATTGGTTGATCTAACTTACTTCACAATGAAATCTTCTCCATTATAAATGCAGTTGGGATGTTTGCATTTAATTACAATTGCATACCTAGTGGCAAAATAACTTTCAGTCAATCTATCATGATATTTAATACCTACTATGTACCGAGTACATACAAACACAGCATCTATTTTGTTAAATACTATACAGTACTGATCAAAACAGTCTGTCCTCACAGATCTTATAACCTAAACTTTCTTTCTTCCTAAACTGCTTACAAATATACCTTAAGAAACCTTGTGGATAATAATAAAAATGTTAAACAAATAGCTAATTGAATAATATCAGAGCACAAATGTTGTGAGAGGCATAGATGGTGAGTTACTAGAGACAGAATTCACTGTTATTGAAGGTTAGAGATGTTTCCCTGAAAAAGTTATATTGAGTCCAGAAAAAGAAGCTGAAGATACATAGGGGTAAGTAGAAGTGTGAGGAAGAGGGGAGAGCATATGTAGAAAGTATGATAGAAAGACGAAAGGAAGATGAGCTAGATAACAAACAAGGAATACAGGTACAGAGCCATTCCAAAAATGTCCCCATTCCTCTGGTAATCCTTTGTGCCCTGCCTGGAGAGGTGGAGGGGTGTTCAGTTTAATCTGATCAAGGAGACTGGTCTCATCTTGATAAGATCTTCATTGAAGCCAAACCCCTGTAGGGGCAAGGAAATAGTTGACTTCCCACATCACTGGCATAATAAAGTTCTCTACTGAGTCCTCCTTCTATTTCCAGACAGCCTTCTTTGACTTGGGGGATCAGATTACAATCAAAATGTACTGCTGATTTAATCCATAAAAATTCCTCCCCTTGCTTTCTATTTTTCAATAGAGTATTTATGCTTAGGGGTAAAAGGTAAAATAATTTTAACAAAGGACTTCTCATAACAGGTTAAAAACCAAAAATCCGAGAAAAGTATTTAGGACCATCATGGTGGGAAGGTATATCATTCCAGCAAAACAGAGATGTTGGAAATTTAAATTTCCTTATGAAAACACACTGAGTCAATAAATCATGGGTGCACTTATTTCATATGCTGAGACAAATGTCCACATTATACCTATTATAAATATAAACTTGACCACTGACATCCTGACAATGAACTTTGGGGGTGGGGTTCCGCTACCTGTGCACTAACAAACCTTTTGGTGACTGTGACGCACAGTAAATGTTGGGATTCACTGCCCAGTCTAAGTTGACAAGGTGGCTTGGCTTTATTTCAAGGCCACAATTTTCATTCCTCTCTTTCCTTCTTCCTAAACTGTTTACTAATATAACTTAAGAAAACTTGGGGATCACAATAAAAAGATTTCTTGCATTAAATGGTTTCTAAGAAGCAATTTGAATCAGCAAATACTCCACTTGCTGATGTTCCTACATTCCATTTATAACTTACTTCCGTAAACTGGGAATGTGTTTTCGTGTGAGAGCAGCCTAGTAAAGAATGATATGCTTCCCAAACTAGATCGCCAGAATGTTCTTCATCAGTATTAAATGATACATATTTTTAATGAAATATAGTAGAAAACATTGCCACAATAAAAATGCAGATTATTTAATAATATTAGGAATTAAGTATGTTTTTAGTATTACAAGTTATAGCTTAAAGAAGATCTCTTTATTTAGATTATAAAGAGACAAATAAAAAAATAGGCTGATTTTGAAGTAGAGTTCTCTTATCCATCAAGGACTTCACTAGTTGGTGGCAATAGTTCTTTGTTAAATCTATTTTCACTTCAAAATATATACTTTTTTTTGTCAATTCAGGTATATCTTGAGCACATTTCTTTTTCATAATCTGGTAAGTTTTGGCCCTTATATAGAATGAAGGGAGAAAGTGAAAAGGAGGTAGTTTTGTGAGGTAAGATAAGTTTGTGAAGAAGGATGGAATTTGAACATAAATTTTCAGTGAAAGTTTGGGAAAATTTAAGATAAGGTTGGAAAGGAAAGAAAGTGAGGGATAATAGGTCATCTGAAAATAAAGAAGAGAAATGGTGAGTAAATATTAGTTCAGAAAACTGTCTGCACTACCTATGAGGATCTGTTGAACTCTCTTGCTGACTTCCTTGCAGAGCAGAACATGAGGTACAGGAAGAATGGTGAAGGGATCATTAACCAGGTTGGACTGAGGCTGAGCAAAGGAGAACCAAACAGGCTAATTGGTATGCATGAGCTATTTTAAATCTGGGAGTTCTCAACTCTCTCTGAAGCTATATTCAGTAGACTTACCAGAGGATAAGCATCTTTTTATGCTAAGAAGTTGTTTTCATTTCTTTAAGATGATTATCTTCAGTTCAGCTGTAGATAAACTACATTATACCTGCTCTTGGCAGTTGATAACCTGAAGAATTGGATGACTTCTAACACTGAGAAAACTTCACCTAAGTGTAAATTATGCATGAATGATCATCCTAATTTGCTTACTCTGCTTATAGGGACAAAAATGACTCTAGAAAGCCAGCAGCAATTCTTTTTTCCTATCATCACATTGACATTGCCTGTTATAGTTTATATTTTTTTAATTCTGTAATGCTATACGACAATTCTCAAATTATCAACCCAAAAGTGACATACTTCAACCACATCCACCTACTTAAGGGACACTCTGTATAATGACTGGGTAGCTTTCTCTCCACACAGCTGGTATCTGATATTCAGACTCAGTCAGATTCCAAGACAGTGCAATACTCTTCCCCACTGAACATTTCTAGACCACATTATCCCTTGGATGGGTTATTTCACATTGAAATTCCTCTCTTTAGTAAAATGAATGAATTCATTCAATTTTTCAAATGTTTATTAAGTGCCTACGTTCTAGGCTGGTAATCAATGACAAATGAAACAAAATTCTAAATTCTAGCTTCTTGAATATTAAATTATAAATAATTTCCAAAATATGCTATTATATAAACAAAGGTAATCCCTAGCTTTTAAAAGAATTACAACTTTTAAAGGATGAATTTAGATCAACAAAAATACAGTGAAATTAGAAATATATTGAATTTCGAGAAATGAAGAATGATTTTAAGTTATGCAATAGGGCAAGAATAATCTATCGGTTTTTTGCGAGGTAGAGGAGAAGTATCATATTCTGTAGAAATGAACTAGCAGTAGAGATTCCTAAAGAGGAATCACTCTCATTTGACATCTTAAACATTAAATAGAAGGCAGAGACCCATTAAATGGTTTTAAGAAAATCTCATTAATGGAAGCTTACTTTCTAAAGACTTTATCTAAAGTGGAGTTAATGGGGATATATGTATATGTATAGCTAATTTACTTTGTTATAAAACAGAAACTAACACACCATTGTAAAGCAATTATACTCCAATAAAGATATTTTAAAATAAATAAATAAAAATAAAGTGGAGTTAAGCAAATGATCAGGCAGTCCAGCTCTTTTTATCCACAGCAGCAAACAGTTCCTCTGTGCTTAATAAGTATATGAGAGCTGTGGCAGCAGCTCATTACGGCTACATTGCTTCTAGGAACTTCAATTATTATTGTCACTGTACTTTATATTCAAAAGGACATTTTGATTCATGTTGCTCTAAAAGTTTTTTTTTCCACTATAGAAATTGGTTTAGTAAATAATTCTATTCTGTTTCCAATAAAAGGCATTAGCTTTGAAATGTACAGATAAATACTATAAAATGTCAATATGATTAACTATCTGGGACATAAAAATTGCTTTTGTGAAATCATTTTTTCTAAGATTATATGTTTAATTCAATCCCCTTCCCCAAAATGTATTGAGTGGCCACTCTGTACATGGAAAGTTTATTATTTGTAGGCACCGTGGAAGGATGGAAGCATAACAATATACTATCCCTGTCCTAAAAGTTTATATCCATAAAAGAAAGATAAAACATGTGCCCAAATATCTGTAATATGAGGTAGAAACTGAAATTAAGACATGTTGGATATAATGTAAAAAGTTCATTGTGATCTCACAACCCAACCACTTCCCAAAGTGACACCAAAATCAGAATGTAAATGAGCAGAAAAAGCAAGAACATGAACTTTAATATTACTGGCTAAACCTCAAGAACAAATACATTTCTAGTCACTGACCCTGGTGAACACATTGGACCAGGGAAGACACCAAGGACACCTCTCTTACTAAATGCCCATGAGTAGAGGAAAAGCTGATTCTAGAGTAGTAGTTCTATAACTTTAGTGTCCATCACAATCCCTTGGAGGGCTCATTAAAACAGAGATTGCTGGACATGAGAATTTGCATTTCTCATAATGTCCAAGAAGCTGCTGTTGGTCCAGGGCCCAGACTTAGAGAACCAGTTTTCTAAGGGCTAATTGTGAAATTATCCCTGTGACTCTTGCCACATCAAACTCAACTGAAAGCAGACAGAAGAATATCCTCCTGTAAACTTCAGGCTCAGATATAGTCACCAGTCTACTTACCTTATATTACTTCCCTAGGCATTAAAAAAAATATCAAACATACTGTTCTTACATGCTCTACTCATATCAGAATATTTGCCTTGAAATTAAAGATGGTTTGTGCAATATGTGTCTGGATTAGAGGTTTGACTTTGAGAGTAAAGAGCTTTGAGTAGCCCTGAGCTCTTCATAAAGCATAAAATATAGATCCACTGTCAAGGTAAAAGCAGGGTGATAACCATGTGTGGAACCAAACAGAACAAAGTTTAAAGTTGATCTATTCCACTTACTGGCTGGGTCACCTAGGCCATGTGAGGGTTTTTTTTTAATAGGAGACCTATAAAAACACTATATATAGTTATACAATATATTTTTAAATTTATAGTGTAATAGGTTGAATATTGTGCCCCAAATTTCATGTCCCCTAGGAGCCTATGAATGTTACATTTGGAATAGGGTCTTTGCAGATGTAATCAAGTTAAGATAAAATCATACTGGATTAGTGTGGGGCTTAAATCCAAAAAAAAAAAAAAAAGATATTTTACCGGAAAAAGTAATTGCATTTCTGCAGACTCAGAAAGCTGTTTTAATGTGAATGATGTTTTCCATGTGCTGACTTTAAAAGTACCCTCAAGGTTGTAGCATTACACCGTCCTAAAATGTGTAGGTTTCATTGGTTAAAGCCCTGAAAGTCTAAATAGAAAAGGTATCCTTGCTACAGAGTCACAAGCATTTCAGGAAGGAGTCAATCCAGTGAATGCAAACATTAACAAAAGGGACTGAACTCCAGAAACATACAAAAACACTGTGTCAGAGAAAACATGAGGATTTTGGACAACCAAAATCAATCTTTTCAAGGAGAAAAAAAAAAAATCCTTCTAAAAGGAGTTATATTCCGTGTGACCATAATTGTAGGCCTGAATAGAATGTTCTTTGAATTTTGGGGCTGCAATCATTCACTGAAGCATGTATTGATTGAAAAAGCCTCCTGAGAATTCTGATTATCCTAACATTTTTCACTTGGAGTGAAAGGGGCAGCTTTTTTATTTCATTTTATGCAAAATTACAGTAATTGGTGTCTGACCTTTTTGATATGGACTGTTAAGCATTACACTGCTGGATCTTTTCACAGAATCAATTATTTTAATTATGGCTGTCTGACAAGAAGAATCCAGGACATAAACAAGAAAAGAATATTTAAATAAAATGGAAAACAGACTTTTTGGGTGCATAATACAAAAGTACTATTAATTATAAACTTGACTGTGGTAAGCTTTTAGCACTCATGTTTTTAATCCAATTTTCATTTCCAAATAATTACACTTTCATAGAGAAAGACAACTTATATAATGAACACACTGAACAAAAACATGCATTCTCTCAAAGAAAAGGTAAGGAATATGGAAAAGATAAACAATAATGGAAATCTAAATATAAGACTTAAAAACACCATAGAGATGTCAATATGTTTTAGAGTGGCATTTTATTGGAAGACTCAGAAAAAGATAGTACAACATTTTAAGGAGTATGTCTTGTACACCAATTTAAACCCATGTCCTTAAGACTAAAATTTATTTTAAAAAATAAAAGAAATGGTAATAAAAACTCTAAGGTTTTATATTAGATCAGTTTTCATTTTCAACTAATAGGAATGACTGGAAACTATTTCCTCATATGGCCAAATCTTTAATCCACAAGAAAAGTCTCTAGTGCAGCATAACCAGCTAAATATTCTTCATCTACCTCTCCCAATATTTTTGTTTAAAACTGACATCTGTAAAACTCTGTACTTGGACACATATAGACAAACAGATTTCATCTTTTCTAGGGGAACCAATTCTAGAAAAACACTGAAATAGTTTACCAAGAGAAGCATGCTTACGTATATACAACCAAAAACTATGCAGAGATTTGGGGGAGAAAAATGGTTTTACTTTTTTAAAGTGATATTTAAAATAATTTCACCTCTGAAAGGATTAAGAGAACTGTGTGAATGTTTTGCTTTCATGTAACTAAGCATTTTCTTTTTTTCTGAAAAGACCTAGGACCTCAGGGTCCTCAAGGACTGATTGTGCTGCCAAGTATGATAGAAAGTAGGTGCTAGTAACGAAAAGCACGATTGGTAAAGGAGAGGAATGGGAGGTCCAACAAGTGGATTTCCTCTTTGCAGAAAAGAAAAGCTGCACTTTGCGAAAAGAACAAAGCACTCTGCATTCTTTGGGAATGAATGGTCCCTGTGAAGGGGCCTGAGGATGTCTGTAGAAGGAGGCTGTATAATTTGACTGAGGTAGAAGTTACATGGCTGTATGCAAAGATTAAAATTCATCAAACAGTACTCCTAAAATAAGTGTATTTTGTAAATTTTACATGTAAGTTACACCCCAATAAAGCTACTAAATAGGAAGCCTAAACATGTTCATTTTAAAAAAAATTGAACAATTCATTGAAGAATTTGTTTTAAAAAAAATGAACAAAATCTCATAGACCTGCGGGACAATATCAAGCGATTCAACAGCCGTGTTAATGGAGTCACAACAGCCGTGTGAATGGAGAGGAGAGGGAAAAAGGACAGAAGAAATATTTGAAGAAATAATTTCCAAATCCTTCCAGTTTGGGGAAGACAGAATTATTGATATGAGATGAACAATAAACCCCAAGGAAGATATAAAAATGATAACCACACCTAAACAAATCATAGTCAAACCGTTGAAAACCAAAGAGAGACCCTGCAGGTGGCAGCTGGGCCAAAGAAGGCCTAGGAGAGGCAAAGTAAATTTTGGTTATGTTTTATAAATATATCCCAGCTCCTTCTTGCACCTGATTTTTTGGTCAAAAGATCTAGCTGTGAGTTGGACAGTAATAGAACAGAAGTAAAGTTATTACTTCTGGAATGTGTCCCACTGATTTTGTGCCGGTAGAGGAAGAGCTAGAACCCCAACGTCTGTAGAGGTGTGTGCAACATCTTGGATTCTGGGAGATACAGAGGAGTGTAGGACATTAATAATATTTTCTCCTTCAGAGCCCCTCAATGCAGCATTCATGAGGAAGGGAAACGCCCAGGTGCAGCTCTCCCAAATAGTTTTACCAAAATGTCTGTCTATCTGAAACAGCCAAGGATGGTTCCAGTTCTTCTATATCTCATGTGGAACATCTGTCCATACCTCCAGATGTCTCCTCACCCCCACTGCCATAGCCTTCATTCAGTCCTTCATTGGGCTGGATGAATGCCACCTGGCTGGTGTGTGGACAGACAGGACAAGATTGGATTAATTGTCCTCAGGAAATCCCTCTCAGAACAAGTAACCAACTTAATTACTGGAACTGACCTGGAAACCCAAGGCTTATTAGTTAGCCAAGAGGCCCCATTGAAGACACTGTCAGTCTATGCAATTAGAGGAGCCCTCCCTCCCCAGATTATGAACAATACTGTCCAAGGAATCTGAGACAATACTTTAGGTGTGGAAGTCAAGTATTAGCTTGCCTCTCTCCTCAAAATACAGTGAGTTGCATTTTATGTAAGGTCATAGGAGACCTTTAAGTGTTATGGAAATACCACCAATGGATCAGGTAGCCCTCAGATGACTGCAGTGATCTCCCCAAAATGAAACTCCTTTGGTTACTGTGGGGAGCTACCCAAAGGGATAACACACCTTGTGTGAGTTATCCCAACAGTGGGAGTCACCAATTATAAAAGATTAGGTATGAATTACGCCCCTAATTTTATCTGTAGTGATCAATGACACCATCTCTGAAAGGGAAACAGCCCAGCCTCAACTCACTGGCCAGTGTCTTTATGGATGATAGATTGGCCCTACACTTCTTCCTTATGGGCCAAGGAGGAGCTCTGAAATTGTTAATACTTCTTGCTATACCTGGTTAATTCCACAGGTCAAATAGAAAGGTCGAATAAGAAATTCTGAGAAAGCCATCTGACTTTCTAAGACTGATCAGAGTGGTTAATGGGATCTGTTCAACTGGCTGTGTCCAGGACCCTGTGGGTCATGGCTGACATCAATACCACATGTTGGCCTCATCCTACTTCTTGGCATTGTGTTGATATTAGTTTTAATTAAGTTTTGTTTGAGACAAAACTTAATCTTTCAGATTCATCATAATGGCTGACAGAGTAGCGTTATTATCAGAAAATTCACCAGAATCCAAAACAATGTACAAACTACAGCTATACAAAGACAAGGTCCTGAGGTAACTTTTGCTCAGTACACAAAATTATACACATTATATTATTCAAAAACAGATGGAACTAATGTATGATGCTAGAAGTGAGAACAGTAACTGTCTTTGGGTGGAGTTGTGACTGGAAGGGATGAAAGAGGCTTCCATGGTGGGATCATGTCCTATTTCTCATCAAAAGTGCTGGTTTTGTGGGCTAACGTTATCAACCTATGCGTTTAGTAGTGCTTGCCTTTCTCTGCATGTATGTTACACTTCAACAAAACAAGTTAGAGTAAAATGAGGTATTATGAGGCCACAGAAAAGGGACACCTGACCAACAAGGCTTGGTGGCTAACAAAGCTTCCGGGAGAAAGTAATGCCTAAAAGGATTCTTAAAGAGTGGCGTTAATTGGATAAAGTTGGGATGTAAGGAAGTGCAGTTAAATCCAGAGGACTGCAAGAAGATGGGGAAAGAACAGCAAGCAGTGACGGTTGAAAAAATATAGCAAGAAACAGCTTAAAGAGATGACATTGGAGAGGATACAGGGGCAGATTACAAATGACCATTTTATACTGTCAATGAACTTAGGCTGTATAAGCCAATAAAGAACTGAGAACAGTCTTAACACCTTGCATTTCAGATACATTCCTGCAGAACCCTATGGAGGACCAATTGAAGTAGGGGGCAGGAAGAAGATGACAAAAAGACTCAGGGCTTTTCCAGTGTCTTTGCTGAAAACTTGCAGAAGAAAAAATAAAATTTACCTCAGAAAAGATGCTAGTAAAATATGCCCAGTGGAGAACCTGGAAATAGCACTGTTATTATATAAAATTTCACAGCTTTCTCGTAAGGACCAGATGAAGAGACTCTCTATTTCTATTTTAATTCAGTCATAAGAGTTCTGTCATTATTTTCAAAATTGGTATCAAAGGTTTCCATTAATTATACAGTATAAATCCTTTTTATATTGTACATTTTCATTTTGCTCGAGTTATGATAATAAAATGATATCCTTGAAGGTTGAAAATATATTTCATTCAGCCCAGTTGATTTTTGCATACTAATTACTTTATATCCTGGTAGTTAATCATCAAGCTTAGTGTCATTTTGGACTCCTTAATTTATACTTATCTCAGACCCCAGAAAGAAAAAAATGTGAATGGGAAAAATGTGAAAACTGACAATGATTTTAATTTCTAAGACTCCCTTTTCCATCCGTTACAATCATTACAATTATGAATGTTCCTTTTAACATTGAGCTCTTCCACTTACATTATCTTTCTGTCTATGCTAAAATCAAAGGAAAATACTTTTTCACTAGATTTCACAACATGTATCATATGAAATATTAAATAATATATAACATAATGCAACACAATCAGGAATTATAATATTATGTATGTATATATACATATGTATCCATCTATTTAGCTCTCTAGCTATTTAGATATATAAAGAGATAGGTAGATAGATCATAAATAGGTAGATAGAAAGATAGATAGAGATATTTTAAACACATACACAGAGAAGGAGAGAGAAAGGTCCTGACTCAAGGTTCACGAAGAGATTTTCATATATACAAGTCCATTAAAAATCATACTATTGGACATATAATCATATTTTTATGAGAAAATATAAACATACTTATCTTGCTACAGATTATACACCATACATTCATCTCAATGGTCTGTGTCTTATATAAACAAATAATAGTCATAGTTTAATTTTGAATGTAACATTTTTGAAATGGTCTTTAAATTTCAGTTTTCCTTTGCTCTCTCTGGTTATCTTTCATGTTCTTTTTCTCAAAAAATTAGCAAACATTTATTGAATTTATATTTTGCTGAGTATGAGAGTTCTTTTCCTAAAACAACAAGTTGGCTAAAAAAAAAAAAGATGAAATTCTGATATCTCAAAATGTTCCTAAAGGACAGAGTATTGTAAAATACATAAAATAAACACACAAAATAGTCTTTGTATCTAAAGAAGGAACTATTACTACCTGGAAGAAATAAGAAGAAAGATTCCTGAATGTAGTGACCACTACATTCAGAGAATACAGAGAATTTTGAAAAAAGTGCAATTAAAACTCTTTGGTCAATTGTTAGAAACTATCATTCTGAGAAACAGAAAAAAAAAATAGTTACAGAGGCAGGAAAATAAGTGGTAGATTGAAGAACAGTGAGTAATTTAATGTAATGTACAGTTGAGAAAAAGTAGGAGAGAAGAGACAGTATTAGAAAGGTCTGTTACAACATAATATAGTGGACCAACCACAATTCCCAGTCCTGGCTGCCTATTCTGATCAAAGATAAGTTCCAAAATCTTCAGATTCACGGATTTCATCAATTTCGATTCAATATGTCTGTGATAGCCAATCAGAAGTCACTGAAGGTGTCTGAATATTGAAATGAGGTAGTTTGTGATGGGTCTGAAAAGAAACTTGCTTTCATTTTTGACTGGAGTGAAAAAAATATGGAGGGAGAGATACACAAGAGAAAAACAATAGACTCATCAAATCTCACAGTTGGAAGATACATTAGTGATCATACAATGCCATCCTCTAGATCCAAAAACTCTTCTGAAGCATCCACAACCATCAAATCTGCAACCTATGTTTATTTTCAAAAACTACTTGTGATAACAACCCAATTCTACCCATTAATGATTCCACGGTCTCTTCTAGAAAGACATTTTTGCATTTTGTCAGGGTAGACACAGAGAATCTATATACTCAGTTGCAATTTTCTGACTAAATTCAAATACAATGATCTCAGCTTTTGATCCATAGGGTATGTATTACTTTTTCCCCCAGAGAAGAGGTAAATAATTTAGAAATTTACTAGTTCTACATTTTCTCTTCTACATATTCATGTTCTACCACTCTGAGGAAACAAAGCGTTGAATGGTCAAATGAGACTCACAGGAATCATAGACTTTACTTCGTACCAAATTTTTCATTCATTTTGCTAGTGAATCACAGGAGGCAAGCAATCATGAGACACAATGCATTATTCTCTTGGAGACACCCAAGACTGTCTGAAAAAATTGCAAAGTAAACGGTCCTTTATCTCTAGCCTCAGGATGCATCCTGGTTTAGATTCAACCTGGGACAATTGTTCTGAGCAATGAATACTCAGTGATTACTGAGATGTTAAGGAACATCATAATCTGTTATCACATTAATCACGTATCTTCTGTGACTATACCCTATCTCCCAGCCAGTCATGACCATATATCCATACATCCCAGATTTACTTACAGTAAACAACCTAAGCAGATCTGATATATTCGGATAAAAGTATTTCATGTATAATAGCACTCTGTTATCTTTCTACTGGTAAATACTGTTTATGAGTTTATTAGGAGGTCTGCTTACTACAATGATTATAACAAAGATTGGATGAGTGCCACCCCTTCTTTCCAGGTTTCTCAGGAAAAGAGAAAGAATGGGTTACCGGCTTCTGACTCTTTCCTTGTCAACCACCTACCACCAAACTGACCTTGCTGTGACTTCACTCTTCTTCCCACTCCAGGGAAAACTTAAAGTGATTCTCAACACTTCCAGTTTGAGGGGCATCAGGTCTGGATTGGCGTTCGTATGAGGGACAAATAAACTTATAATTTTAAGCACTTTAAGAGCTTTGTGGGCTTTTAAATTCAGCAGTTACGTATCCTTACTGAAACAGTGCCTTTATTCATAAATGTCCATCACTGAACCCTTTCCGAAACCGAGATCAAAAAGGCAAAATCTTAACACTAGATAACATATTTTTCAAATAGACCCAAACCTCGATCCCTTTTTGTCAAATTCCATTATCTTAGAATACAACCATAACAACCATATACAACCATAACAATGCCCGTGAAGGACTTTTATTTACCTCCCAGTATAAAAACCACATCAATAAGTAAATAACACTCTGTTCTTTGGTGTATAAATTTCTTCTTTTTTTTTTTTGGTCTCTTTTTTTTTTTTTAACATCTTTATTGGAGTACAATTGCTTTACAATGGGGTGTTAGTTTCTGCTTTATAACAAAGTGAACCAGTTATACATATACATATAATCCCATATCTCTTCCCTCTTGTGTCTCCCTCCCTAGCTCCCACCCTCCCTATCCCACCCCTCTAGGTGGTCACAAATCATCGAGCTGCTCTCCCTGTGCTATGCAGCTGCTTCCCACTAGCTATCTATTTTACATTCAGTAGTGTATATATGTCCATGCCACTCTCTCACTTTGTCCCAGCTTACCCTTCTCCCTCCCTGTATCCGCAAGTCCATTCTCTAGAAGGTCTGCGTCTTTATTCCCGTCTTACCCCTAGGTTCTTCATGACCTTTTTTTTGTTATTTTAGATTCCATATATATATGTATTAACATACGGTATTTGTTTTTCTCTTTCTGACTTACTTCACTATGTATGACAGACTCTAGGTCCATCCACCTTACTACAAATAACTCAATTATGTTTCTTTTTATGGCTGAGTAATATTCCATTGTATATATGTGCCACATCTTTATCCATTCATCTGTTGATGGACACTTAGGTTGCTTCCATGTCCTGGCTATTGTAAATACAGCTGCAATGAACATTGTGGTACATGACTCTTTTTGAATTATGGTTTTCTCAGGGTATATGCTCAGTAGTGGGATTGCTGGGTCGTATGGTAGTTCTATTTGTAGTTTTTTAAGGAACCTCCATACCGTTCTTCATAGTGGCTGTATCAATTTACATTCCCAACAACAGTGCAAGAGAGTTCCCTTTTCTGCACACCCTCTCCAGCATTTATTGTTTCTAGATTTTTTGATGATGGCCATTCAGACTGGCATGAGATATCTCATTGTAGTTTTGATTTGCATTTCTCTAATGATTAATGATGTTCAGCATTCTTTCATGTGTTTGTTGGCAATCTGTATAACTTCATTGGAGAAATGTCTATTTAGGTCTTCTGTCAAATTTTCGATTGGGTTGTTTATTTTTTTGATATTGAGCTGCATGAGCTGCTTGTAAATTCTGGACATTAATCCTTTGTCAGTTGCTTCATTTGTAAATATTTTCTCCCATTCTGAGGGTTGTCTTTTCGTCTTGTTTATGCTTTCCTTTGCTGTGCAAAAGCTTTTAAGTTTCATTAGGTCCCATTTGTTTATTTGTGTTTCTATTTCCATTTCTCTAGGAGGTGGGTCAAAAAGGATCTTGCTGTGATTTATGTCATAGAGTGTTCTGTCTATGATTTCCTCTAAGCGTTTTATAGTGTCTGGCCTTCCATTTAGGTCTCTAATCCATTTTGAGTTTATTTTTGTGTATGGTGTTAGGGAGTGTTCTCATTTCATTCATTTACATGTAGCTGTCCAGTTTGCCCAGCACCACTTACTGAAGAGGCTCTCTTTTCTCCACTGTATATTCTTGCGTCCTTTATCAAAGATAAGGTGACCATATGTGCGTGGGTTTATCTCTGGGCTTTCTATCCTGTTCCATTGATCTGTATCTCTATTTTTGTGCCAGTACCATACTGTCTTGATTACTGTAGCTTTGTAATATAGTCTGAAGTCAGGGTGTCTGATTCCTCCAGCCCTGTTTATCTTTCTCAAGATTGCTTTGGCTATTTGGGGTCTTTTGTGTTTCCATACAAATTGTGAAATTTTTTGTTCTAGTTCTGTGAAAAATGCCATTGGTAGTTTGATAGGGATTGCATTGAATCTGTAGATTGTTTTGGGTAGTATAGTCATTTCCACAATGTTGATTCTTCCAATCCAAAAACATGGTACATCTCTCCATCTATCTGTATTATCTTTAATTTCTTTCATCAGCATCTTATAATTTTCTGCATACAGGTCTTTTGTCTCCTTAGGTAGGTTTATTCCTAGATATTTTATTCTCTTTGTTGCAATGGTAAATGGGAGTGTTTTCTTAATTTCACTTTCAGATTTTTCATCATTAGTGTATAGGAATGCAAGAGATTTCTGTGCATTAATTTTGTATCCTGCTACTCTAACAAATTCATTGATTAGCTCTAGTAGTTTTCTGGTAGCATCTTTAGGGTTCTCTATGTATAGTATCATGTCATCTGCAAACAGTGACAGCTTTACTTCTTCTTTTCCAATTTGGATTCCTTTTATTTCTTTTTCTTCTCTGATTGCTGTGGCTAAAACTTCCAAAACTATGTTGAATAAGAGTGGTAAGAGTGGGCAACCTTGTTTTTTTCCAGACCTTAGTGGAAATGGTTTCAGTTTTTCACCACTGAGGATGATGTTTGCTGTGGGTTTGTCATATATGGCCTTTATTATGTTGAGGTAAGTTCCCTCTATGCCTACTTTCTGCAGGGTTTTTATCATAAATGGCTGTTGAATTTTGTCAAAAGCTTTCTCTGCATCTATTGAGATGATCATATGTTTTTTCTCCTTCAGTTTGTTAATATGGTGTATCACATTGATTGATTTGCGTATATTGAAGAATCCTTGCATTCCTGGGATAAACCCCACTTGATCATGGTGTATGATCCTTTTAGTGTGCTGTTGGATTCTGTTTGCTAGTATTTTGTTGAGGATTTTTGCATCTATGTTCATTAGTGATACTGGCCTGTAGTTTTCTTTCTTTGTGACATCTTTGTCTGGTTTTGGTATCAGGGTGATGGTGACCTCGTAGAATGAATTTGGGAGTATTCCTCTCTCTGCTATATTTTGGAAGAGTTTGAGAAGGATAGGTGTTAGCTCTGCTCTAAATGTTTGATAGAATTCGCCTGTGAAGGCATTTGGTCCTGGGCTTTTGTTTGTTGGAAGATTTTTAATCACAGTTTCAATTTCACTGCTTGTGATTGGTCTTTTAATATTTTCTATTTTTTCCTGGTTCAGTCTCAGAAGGTTGTGCAGTTCTAAGAATTTGTCCATTTCTCCCAGGTTGTCCATTTTATTGGCATAGAGTTGCTTGTAGTAATCTCTCATGATCCTTTGTATTTCTGCAGTGTCAGTTGTTACTTCTCCTTTTTCATACCTAATTCTATTGATTTGAGCCTTCTCCCTTTTTTTCTTGATGTGTCTGGCTAATGGTTTATCAATTTTGTTTATCTTCTCAAGAACCAGCTTTTAGTTTTATTGATCTTCACTATCATTTCCTTCATTTCTTTTTCATTTATTTCTGATCTGATCTTTATGATTTCTTTCCTTATGCTAACTTTGGGGTATTTTTGTTCCTTTCTCTGATTGCTTTAGGTGTAATGTTAGGTTGTTCATTTGAGATATTTCTTCTTTCTTAAGGTAGGATTATTTTGCTATAAGTGGTGTATAAGTTTCTAAAGGCATGAGGAATGTATAAAATTTATGACTCATTTCTCCTATGAATTATTTATTGCTACCTTTTTTTGTTTTTCTTCTGAATTGTCTTTATTAACTACAATAATAATGGTTAACTTCCTAGAAAAAATGATTTTTCATTCTACTTTTACTCAAACTCTCTTCTATTCATGTAACTGATTCTCTAGGCAAAACATATCTTTAGTCTCTGTCTTCCTAACTACATTTTTTGACTACCCATAATAATTTTTTAAAAATTATTTAAAACTATAAGCCAGAAAGATATTTAAAACTTATATATACCATCTATATTTGTTAGATACAATAGATATACTTCTAAATTCCATCTATATTATCGACCAAAATGCTAGCTGGTTTAACAAAACTCCAACTGAATAATGGAATAATGACTGAAAAACAGTTGGTATTTAATTTTCGTTCAGGTAAAACTGTCCAAAACAGTTCAAGCCTCCTCCCAGCATTAATTGATCCAAACTGACCCACGTTCTTAATATATATACATAACATATATTTCCAAATTGCTCTGGATGTCAACATCCAGCCAGCAACAGAGGGAGGAGCATGGAAAGGCATTTGTGGGATGCTCTGAAGCCTGTGTGGAGATGGCAGGAGTCAATCCTGCTCCATTTTATTGGGGGCATCATGTTGCCAGGTAGAATAAGGGATGTTGTCTAGCCATAGTTTCTAGAAGAAGTGGAAACTGGTTTTTATCATCATTATCAGTTCATCCTTAAAGCCAATTCTGAGGTCCTATTTTTGTTGAAGTCCCAAATTTCAGTTCAAAACAGATAAAATAGCCAGGTCCCCTAATTATTTGGCTTTCTGCCTAGGCATTTTCTAGGGGAGCTAATTACACCCAGTTGATAAGTAGAACATAGTAGTTGGCAGGTTTGCTAAGACAAAGATTTTTCTTCATCATAAGGTGTCACAACAAGACAGACAGTTATTTCTCATTGGCCAAGACAGATCTGTATGTTCCCACATGTGACAAATACCCATGAGCAAGGAGTCACTGACTGTCATACATATTCCTTCCTTAGCATGCTAGTGAAGAACTCCTTATTCTTCTTCCTGAAGAGCCTTGTTTTTCTGTTATATAGGATAAAGCTTCAGAGGATCCAACACTAGATATTTTTCATCTCTAAAAGCAAAGTCGTTCATTGAATAGGGCCATGATTCACATTCTTTCTTTTCTTTCTATACCCGCAGGGCCAGATTTTACTTCCTACCTATTCATATTGGTTTGTTTCTATTCACCCTATTCAAAATATGTTATATCATTTTTGTACTATTTTTTCCATCTTGCACACAAAGTGTGTGTTTTTTTCTCTTACAAGAGAACATAGAACAACTGTAGAGATGGTGTCCCACAATCCAATCATGAAGATCTACCTTAATTTGTACACATATGGCTGTGCATTATGAAGCCTTTCCAGAAGATAAATAATGGGAAAATACTGAAGGCTAGACTTAGGGAGCAGCAGTGGGAATAGGGATAAAAAGGAGTTAAATGAGCCATATTGCTGAGATGGAAACACAAAGAATAAAGTAACACTGGTTCGTGGGAAGAAGGGTGGACAGGAGAGAGTTAAATGCAATTTTGAATTGCAACTTTGAGTTAATAGAACAACTGGAGAAATCAGAAGAAGAAATAAATATATACATTTAATTTTAGGTATATGAATCCATAGTGAGAGAGAGATCATAATCACACTGACATTTTAAAAGGTAATTTTCTTTAAGAACATATATTTTTTTAAATCTCAAATACCTCCTTGAACACATGCTGTCATCATCAGATACTATTAGCGACTATCCTGGTTAATTTGTTTATACTAAGGAAATAACTTTATTTCTCTGTAACTCCCCCAAAACACAGACACAATGTACATGAAAGTACATGTATTCAGTCTTCAATGGAAGAATTTTCATCATCAATGCCAGCTTATAAGAAGCACAGAACATCAGGATGGGGCAGCCAACTGAGAGGCTCTACGCTGCCTATTTCTAAGTGTCTATGCAACACTGAACATGCTACAAAGTTTCCGGGCTTCATTTTAGTTATCTAAAAATAAAAGTAACAACATATGTTAAAACCTGTTACAACTGTAAAATCTTACAAAATTTGCATTACCAGGTGAAGTATAAGTTAACCAGACAAGAGCCTTGAAATTCTCTGAATAAAGGATAGACCACAGCAAGAACTAAAAAGAATAAATTTTTATTCCATTCTCTCCCTGGTAAAATTCTATATACTAAAATGAATAAAAAGTATAATCAATTGCCTACCTTTAAAAAGTGTTATTGATGATATATTAACAAAGTCAGTGTCCCAAAAGCAATTGGAAGAGATTCATTGTAGTGCAACTATGTTGTTTAGTATACTGTCTACACCATACGAACATAATAAATATTCAGGAAATATTATTTCAATACATGGTAACTGTGGCCAGAAAATAAAACAGAGTTGACTTATTATTATTTTCTAAAGTTATATAGTCATTCATCTCTGATGTACAGGAAAGGTAATAAAAATCCAAAGAAGAGAAAAAGGAAGAAAAAAGGGAAGAAAAACCTAGCTATCTATATACGTAATTGGTATCCCCTATGACTCCATTTTAAAACTTTTAGAGGAAACATTTTCTTCCAATTGATGAAAGGAAAGAAGGAGAAGGAGGGAGAGGAAAGGGACGGGAAAGGAAGGGAAGGGACGGGAAATCTGTTGCCAAACCGTAACACCTTGTGAGTTGCCCTTCGGCACAGGATGAAAATCATGCAGATCAGAATAAAGCTTCTTTAATTCATTTTATTGCCTAAACTGCCAAATACTCAGCAGTGCAATTACTATAATAATATTAAAATGTGTTGAATGAATGAAGAAAATATACTCTGGAAAAAACTATAGTTTCTAAGCTGTATGACTAAGAGAATATGCATTGGTTATAGGGAGATAGCGCACAGATATAGTAAAAGAGATTGACCATACTTTCTTAGATTTAAGAAAGATGTATGAATGTACATCAGAAAATCAAGTATAGATGGAAGAATTCACAATGACTAGCTATGGTGTGTTTAATTTTAGTTTAAGATATTTGCAGACATTCGACATCCTGGGCTAATTTAAGCAAGCTTGGGTTTTGAAGTTCAATTCCGCTGCAATAGGATGAGCAATAGAGGAAACAGTGTGCTGTGATAACTGGGGTGATCTAATGACATATATTTATGCATCTCTCCTGGCTGGTGTCAGAATCTTGTTCTGAGTCTCCTAGCAACGGTGATGTGCACATGTGAATATGTCCATGTAAATAGCAGATGCAGTGAATAAAGTTTCTATTCACTCATAGAGATGACAGCTTGGATTTCCAGATCCTGATGCTACTAAAACAATATGTTTCAAAAGTGCTTCAAAGGAGCCTTGGTCCGGTAGACAACACTATATAAAACTTCAGAAAGGAGTCTCCGAATTGCCCTAAGCTACTGTGACGTGAGCAGAGGTTTGGAAGTAGAATGCTATTACATTCTACGTATTTTGCAGATGTAAGTGGTGCAGAATTTGTGGTTTGTGGTTTGTGGAAGCAATCTATTTTTCCCAAAATATATAAGATAAGGAAAACATAGATCAACAAATATGATTTTTTTCTTTTCATTTTGAAATAAACTACTCAAATTTTGTCCTAAAATTATTTTTTACCTTGGAGGTGTTCATGGTCTACCCTGCACATTCACTCTTTGAGTCATGCATCATTATACTTATTAAGACTACTGGGTCAGAGTATTGGCAGAGTACTGGCACCTAGACTCAATAATGATCGTTAACTATGAGAGTCAAGTATGATTTGTATGTGTGTGTCAATGTGGTGCTGATTAACCTTTAATTATGCAAAATTATCTATATCTTTATAGTGAAATATATATCTACCGGACTATATTAAGATGAAAAGGAGCAATATAAAGTGATACTGCATCTGTTACCAAAAAGTCATTTTGAATAATGAGTTATATTACAATGCTGTCGTGAGAAATAATTGTCAGGATGTGGTCTGGTGAGGTGTCCAAAACCACTGTGGCACTAATGAGACTTGGTACACAATATAATAATTTAATGCCATGGGGTAACTTTTTAACTTCTCTCTACATGTCTCCTTATGTGTAAAATAAGGTTAGTGGTAACTAGCTCCCAGGATTAAACACAGTGCAACATAGCATTGGGTAGGCATTCATTGCTGATTCTCATCCCCTCCTCTCACCCTTATCAAATTTTATGCAAATTTCTGTAATATAAAGCTGTAATGGAGGTGGACTCATCTTCAGTGGTTAAATAACTGTGTTTTCAGTGTATTTAAGCACTATTAAAGAATAAATTTAATGTCTTTGTGGAATCAGGCTAATATATTTATGTGTATTCACTAGTTTGGAGCTCCCTTAAATTAAAATAGTTCAAACGCCACTATTATTAGAGAAATATAATATATCAAATTTGTTAACCACCCATATGACATTGAGGTCACAAAAAAATAGCTGTTTCCAATATATAGTGTGTGTGTGTCTCAAAAATAGCCACAGGAAATGTGCTGTCATCACTATATTTTAAGACTTGCCAGTGTAGTCAGTAGGAATAATACTTTAGCACTTATTTTTTCCTTACAGACTTCATTAAAACTTTGTCCATTATTTCCTCCAATAAACACTTTTCTGTGTGGTCATTTTCTACATGGTAGGTACAACCCTTTGTTTAGGAGCATCTACAATGAACCATCAATGTGGAGTAGTGCTGGGGCTCTGAGGTGAGAGAGTCTGGCTAGGAACCTGGACTCCATCACTTCCTGTAAGCAAGCAGTGTCCTCTAAGTGCCAGATGCTCCCCCACCTTGTACCCAGGAAAGCATCAGAGGTGTGATTTGCCTTATCAAGGGCAGTCTGAGCCCTAGAGGAAAAACATAGCATGTGGTGGGTAAGAGAGAAAAGAAAAACTATTAAATTTAGTGTCATACATGCTTGCCCTAGAGAGAAATGAAAAGTGCTCCAGGATCACAAGGAGATTCATACTTATAACGTGTGTTGCCTAAGTTTCTTCCTCAGTTTTTAGGGTTGGTGTTCTAAGAAGAGAATAAAGAGAAATAGTACACAAAACCAGAAATGGAACAAAATGCAAATAGATGAGGAAAACCTAGCTATAAATGTTTGAATTTAAAGGTAAAATACTTTTAATATGAAAAATTGAATGCAATACACCATAACGGGGGGGGGGGTTTGCATGTGAAATAAAAGTAGTTTAACACCTTTGAGAAGTTGTAGTTAAAATAAGTGGAGAATCATTAAATATCTGGTTCTGAGTTTTAAGCATGCTCTGACAACATATTTTCAAAGTTTACTTTAAGAATCACACGGTATAAACTCAAAATGGATTAAAGATGTAAATGTATGACCTGAAACCATAAAACTCCTAGAAGAAAATATAGGTAGGACACCCTTTGACATCAGTCTTAGCAATATTTTTTTGGATTTGTCTCCTCATGCAAGGGAAACAAAAGCAAAATTTAACAAATGGGTCTATACCAAACTAAAAAGTTTGCACAGTGAAGGAAAAAGAGTTCACACAATTTAACACAAAAACCACAACTTGATTAAAAAATGGGCACAGGACCTGAAGAGACATTTTTCCAAAGAAGACATACTGATGGCCAACAGATATATTAAAAGATGTTCTACATCACTTATCATCAGAAAAATGCAAATCAAAACCGCAATGAGCTACCAACTCACACTTGTCAGAATGGCTACCATCGAAAGACCACAAAGAACAAGAGCTGGTGAGGATGTGAAGAAAAGGGAGCCCTTATGCACTGCTGGGATTGTAAATTGGTGCAGCCACTATGGAAAATGGTATGAAGGTCCCTCAAAAAATTAAAAATAGAACTGCCTAATGATTCAGCAATTTCACTTCTTGATATTTAAGAAAGAATAACAAAAAAACAATAGTTAAAAGAAATACATTCATGCCAATGTTCATTGCAGCATTACTCACAAAAGCCAAGATAAGGAAACCATCTGAGTGTCCATCAGTAAACAAATGGATAAAGAAGATGTGCTATACACATATATATACAATGGAATATTACTCAGCCACAGAAAAAAATAAAATCTTACCATTTGCAACAAAATGGATGGATCTGAAAGGTATTATGCTAAGTTAAATAAGTCAGACAGAGAAAGACAAACGCTGCATGACTACACTTACATGTGGAATAAAAAAAAAAAAAAGAACAAAACCCAAAAGGTAAACAGACTCACAGATACAAACTGGTGGTTGCCAGAGGGGAGGGTGAGGGTAGTAGGCAAAAGAGATGAAAGGGATTAAGAGGCACAAACTTCCAATTATATAACAAATAAGTCACAGGTCACAGGGATGTAATATTCAGCATAAGGAATATGGCCAAATATATTGCAATAATCCTGTATGGGGTAAGATAGTTACTAAACTTAACCTGGTAATCATTTCACAATGTATGTAAATGCCAAATCCTTACATAGTACCCCTGAAACTAACATAATAGTGTATGTCAACTATATTTCAATAAAATAAATTAATTTTTTTTAAAAAAGAATCACATGGATAACATTTTAAAACAGATTCCGGGTCTCATGTGTTAACTTACTAAATCAGATTTTCAAAGGGGAAGTCCTGAGAATTCATATTTTCAACGAATATTTCTTTTGTTTGAGTAAGTCTGAGAAAGCTATTCTAACACAAAAGGCAATGTAGCTTTCGGAATTACTGTAATTAATGATCAAGTGTAGCTATAAGGGGGTCAGCCAATGCAGCTCCTCATTTATTCAGCAGTCCCTTATCTGAAAATGCCCAAATCTGTTCCATCTGCAGGGAAGAAAATGGGTAATTTCAAAGCATTTGCTACTTCATCGAATTACGGCTGGAACTCTCTCTCCTCCCTTGAAGCAGCACGTAATTTTTTGACCTGCTTTTTTTTTTTTTTTTTTTTTGCGGTACATGGGCCTCTCACTGCCGTGGCCCCTCCCGCGCAGGCCCAGCGGCCATGGCCCACGGGCCCAGCCGCTCCGCGGCACATGGGATCCTCCGGGACCGGGGCACGAACCCGTGTCCCCTGCATCGGCAGGCGGACCCCCAACCACTGCGCCACCAGGGAAGCCCTGACCTGCTTTTTAAATCTAAAACTATATCTTTAATGTTTTCCAGATTCTCTAAATATTATTCAAGACCATTATTTTTAACAACTGCATAGTGTTCTATAATATGTTTTTATTATAATTAATTTAATTCTCCTCTGTTGAACATCATAGTTTTTCTGTTATATATGTTTTATAAATGGTATGGTTAATTTCCTTAATTATGTGAGTGTATACACATTATGTACTTGTATACATATATGTGTGTATGTGTAAATGATATATGTATATTAAAATTTTTCATCTTAAAAATAAAATTGCTGGGCTAAGACATAAATATTTTATGGACTGATATTACATGGTCTTAAATTGCATTTCAGGAAGGTTGTACCAAATTACTTTTCTAAGAGTAATACATGAGAATGCACATTTGACCATAAGCTGGTCCATTCCAAATTTGCTAATAGGATGAGAACATAATGAAGATTCAGGCATGTCTTGTGTCTCAATCGGAGATTCATAAACTATAAAACAACATGCATGTTTTGTTTGTGTGAGCATTTTTCAGGTAGAGAAAACACAAAGCCAAAGCCATGGGGTCTACAGAGTTTTGTCTTGCTCTAAATTACTAACTGGCCTCTCCACTTTTGCCTCTGCCCATCATCCTTGTCTGTTGTTAAAGGTTAGGCAACCAGCACTGATCATTTTTGACAGTAAACCACTGGACCTCAGAAATACCTGGGACAAATATTTAAAGGTAATATAAAAATAATGACTTAATTTCCACTTTGTTTTTGTTACTATGCTAACAAACTTCTTGAGCAAAATCCAGTGATGTTATCTTTTCAAAATTTTGATAAAAATGTATACAGTCATTTTCAAAGAGGCTGGAAAATTTGCACTAGAAACAAACTGGCAGTAGATTGTACCGCATTTCTGCTAAAATCATAAGAGGCTGTGCATAATTTATAAGAAACTAATTTAGTCTTGAGCATAAATTTTCTGGTGGTGGGGAAAAGCTCTTTATTATGCATGTTTCATGATTTACCTTTTCCTCCTTTCCCTGATGAAATATACAATTGCTGTACTTCCATACGTTAACTTCTGACCGAATAGATTACGGACCAGTAGGGACCACTTGTGAAGGTTTCTAGACACGTGCTTGTTACAGCACATAACAATATTATAAGAATATAATGATAAGAACATTTTATTTATAATCCAATGAAAACTTGGATTAACATTTTAAACTTCTCTCTTAGGCACCTCACTTTACAATCTAATAAAATCCCATTCATTCGACAGATACCATTTTGGGGACTGAGCCTGCAAGAAGCGTTTTTGTCTTTTAGATTAAAAATATATGTTTCCAAGAGCAAAACTATATATTTTGAACCATATATAAAATTCCATTTTTCTGGCCTCACTCTGAGATATTTTCTTAGCTGCACACACACTGAGATCTTTGTAAGAATTAGGTGGCAATGTCACTTTGCATGCCCCTGTTTCTGTCACCTTAAATCTCCCTTGATCAAGTACTCAGCATATCTCAGGGATAACTGCATGGCATCCGAGGATAGGACTGATATAAAAGAAAAGATTATCATACTAAGTGAAGTAGGTCAGACAGAGAAAGACAAATATCATATGATACCACTCATATGTGGAATCTAATTTTTAAAAGATTATATAAATGAACTTATTTACAAAACAGAAAAAGACTCACAGATTTTGAAAACAAACTTATGGATACCAAAGGGGAAATGTGGGAGGGGAAGGATAAATTAGGAGCTTGGGATTAATATACACACACCCTACTATATACAAAATAGATAACCAACAAGGACCTACTGTGTAGCACAGGGAACTCTACTCAATATTCTGTAATAGACTATATGGGAAAAGAATCTGAAAAAGAGTGGATATATATATGTATAACTGAATCACTTTGCTGTACACCTGAAACTAACACAACATCATAAATCAACTACACTCCAATAAAATTTTTTTTAAATTCTTGCTTCTCAGGGAAAGTTTCCAGTCTTCTGTCCCCCTAATTGAAATCCCATCATCCAGTATTCATAACTGGTCATAAAAGAGTGACGATTTTGAATGCACTAGGGTGGTTTTGGAGCATGGAACATTCCCAGAAATGAGGACAGCTAAATGGAGTTATGCCAGGAAAACAAGAAGACACTCAAAGTTGAGGGAAGCAGACAAGAAAGCAGCTGTGGCACGAAGCATAAATCTAGTGTATCTTAGCTGTGGCTCTTAATAGCTGTTTGATCTTAGATGAAACACCAGTGTTGCCATGATCCCATCTGGAAGGCTGAAAATACCTAACTTGGGAGTTTGCTGGGATCACTGTATCAAAAATACAGGTAAAAATCGGTTGTAAACTACAGATCAACATACATAGATTAAAATATTATTTTTCCAAGTAGGGAGATGGAAATGCATAACGTGATTTAAAGAGGAAGCCTGACATGGTTTGTCTTTCTCACAATATTGCCCAGTTTTATTTATTTATTTAACCAAAAAAATTGCATTTGAAATATATGTCTTGTCATCTTGGAGTCAACATATTTAGAGGTTAAAGACTCTTAAAAGTAGAAAGGAAAACAGGGGTTTCTGTAAAATTAAATTTCTAAGTTCAGTTATGCCCCATGATTTACTTTTTATCTCTTTTGGTTACACTTAATAATTGCTCAGTAAAGCAAAAAAAAAATCAACACCCCACAGAAATGAATTTTTTGGAATTTTTGCAGTGACTTGGTATAGAAAGAGAACAGAAGACATTGTAAATAACATGAGCATTTTACTGCACAGCATATGGTGTGTGCTTAATAAATCGATGTGTGCTGATCTGTAATTTAAGGTATTCAGGTAGTGAAAGATAAGGGCTTATTCTAAACAAATACATAATTTATAATCGTGCACAATTTAAATAAATTTATCTTGACAAATAGGGGGTTGGATGGGACCATGTCCATTTGGGGACTGTTCATTTTTCCATGTTGCTAATTGAGCCTGTCACAGCTTAGAACCATACAAAACACGCTGCAACTTGGTCCCAGGAAAGATTTAGGGAGCAGAAAACAGCTGCGGGTGTAATGTGTATTTACAGAGGTTTTTAGAAGTTTCCGCAAGCTGAGCTCTTCTTTTCAGTGGCCCATGGGAGGCGGAGGACACGCACAAGTGGAGCCGATGGTGCAGGACCTGCTGAGGATTCTTACGGCATGTTTGTGAAAAATCTGCGTGTTAGGTCAGCTAGGTCCACTGATTTGTCTTGCCAAGCAGCTCTAAGGACATGCTAGATGCACTGTTAACACCTGACTATTCCCCATCAATCAACAGGTGATGCTTCTGAAAAGAAACATGCCAGATAATTAGCATATTTCGTATATAACATGAAATGAATGAAAAAGGGAACTCGCATTGTAGTCATTCTCATTCCTGATGCAGGATGTGAGCTGTGTAAAAAGATGTTATTCATCAAAGTAGAAGAACAGACTATCAAAGTTACCCAAAGAGACAGAGAGAGAACGGGTTCTTAACTTATTCAAGAAGAGAAACAAATCTCTAGGCCAAAGGTATATCTGAAGTAGAGAAACAAAACCCATTCGAACTTTGAGTGTTTCTATGACTTCATGCTTCCTCTACATTATTCCAAATTTGATTCATGTGTGTGCGTTTTCAGTAACCCTATCGCCCATAACAGATTTAATCAGGGTTTTATATATGTCAAGAACAAAATGGGACAAACACATATTTGTTTCTCTTTTGAAAAAGTTAATTCTATGCCATTTTTTTTAAATACAGAAATTTATTCCTAAATGTTCAGTGTAATTACTGGCTTCTCATCAAGGCCATTTCACCATTAGTATATACTAGTTTTTTGGACAGCAGTAAATTTGAGAAAAGACAAAAAACTAATATACTTCTACACCTCAACTCCCAAATACACGTTCCCAAATATTTTTGGCAGCATGTATTTTTTTCTGATAAATAAAACTATATATATATATATATAGAGAGAGAGAGAGAGAGTTGAAAGCTAGATCTTAAATTAGGCCTGTAGGCTTTATTCTCCTGAATAGGTATTTAAATTATTACTAACTATCCAAGATACATAATTTTTATTTTCCTTCTATATTAGTTATCTAGTGTTTCATCACACATTTCCATAAGTTTAGTGGCTTAAAACAGTAAACATGTATTAACTCACAGGCCCTGTGGGTCCAGAGTCCAGTCTGGGCTTAGTAAGTTTCCTGCTTCAGGATATCAGGAACCCACAATCAAGAAATTGCCCAGTGCTGGTCTAGGCTTCCAAGCTCACCTGGTATTTAAGGCTGAGTTCCCTGCGGACATAATGCCACCCTCAAGTTTCTTGAAAGGGCAGCTCCCACCATGGCAGACCTTTTCCTTAATCCAGCAAGGAGTCTTCAAGCAAGAGGAAGATACCAAAGGTAATCACGGAAGTGACCTTGTCTTGCTCTGTTTGTTAGAAGGAAGTCACAAATCTCTCCCATACTCAAGGGGAGGGGATTACACAAGAGCTTGAATACTTGGACGTGAGCATCATAGGGCTATCCTAGAATAACACAATTTCCACGGTCTAAATTTTAAGAAAACTTAATGACAAGGATTGTGACATCATTTCTTAAAGTCTTGTCAGTACTTGAAGTGAATATTCAATCTTAATTGATTTTGGAAGAATTGTATGGGGATCTCACATAGTCATGAGGCTCATTGTTTATTTTTTGCTCATTGGTCCATACCCATTTCCTACCAAATATTCTGGTTTAGAATTCATTCATGCTCACATATCTTGTTCTGACTTTTTTCCTTAATGTTTTAAGCACAAGTGCTTTCTGGTTCATTCTTCTTGCTTCATTCATTACTATTCTTTTGCCTAAACCCCATAGGACAAGTTTAAGTATAATCAAAGTTTAAGAAATAATTGTTGTTTTTTCCCTAAAGCAGCCCTTAATGAAGAAAGAACGTGGCTTCCTGAAATATTAGGAGGATATTTATAGTTTGATTCATAAGACAAAAAAGACAATTGATTTAGTAGCCTCATTTTTGAAATAAATTTAATTTTTGGTATATACAATCTGCATAGGCATTCAAACTACTCAACATGCATTATTCAATTAGATAATTGCACATATTTAGAAGAGAAATATATCCAACTAAAGAGGAAGTTAAATGTACATAATTATGCTAGAAAATGAAAAGGAAAGATACAACCGCATGTTAGACAGAGAGCCAAGTAAAGTATTCTGAGGGACAGGAGCCCCAAGTTGGAACTGCAGCTCCAGCTTTAGCATTCGGTGTGATCTCGGAGAAGTCACTTAATTTCTCCCAACATGTCTCGTCTCATCTGTGTCACGAGGGACTGAAGGCTAGAGATTTCCCTGGTCCCTCCTGGTACAGTCTCTGTGCCTGTTTTGGAGCCCCAGGTTAGAGCTGTGACCACATCCCCTTCCAGGTACCTGCTCCAGGTGCTCCATCAGCCACATCTCCATGCACTGCAGTGTGGACATGCCCACTCTGAAGAGATACTGCAGATTCCTTTTGTGAAGACTCTCCTACTCCTGTTGCACCTAAACTGGGGGTCTGTATTTATCCGTTGGTGTTGTTTCAGTGGCATCTAGTGGGACAACTTTCTTTTTTTATTGAAATATAGCTTATTTATAGTACTATATTAGTTTCAGGTGCACAGCATAGTAATTCAGTATTTTTGCAGATTATACTCCATTATAGATTGTTACAAGATAATGGCCAAAATTCCCAGTGCTACATAATATATCTTTGTTGCTTCTCTATTTTATACATATTAATTTGTATTTGTTAATCTCATAGCCCTATTTTGCCCCCTCGCTCCCTGTTGGTAACCATAAGTTTGTTTTCTGTATCTATGAGTTTTTTCTTGTTTTGCATATATATTCATTTGTATTACTTTTTAGATTCCACATTTAGGTGATATCATACAGTATTTGTCTTTCTCTGTTTGACTTATTTCACTAAGCATAATATTCTCTAGGTCCATCCACGTTGCGGCAAATGGCAAAATTTCATTCTTTTCTACGGCTAATATTCTGTGTGTATATATATATATATATATATATATATATATATGATAAAATGTATATATACACCACATCCTCATAATCCAATCATCTGTTGATGAGCACTTGGATTGCTTCTGTACTTTTTGACTTCCTTATCACCCAGTCTGCAAAGATTGTCATTTGTTTGGCTCTGTTAGGTCTGTAAAATGTTCTCCATTTCTTACCAATCCACTTTATGATGAGAAGGCCCTGTTAATATTTCAAAATGGGATGAGCTATTTGCACTTCATTTATAAATACTGTTTTGTTTTGTTTTCCCGTTCCCGATGGTTGATTTTAGAAGAAACCTTTTGGTAAAAGGACCGTGGGAACAGAAAGTTAAGACAAGAAGGCTGTTATCAAAGAAAATACAGGGATGTATTTTGGTAGTCTATGCTAAGTTTAAGCTGTTTTGTCATTTTTTCTTCAGGTCCAATCAAAAGAGAAAATTTTAACATCTAGTTCTATTTCTAGTGACAAGCATGTGGGCAATTACACTTTAAAACTGATGATGTTAACACTATTCTTAAAATGCTCTTTCAAAGGTAGATTAAGAACATTAGAACAGGCACAAATTTCTTACATAGCTTCATCCACCAGAGGGCAGACAGAAGAAGCAAGAAGAACTACAATTCTGCAGCCTGTGGAATGAAAACCACATTCACAGAAAGGTAGACAAATTGAAAGGGCAGAGGGGTATGTACCAGACGAAGGAACAAGAAAAAAGCCCAGAAAAAGAACTAATGAAGTGGAAATAGGCAACCTTCCAGAAAAAGACTTCAGAATAATGATAGTGAAGATGATCCAGGGCCTCAGAAAAAGAATGGAGGCAAAGATCGAGAAGATGCAAGAAATGTTTAACAAAGACCTGGAAGAATTAAAGAACAAACAAACAGAGATGAACAATACAATAACTGAAAGGGACAGAAAACTAGAAGGGATCAAACAGAATAACTGAGGCAGAAAAACAGATAAGTGGCCTGGAAGACAGAATGGTGGAATTCACTGCCATGGAATAAAAAATAAAGAAAAAAGAATGAAAAGAAATGAAGACAGCCTAAGAGACCTCTGAGACAACACTGAGTGCACCAAAATTCACATTATAGGGGTCCCAGAAGGAGAAGAGAGAGAGAAAGGAACCAAGAAAATATTTGATATCTATGAGACTAGATATCAATTAGAGGAACAAATCTGTATAAAATACAAACACATGGAGGCTGAACAATATACTACTTAATAACCAAGGGATCACTGAAGAAATCAAAGAGGAAATCAAAAAATACCTAGAAACAAATGACAATGAAAACACGACGACCCAAAACCTATGGGATGCAGCAAAAGCAGTTCTAAGAGGGACGTTTATAGCAATACAATCCTACCTCAAGGAACAATAAACATCTCAAATAAACAACCTAACCTTACACATAAAGCAATTAGAGAAAGAAGAACAAAAACCCTCAAAGTTAGCAGAAGGAAAGAAATCATAAAGATCAGATCAGAAATAAATGAACAAGAAATGAAGGAAACGATAGCAAAGATCAATAAAACTAACAGCTGGTTCTTTGAGAAGATAAACAAAATTGATAAACCATTAGCCAGACTCATCAAGAAAAAAAGGGAGAAGGCTCAAATCAATAGAATTAGGTATGAAAAAGGAGAAGTAACAACTGACACTGCAGAAATACAAAGGTTCATGAGAGATTACTACAAGCAACTCTATGCCAATAAAATGGACAACCTGGAAGAAATGGACAAATTCTTAGAAAAGCACAACCTTCTGAGACTGAACCAGGAAGAAATAGAAAATATAAACAGACCAATCACAAGCCCTGAAATTGAGACTGTGACTAAAAATCTTCCAACAAACAAAAGCCCAGGACCAGATGCCTTCACAGGCGAATTCTATCAAACATTGAAAGAAGAACTAACACCTATCCTTCTCAAACTCTTCCAAACTATAGCAGAGGGAGGAATACTCCCAAACTCATCTATGAGTCCACCATCACCCTGATACTAAAACCTTTGCACAGCAAAGGAAATAAGACGAAAAGACAACCCTCAGAATGGGAGAAAATATTTGCAAACGAATCAACAAACAAAGGATTAATCTCCAAAATATATGAACAGCTCATGCAGCTCAATATTAAAAAAAACAAACAACCCAATCAAAAACTGGGCAGAAGACCTAAATAGACATTTCTCCAAAGAAGACATACAGGGACTTCCCTGGTGGCGCAGTGGTTGGGAGTCCGCCTGCCGATGCGGGGGACATGGGTTCGTGCCCCGGTCCGGGAGGATCCCACATGCCGTGGAGCGGCTGGGCCCGTGAGCCATGGCCGCTGGGCCTGCGCTCCGCAATGGGAGAGGCCACAGCAGTGAGAGGCCCGCATGATGCAAAAAAAAAAAAAAAGAAGACATACAGATGGCCAAGAGGCACATGAAAAGATGTTCAACATCATTAATTATTAGAGAAATGCAAATCAAAACTACAATGAGGTATCACCTCACACCAGTTAGAATGGGCTTCATCAGAAAATCTACAAACAACAAATGCTGGAGAGGGTGTGGAGAAAAGGGAACCCTCTTGCACTCTTGGTAGGAATGTAAATTGATACAGCCACTATGGAGAAGAGTATGCTGGTTCCTTAAAAGCTAAAAATAGAATTACCATGACCAAGCAATCCCACTACTTGGCATATACCCAGAGAAAACCATAATTCAAAAAGACACACGCACTCCAGTATTCATTGCAGCACTGTTTACAATAGCCAGGTCATGGAAGGAACAGAAATGTCCATCAACAGTCGAATGGAAGAAGAAGATGTGGTACATATATACAATGGAATATTACTAAGCCATAAAAAGGAAACGAAACTGGGTCATTTGTAGAGAGGTGGATGGACCTAAAGACTGTCATACAGAGTGAAGTAAGTCAGAAAGAGAAAAACAAATATCATATATTAATGCATACATGTGGAATTCATAAAGCTTGTACAGATGAATCAGTTTGCCAGGCAGAAACAGAGACACAGATGTAGAAAATGTATGGATACCAAGGGGGAAAAGTGGAGGGGGAGGTGGTGGTGGTGGGATGAATTGGGAGATTGGGATTTACATATATACCCTAATATGTATAAAATACATAATTAATAAGAACCTGCTGTCTATATAAAAAACGAACATTAGAAGGCTTATTATTTATTCTCTATAGCCCCTCTCTTCTCAAAAATTTCATCTTCTGTAAAATAAAAATAGAATCAAACTTTAATTAAAGTGATGAAAAATGTATGATATTTATATATTAATGATGATTTATGAATAAAGTAAAGAATCTAGGATAAAGAAAAAACTGAAAAAAGACACATTTAAAATTTAATATTTCTGGAAACAACTTAGCAGCAGAATTTCGCTTAGAAAGCTTCTCTTTTGACTATAAATAAGCACCTTTAATAATTTTATCTTCTCTTTTGAGCTAGTGATCATTTATTTTATAATTTTTCTATTGACAATAGTGGGTTTATATAGTTACAAGCACACATATTCATGGATTATGACTGAAAGAAACTGCTCTAATTATTCAACACACCAGTAAGCTAAGTCTTTTATAGATAGTGTGTCTATATGTAAGACACAATTTTCTGAATATTTCAAGATGCACCTTTCTTCCTATCCACCTGCTACTCCCCCCGCCACACACACATGCAAACAGATATACCTCATAACATTTACCCCCAAGGATGAGAGGTATCACGTTGGTGGAGTCATAGCCCCCAAAATTGGCATTTTGATGTTAGCCACCTATGTTTAATGTTAATGCCAGAAAAATATATAGAATACTGGTCATGGAATATTTTCATGACTTTTTGTAAGAAAATGTTACTCATATCTTTTTTTTTTTTTTTTTTTTTTTGTGGTACGCGGGCCTCTCAGTGTTGTGGCCTCTCTCATTGCGGAGCACAGGCTCTGGACGCACAGGCTCAGCGGCCATGGCTCATGGGCCCAGCCGCTCTGCGGCATGTGGGATCTTCCCGGACCGGGGCACGAACCCGTGTCCCTTGCATCGGCAGGCAGACTCTCAACCACTGCGCCACCAGGGAAGCCCTGTTACTCATATCTTAAAGTTAAACATTTAGAACATTTATATTTTGAAATACAGTACCACATCAGAATTAAGTAAGTGCAGAATCCTCTGCAGTGTTTTGTTGTTGTTCTCAGGACTACTATTTATGACTTGGTTCTCTGGAGGGCCTACTTCACGGATGCGTACATGGCTATTCCTTCTGACAAAAATATTGTGTTCTCCGTCAGCCTTCAGTATCATTACTAAGATTATTTATAGTGTTTATGTCTAAAAGTCAAAACCTCTCATCTAACAGGAAGAAAGCCAAAGGCCAGTTTGAAGGACAGAACTTCTACCCCACAAATCAATGTGCACGTGTGGCAGTTTATTTAGCTGGTGTTATGCATTGTATCAATTCATCAGTCTATTCTTAGGGTCTATCTATTCCATAGAGTGAGAATTTTGAGAGTGAATGAACACAGACAGCAGAGCAAGAGATCAGGCAAAGACCTGAGACTGTCATTTGAAGGAACTCTGTTATATAAGCCTTAATGTAGAAAGCTTGTAGTGAGATGTGAGATACAATTAATTTTTTTCTTCTTTTCTCTAACTTGATGTTACTGTACTTGCCACTCTTTCAAATTAGCAATTATTTTACAAGGAGTTGAAAAGGAAAATATATTATTTAATACAATGTTTCATCAGGAGATGAAGCAAGGTGAATACAATTTAAAAGTAAAAGCGTAGGCTTCTTCTTCTTTGGCTTAAGATCAACATAAGCATGAGAATGGAGCCTACTAATTATGAACTTTTTCATAATGTAGTAATCATTTCTATATTTTCTGTGTCACAGTGTTTCAGGAGATGGTGCCACGTGGTAGGTAAATGAAGGAACTGATGAAAGAAAGATTTGACTGTCAGGCCCCTGGATGAAAAATCAGTAAAGTGCTTATTAGTATAGTTGGTAAGAGTAAAAATGTTGAGCCAGAAGATCTAAGTTAGATTTAGCCTAATAGTGATGAAAAACATTTCACAAAGGGACGTAATTACTAAAAAATAATGTATGTATGTATATTAATAAAATAAAATGTATAAAAATAAAAATAATGTATGTATGTACGTATATTAATGTATGTGTATATATACACTATATAAGTTAGCAGTAATTCAAGAAAAAAAACATGCTTTTTTTCAACTGCATGTCTATACTGATAAAATGTGGTGAAATACTAAAATAGTTTCGTAGCATTTTTGTACGAACATATGAAACATATGAAACGAACATATGAAACGAACATATGAAACGAACATATGAAAATAATTTTAATGTACATCTTTCTGTTCCTTTAATCTTGCTAATAATAAAGATCAATTCTAATTTACTGTTTATATTCACACCATGTAGGGATTAGGGGATCTTTGAATAATCATAAATGCCAAACATTTTGCCTGGTACTTAATAAATTATCTCTTTTAATCAAACTACAATGCTGGGAGGTATGTGCTATTATCCCCATTTTACAGATAAGAAACTAATGTATGATAAAATAAGGTATCTTGTCCAAGACCTATGTGCCTGGGGACAAGTTCTCAGAGCAATTTGATTCAGAAAATGATGCTCTTTCCATCATAACTCAGTGTGTAACCCACCTCATTTTCCACTACTTGTGCAAGAAATGCTTGTTATACAGAATTATCCTTTAGATGTTAAAACTTATTTTTAGAGCATCCATAAAGACTTGCTTTACCTTTGTCTTCACATTTTGCATTTAAAAATTTTTTTAATTTATTTTTTAAATAATATCCTATAGGGCTTCCCTGGTGGCGCAGTGGTTGAGAGTCCGCCTGCCGATGCAGGGGACACGGGTTCGTGCCCCGGTCCAGGAAGATCCCACATGCCGCGGAGCGGCTGGGCCTGTGAGCCATGGCCGCTGAGCCTGCGCGTCTGGAGCCTGTGCTCCACAATGGGGGAGGCCACAGCAGTGAGGGGCCCGCATACAGCAAAAAAAAATAATAATAATAATAATATCCTATATTTTTGTCCATTATCATTTATAAAATTTATATATATTATTCATATATGGTGTGTGTGTGTGTGTGTATATATATATATATATGTGTGTGATCAGAATTTTTTGGAGTAAGAAAAACATTTGCTGTAATAAATGGAGGGCAGTTTATTTTATGACAGTGAAAGAGCTCCACAGGTTGTTTTTTCTTGTTGTTGTTTGTTTGTTTTGTTTTATTTGTTTGTTTTTCCTAGGAGCTCACATGCTCAGAGGTGAATACAAAGCCTTTTCTCCCCAACCACTGTTACTATAGTTTCCCTTTCTCCTCCTCTATGCTAGATCATGATTTTGATTTTTATTTGATTAGACTTTTTATATACATGAATTACTGTAACTTGCCTCTTCTGTTTTTAGGGGAAAATGTAATACAATTATATTTTCTTAAAGAGCAGCTCTGAAGTTCATTTGCTGCATGATCTAAGTCGGGTTTCTCTACCTCTCCTCCTCAACAAGTAATCATCTTTTAATCGATGGCTATTCCAGTAGAAAAATAAATAATTATTCTATAATTTTTTACTCCTGAAAACTTAGGGCAGATTCCACCCAGGAAGACATTGTTGTAAATCATCTCTCATGTGTGTAAACCTGAATTTATCCTCCCAGAGAAGACGGTACATTAGAATGGGCTACTGGGTCCTCTCCCTAATGCAACTTTGGAGTGTCATATAAAGTCTAGAAAATTCTCAGAGAACATCCTGGGAGAAAGAAGACACTAGTATCTGGTGTTTGAGAGATGGATACAAATCATATCCAAATGGAATGAGGCTGGGGTCCCTCTGAAGAGACAGGTTGCATTGTCGATTCTGACTTGCAAACTTTTTCTTCCTCACTTTACCCTGGCACATCACTCCCTGCACTGTCAGGATTGCAAAGAAGCACAAGGGCATCACTGGTCAGGCTCAGAAGGGTAACATCCAGGTGCCATCCAGATGTGCCTGGAATTGGTACACCAGCCCAGCCAAAAGCAGGGTTTTTTTCCCCACTTCCCTATCACAACCAAGGACTAGGGTGTTACAGTCTGGGGAGAATCAACTGCACAGGGTGGTGCAGGCCTGGGGGAAATGAAGGCTCCATCCTGGAAGTGTCACCTCATGGAGGCCCAGCACATCCCATGGTCTAGTCTAAGGTGTGGCAGTGGTGGTTTTCCATTACGAAGAAGATGTCGCCATTAACTTGAACTGACCAGATGGTGTACAAACCAGGGTTTGGAATCCTGGTGCTAATTCTCTCTCCCATCTCCCAACAGTCCACCAAGACCAGCCATGGCAACAAGTAACCTCAAAGAAACAAGTAGGTGTCTAAGGATAAGCATTCCAAAAAAAAAGAAAAAAGAAAGAAAACTCCAAATAAATCTAAATCTAAGTATTTACAGTTTAATACAAACAAAGATAAATCAGAATTAATGGAACAGCAGAATAAGAATTTATAAGAAGCATAATAACTGTCTCCGAAGTGATAAAGAAGGATATTATATCATTTGTCAAAAAAGGATGTTTATAATAAAATAATAACAAGCCAGGATATGAAAAATAAAATCAGGAATTTGATAAAAGTGAATAATAATAGAACATATTCTATTATTATTAAAAATTATGTAGCAATTTTATTTATTAAATTTATTAATTATATTAATATAATATTTATATTGTACAGCTATTAATTATCGATAATGAAATCTTTTTATCTTAAATAGTAATCTGAAATAATATATCAATATTGTATTATATATAGAATATATTTATATATTATGTAAGATTATTAGTATTTTATGTCCTAATAATATAGTAATATATGTAATATATTATAATATATTATAATTAATATAAGTATAATTAATATATTATAACATATATAATATGTTATATGGGATCCATTTATATATTTATACAATTCACTCATTGAACTAATTTTAACCTGTTAAATATTTATGTAAGCAAACCAAAAATTATGTTCAGTAAGCCTTTCCTACACCAATTTAATAGTCCCAATGGCACAGACCAAGAATTTGGATGACAAGTATTATGCTTCTAAATATTACTGTACTGTGCATAACCTTGTAAATGCACAAAAATAAAAATTCATGTTTAGGATCCCAAGATTAAGAATAAATGTAGAATTAATTTACATTCAATGGTTTCAATTGCATAATAGCCTCCTTTACATTTTGAAACCCAAGGTGGAAACTAACCAAGAGCTTAACATTCTTCAAAGCACCCATGATTGCAACTTTCTTTCAGTCTTTTTAACTTGAGACTTATAGTTCAAATATAATTTAATTAAGGTGGAATTAAAGTATCTCAGGCTTATAATAATTTAATTTTATTTTATGAGTGGAACCAGCAGTGCATTAAAAATATGTAATTCATCATGAACAAGAAGGATTTCTCAAAGGATTGAAAGGATTGCTCAACAAGAAGAATCTGTAAATGTAATGGCCACATTAGCAAACCAGAGGAGAAAAACGATTATTACAGTAGATGCAAATGTTAAATTTATGTTGCCCATTCCTATTAAAACTCAGAAAATTAGAAATGGGGGTATGTCCCAAACTTGATAAATCTTGTTCATAATTTTTTAAACATTAGATACATTCTCTTTAATTTGGGTGTAAGTCAAAATACCTATTTTAATCACTGTAACTATTTAATACAGACCTGGAGATCTCTCCTAATATGGTAAGATCTGGGGAAATAATACTCAAAGGAAAAACTTAAATAATCCCATTATTTGCAGAAAAATTACTCATCCCCATAAAAAACTCAAGAGAATCACCTAAAAAAAAATTTAAGACTATAAGAAAGTTTATCAAAGTTAATACAAACAATACCAAATTTTAAAATAAATAGCATGTCTCCACTTCAGATTAATCAACAGGAAAATAATAAATAATAAAATATTCAGATAATATGCAATTTAATCAAATAATTTAACAATTTCATTACCAAATAAAAAATAAAATATTCAGATAATATGCAAAATCACTACAAATGATGTATTCTAAGTATAATACCCTTTTGACATCTTTATTCTTTATATTACCTCTGGTGACATCCCTATATGTGTTTACTTCCTATTTTTTTAAAAAAATTATAAGAGTTTTTAAAACTTCTCTGTTCAAGTAACTGGGTTGTGTTAACAAGTGCCCCTGCTCCCCTCACCGTTTCCTATCTGTTATTTATTGTGAGTAGTGAGTGGATCATCATGAAGTGTCTCCATATTTGGGTCAAACGGCATCCGGGAGAGGGAATTGTTTCCTAGCTTCCTCATGTAAACCTAACTACTATCTTGCCACCTGTCCATAGAGAAAAAAATAGCAGCAGTATTAACATAACACACATTTTATGTTTTTCTGTGTGGAGAATACTAGAGTATGGTAAGATTGCAATATTTGGGTTTAAGTTTAGAGGACATTTCAGTTATATGCAGGGGTGTAGGTGTTTGTGTTTGTGTGTGTGTGTGTGTGTGTGTGTGTGTGTGTGTGTGTGTTGAAAAGACAAGGAAAGAGATGATGGTGGCATTGGGTGTTGAGATGTACCACATTAACAATGTGCCTTCTGCTAGTTTGGGTACTTGAGCCTGGGCATTATTTTAGGATTTGAGCAATCAAGTCCCTGTTCTGCAGAGTTAGAATTTTTCTAGCACTAAACCTTCATATTACTAAATGTATATGTGATAAATACATATATACTTAATCTTATTATGTGTTGCCTGTTAAATTTAGTTTGAGGTCTTCTTTTGCTTGTAATTGAAGCTGCAGCCACCTGGAAGAAGCTCTTCTCATGATGATGATAGAGGTGCAAAAGGACAAACAGGGGAGGTGGGATTTAAACTGAGATATGAGAATGCGTAAGCAAGGGAGAGAGCATCTCACAAAACACATTCACATGTATGTGCAGTTATTACAAAAGTTCTATGAAGTCAGGGTATGTATGATTAATCTGATTTTTCATGTGTAGAAAAAAATACTTAGAAAGAATGAGTGGCTTCCTAATATCACAAAATAAGTGAATAGTATATGTAGGAGTAATTTTAGGGTTTTTTTCCTGGAAGGTGAATGATGAAGTGGGACAAATTCTTTCCAAGTTTTTCATAGTACTTTATTATTTAACTTCAATCTCTTTTACAAACACACACACAAATCACTAAATAATGTGAAACTGAAATAATCTGCTTTTCTTCAGGCTTCCTAAATGTTTTCAATAAAAAGAAAATGTTTCACCTGGTATGACAGACCAAAAGTGTGTATGAGTTTTAAAGTTACTAGAATACATTAGAGAAGAAATTCAGAATTAAATGATTAACTCTCAAGGGTTACAGCACAATGCCTACTATAGCTCAAGCCATTGGTAGGTGGCCTATCTGGAAGTAAGAGCACATCCTTTAGCAAATGCATTTGCATGGAATTCTCATCTCCTCTTACCCTGAAGCATAAGTTGAATTTATTTCTAGAAAACAGATATTGAGATGATTTGCCCTGCTTCAGGTAGTTTGAGAAATAGATTAGATTTTATTTGCTTCATCCAAAATTACCTGAATCTTGATGATGAAAAAGTTTGTTACAGCATCTAAAGTACTAATATTATCTATCTAAAAACATTAAGAATGTTAAAGAACAAGAAAAATGAAGAAATCACCTTTTTATGAAGCTGTAAGTTCAAAAAAATTTTTGCATGTGTTCTGTGCTACAACTGAAACACTAATAAAATATTACCTTCAAGGGCCGGTTTTTATCGCTTCATTATTAGTATTCCAATTTAAGATAATTATGCATGACTACATCCCAGTGTAGTCCATTTTTGAAGCTGTGCTTTATAATTTCCTTTACTCTCACCCTATTGTACCTGATGTTTGTTTGTTCCTACCTCAGCTTTGTGCTTTGGGTAATCAATCATGTACAAATGAGTGCTAAAATGCTACAACTCCATTTATCAGCCTTAAAAAAAAAGCAGCCATGACTTCAAATTTTTGTTACTTTCAGTCTATCATTAATTACCTTGCATTTAATGTTTTATGCATACCTCTCACCTTCATGCCAAACAATAAAGGACAGGGAGACTAAAGAAGACTTCCTTCACAGGTTGATTAAATGTTTCCTATCCGCATGTTTTATACCGATATGTACATGTAAATTTTATGTGTGGTATACCATAAAAAGCATACATTTCTTGCAGTCTGAGCTTACAAATACATATTTATGAAAACTTACACATCTCATGATTTTTCAGGAACTCAGTCACTCTCTGTCAAAGCTCAGTGCATTTATTTCTAAAATGAGGATAGTAATCCCTGAATGCATCATCAAATGATTATGTGCAAATGGCTTGATATAAAACATATCAAAACCCTTAGTAACTTAAAAACCCTCTATCTGTCTATCTACCTATTAAAATAAGCCCACCGTATATTATTTGCTTGAGGACAGTGTCTTTCTTCCTCTTGTATTTTTCCCGTTGTTTTGTACAGTGCCTAACACAGACCAGCATGATGAACAAGCTTTGTCCTCAAGTCTACCGTCTTTGCACAGACTTTTACATTTGCTTGGCTTGTTCTTTCTCCCCAGATCTCACTTGGCTATACTTACTCAGCTCAGAATTCATTCCTTTGGGCAGCCACCCTGGATTCACAGACCGAATTAGGGCTCACTGATACCCAGTGTCATGATACTCTAATTGCCCTCGTGATACCTATCAGAGTTAGAATCAATAAAATCCTTGTGCAATTATGTACTGACACCTTTTTGCACTCACATATACAGTTCATAAAGGACTTTATAACTGCCAGCTCTCTCAACTTAACATGGTACCCTCCTGATATCTCCATTTGAGAAGATGCATCTTTTAAAAATAAGTACACAACCACGTTACAAAGCACAGGCATGAGATTCAGAAGGAAGGAATGCAGTGACTTCTGTTAGATTTGAACAACTTATACTCATGAAAGGATAAAACATTCCCTTTTTTTTTTCTTTCTAAATCAATCATCGTTCAGAATAAGTGACTGGAGCTTTTTGAAACGTATCTGCATTGTCTGTGATAGATTTGTAGTAAACAGGAAGCGCTGTCACAAGTGACAGATTTAAAACAAAAACTAAAATTGCTCATATTAGATGACTGTAAATGAATCCATGCAAAATGACTTCAGGGACTAACTATTCAGATCTGAATGACGAGAAGATTCATACCACCAAACACAGAAACAAGGATAGCGACAAAACTCTTAATATTCTGGGACAAAATGACTAATTTCTCATAGGTCTTTTATCTTTAAACCATCAAATTGCCTGAATGGATCTGAATAGTGAGAATAGTGAAAAAAAGTTACCATAGAGGAAAACATCTAATATCACATTTTGCCACAAAAACTATTTTAAATTTTGAAACTGTGTGTATTATTGTCTTAATAAACTAATAAAATATAATATCAATTTAAAAAGAGGAAAAGTAGAATTACTGTAGTAATATAGCAAATAACTCAATATCTAAAAGGAAGTAAAACATGGATAATTGATCCTTAATCAAACCAAACTGCTTATAGAGTTTGGACAGCACTGTGTGTGGCTCTGAAAATATTAGACAAGAAAACAATCTGAATTTTAAGCCTTTCTATTCTTTATAAAATAGTGGATATGCAATGTCTTTCTTTATTAAAATGAAGATCCCCCAAACTAATTGTTAGTTAGGATTATGTCAGAAAAACAGAAGCCATTCTGGATATTCCCTGTAGAAAGGAATTCTGTACCAGAACTTGAGCCTTCTAGGACCACTGGAAGGCTTAGGAGCAAAGGTCAGATTGGGCTCTGATGACTATCTTAGCTGCCTAGAGCAACACAGATTCTGCTGACTCAAATCATGCCTTCTTCTATTTCTCCTAAATTCTGTGTAAATGTATCTTAACGGCAGAATCTAATCTAAACCATACAGGAAAAGGATCTTCTGAGATGCAAAAAAAACATAGGATGAAGTGGCATCAGTTCTAGACTGGTAAGAGAAATTATGATAAAATAGTATTTGACTATATCACCACATATATGTTAACACAGAGAAAATATAAAATAATATTAACGTGGACCAGAAGGTATGTTATTTTTCATTCATTTACCATCTGTCACGTGTAAGTCTTGGGCTTGACACTGGAAATCAGTACTGAAAATACGTAACGTCACTGTGATGATACAGCTTCCTGTTCAGAGAGGAACCCAGTGATAATCACACAAATAAACACAAACTCCTAACCGTGATAAGTGGGACTGTCCTGCCATCAGCATATTAAATGGGAGCCAAACTTTCTAAAGAGTCAGGAAAGACAATTATTCAACAATGGAGGTCAGCATTCAGTTAGTAATGTTATAGCACTAAAAGAAGGTTAAATAAAACCTAAGAAGCAAAAACAGGGGCGATAAAACTGTTGCCTAAAAATATAGTGGAACGATTTTATGAATAAAGCACATTCATCATGAAACACGTGATATAATGATGCTCATTGGTAGAACCAGTAAAAATTTAGAATTCTACATTTCAACACTTTCCCATCCCCTAGATTTTAAAGACTCTAACAAAACTGACAGTTCTAAGTTCTATACATGTACATCCTTGAAACGTCCACCTCACCCACCAGTGCAGAGGTCTTTGATTCAACATTTCAAGTTGTCTCAATGGAATCACTTTTAAGTGTCTTTGGTCTTTCTCTTTCTTTCTACTCTTGACAAAAAAATGCCCTTAGTGTAGCAATAGAAATGATGATGGTTATTATTTACTGACTACTAGCAATGAGTCAGGCAATCTAAGTGCATAAATTCACAGAATCTTTGCAGCCACCTTTTGAGACAGGAATAAGTAGAAGAGAGATCTGAACGCAGGCAGCTTTCCTCTGGGATTAATCCGTATCCATCACTGCCATGCCGCATTACTCAGCCAGGAGCAGTGGGAACATAAACCATGTAGCTTCAGAACAAGTGAGGCTTCTGGGATCTCTTGATCCCAAAATTTATATAGTTAACTATGTTTAGGGTTTGTCATATGAAATACAGTAGTTATCTCGATGCCTTGGCTCTTAGACTAGTTACTACCCACTGAAAAGAAAAATTTGGACAGAGATTTTACATGTCTCTCATTCAATCCTTAAAGCTTCACCAGGTTGAAGAGATATGAAGACCTTTGATGAAACTGAAGGTCAATGATGTTGTTAGCCATCTAAGATCAATGGCAGATATGGAATTCAAAATCATGAGTACTTGGTCCAACTCTTTTTTAAGAGTCGAGAAGACAGAAAAGTGTCTATATAAAAATGGTTACCAAAAGAAAGTAGTCAAGTTTAGCCCCAAGATACATAACCTTGTAGAATTTAGAATTTACTGTGAAACATTCAAAGAATACATTCTTCATGAAGCAGACCCCAGGGCACAGGTGGAAGGTGAAAAGTCAGTGAGCTCTGCTTTCCCGTTGCCCAGTTTCTCACAGGAGACAAACCTAGGTGGGAGGCAGGGAGATTCGGCCTCTGAAGGATGAGGCTATGCAGGTTATGGGAGACCCAAGTGGGCTTTTGTACTACTTTCCTACTACTGCTGTGACAAGATAGCACACACGTACATCAGCTTAAAACAACACAAATTAATTTTACAGTTATAGATCTTGGAAGTCCAAATGCAGTGTCACTAGGCTTAGGTAAATGTGGGTGGCAGGGCTGGTTTCTTCGGGAAGCTCTAGGAGAGCATCTGTTTCCTTGCTTTTCCACCTTCCAGAGGCCACCTGCATTCCATGGCTCATGGCCCCTTTCTGGCCTCACTCCAACATCTTGCTTCCTTCACACTATCTCCTAATACCAACTCTGATCTCCTGCCACCCTTATAAAGACTCTTGTGATGACCTCAGACCTTCCAGGATAATCTAGGATAATCTCCCCATCTCAAGATCCTTAATATGCAGAGTCTCTTTAGCCATAGAAGGTAACATTCACATGGTCCCAGGAATTAGGATATGGGAAGCTTCAGGGAAATAGTATTCAATCTATGACAGGGTATTATTGAGCCTTTTAAACCCCCAGTCTTGTCAATTAAACCAGAAATAATTTCTTAGTAGACCACTCGGGCTACATTTTCCTAAGGTTTCCTGGTGATGACTAAACATCGCACTTTCATGGAACATTGACAGTGGGACTCTTCCTCAGAGCAAGTATGCAGAGGCAGGAATTGCAATGATTCTCCCTTTGCAAGAAATAATCACAGCATCAGGAACCTTGGGAGTCTCTTTGGGGCAAATTGGCAAGAATCTGCCCTGGGGTAGAGGCAGGCATGTGTGGAGCAATCAGGCTAATGTTGTGCTGCCCCTCACAGGGCAGTGCCTGCAGAGACAAGGGTGCCCCCAGGCGAGCTCTCCATGTGAACTCAAGCACCATAGACTATGGGTTTTCCAGAGGGGCATAGGTTCCGAGGGGAAACTACCAAGAGACCCAGGTCTGTGTGAAAAGGTAAGGGCTTGCATCCAGCACAGTGAAGATTAAAATGAATATGACCTAAATCTTACCTTAAATTGATCTGCCCCCCAGACATTAAGGATACATAATAATTTGCAAAGCCACAAATGGAGGATTATCATTATTTCTCTCTATTTCATCAAGAGTCACTGCAGAAGAACTTTTTGACGTGGTGTATTTGTTCAAAAGCAAGGAAAAGTAAACAATCAGAGAGTACGTTGGAGAGAAATAACTGCTACCGAAATGTTTAAAGGCCTCTGTAAGGTGAAATGTCTTACACCATGCAGGTATTAACACAGAAAATAAAATCCTTGGCATGAATCAGTTATTTATTCTTTCAGGTTCCAACAATCCATAAATTACTAGACCCTGGAATTGTCTTTGAAGCCACGGTTTCTCAATAGCAGCATTACTGACATTTTGGACCAGATAATTCTTTGTTGTGGGATGTGTCCTGTGTACTCTAGGACGTTTAGCAGCATCCCTGGTCACTACCTGCTACATGCCATAGCACCCTTTTGTAGTGATAATCAAAAATGTCTCTGGACATTTACTTAATGTTCATTGCCAAATGTCCCTGCGAAAGCATTACACCCACCTCCTCATTGAGAACCACTGCACTTAGGCAACGAGCATTTAGCTTAAGTTCAACCTCATGGGTTAATCTCAGAATTGTGTAATGTAAGTAATGCAAGTAAAGACCTTATGTCTCCCAATATTATGTAACTACATATATTATTTACCTTGAAAGATAAATCCGGATTAATATTTAAATGTTAAGATCAACATTGATTTAGTTCAATTGTTTTAAGATGAATGTTACAAATGATACTTAGAAAATTTTATTAAAAGCAGAAGGATCATTAAAGTCTTCTGAGCCAAACACAAAAATGTGACTTTTACTCTATAAGGAAGGTTATTTTTTTTAATCTCAGAAAGAAAAAAGAGTTAGACAGGAAAAACATATTCAGTGCTTTTCTTATTCTTGTATATCGTGGTAGTAAACAGTGTTCCTGTCATTTGTGATTCTTTGTTCCAAAATGATATAGATGATGTGAAAAAGCAATTTGATTAAAATAAAAAGAAGAATCTTTTTATTTTAAATGACATCTTTAGAAAAGAAAAGCAGTTTTTCTCTACTCACAGAATATGTACTTCAAATTACCCACAGTGAATTATACATAGAAACACTTCAAAACAGATAAAACTATAAAAATTTTGACATTATAAATGATAAACCGAGAAGCCTTTTTTCCCTTGAATTATGAAAGAAACTTACCAGAGAACAGTACAAAAATTTAATGTAGAGACACATGATTTTACTTCTTCTGCAGGAAAAGGCGGCACAAAAACGAACTAACCTCTACAGTCATAAAGGAGAATTTTAAAACCAATAAAACCCATGGGTATAATCTTCAAAATGGATGGGAAACGCGGCTAGGGTGATTTCATTTAACAGTAACCAATATATCTGTGTATTCGGGTTTTTTATTTATTCACATAAGACATTTCTCTATAACAGTAAACCCTAGAGAATAATCCATGAAAATGCTGCCTGAAAGAAACACGCATTAAAAGTTCAAAGCAGTGATTTCATACCATTGCTCAGATTAAGTTTTTTTTAATCTCTGGTATTACTGCATGATAAAGAAAATCAAATACATTTCACTCATGAGGTTTTTCCCTAGAGTTCCTGATTGACAGTGAAAATGTCAGGAGAAGATAAGTGCACATTTCCTGCAGTTGCTTTGAGTCTCATAACTAACCCTTTAACTCCTACAGCAATGGGAACGAAGGTACAGGCTTGAGAAGGAACAAGGACAACACCCTAGAAATAGCTGAGTCTCAACTGGTCAGCCATGCAATACTCAGTGTAGAGCTGATTACAATTTAGTGGATTCAGATTGAGATATCATAAAATGGCAATAAGTAAGATATATTTTAATTGATGCAGTCGCAAAATTTAAAAGGGATATTTTGGTCCACACAAGATAGGGTACACACATTTTTCCATTTCCTTCCCACCAGGTACAGCTGAAAACCCTAGATGTGACATACAAAACTCTAAAAGGTGGTGAGAAGCCAGACTTGCTAGGTACCTCCAGACCCAGGGAACAACAGGACAGTGAGTTCCTAGGTTATTTTTAGCCTCTTGTACATCCTGGGCTGGGTGTGGAAGAAGAAGGTAACTGGTAAACCAGCAGCCCAAGAAAAGACTATGTCCTTTTGCCAAAAGATTGGGAAAAGACAGTCTAGGAAGATAACTTGGTAGCAATAACTTCCTTACTCCAAACACAACAGTGGAAAAACACAGCGTATCACACTCTCCTCATCAAAGTTTTAGTGGGAACCTAAATGTCCACTCCGGCCGGCCACAAGGAGTCTGCAAATTCCAGTAGTATGATTCCCCTCCTAGCTCTCAGAAAGGACTTTCTGCATGCTAGATAAATAAATTAAATGCAATCCTATTTCATAGGCAATATTTTACACCTCTTCATCACTCTTCAGATTTTAAGTGTTTTAAGCCTTATAACTACCTATGAAGTAGACAAAGCCAGATTAGTATTCTCATTTCACTTCTTTTCTACCTCACTCTACGAATTAGGTCATTAAATGTGTCTCCTACTCACTCCTTAATCTACCTTGAAAACAGCTACTCATCTTTCAATTCTCAAATAAAGATGTCATTTCCAAAAAGCCAAGTTCCCTGAAATCCCTAGTGGTAACTGGATTTCTGTGAATTCCATGGTATCTTGAACTATTTTAATTGCCAATTAATGCAATGCAGAAATTACCCTATGCTTTGTCACTTTACAGGAGCAGATTCAATAACAAAAAGAGTGAAAATATAGTTTTCCCCTTTGCATTCTTGAGTTTACTACTGCTGCAAGGAGTAGTCTGCAGGTCTTTTCATGTGCTTCTGTAACCTCATTCAAGGCAATCTCACCACAGCATTTGTTGGAAGGGGTGGAGGTAGAGTGGAAGTGATGGTCCGTCATGAGAGGTGCAACAGAGTCCTCCTAGTAGGGAGAAAAATTAGAACCAGAGGTCTCTGAGGTTAAACTGTGGAAAAGGAGGTAGTTGGAGGAGAGGGAGATAGGTTTCACAGTAGCAGAGACGGGAACCCCACTCCTCTGCAGAGCTTGGTGGCCCACCCTGGCCTCATGTCAGAGCCTTGCTCATAGCAACGGAAGAGTGACTGGTCGGCAGAGAGGACCATCTCTTCGGTATCATTGGTACCAACAGGAGGTGAGGGATTCGGTCTCAGTATTTCTAACAGAGGGAGCAGTGGAATCACCATGGAATAAAGACCAGGAATCAAATTATAACTGTAATGAATGGCCTCAGAGTTCTTATACAATCTAGTGAGAGAGAGAGAGAGAGACAGAATCTTAAATATTTGGGGCCTGATTTTTTTATATTCTAAAATAAAGTGGCATATCTCACTCTTCTTGAATCCCAGAGTAATTTATGCTTGATGTATTTGTCTACTCCTTTATATATTCCACTAGTTTTTAAGCTCAGTGTGTGCAGGGGCACATCTGTTTGCTTCATAAATTTATCCTAAATGCCTGGCTATGACTCCCCTTTCTCACATCTAGGTTAAAGGAAAATATTTAAAATAACACTACAAAAACAAAATAAAATAGGAGGAAAAGTTACAACTTTAGCCCGTAGGTCACATATGACAAATAGGCCACACATCAAAAACCAGATTATATTTTATAAATAAGTGTTATTTTAGTCAAATAACTTGTTTTCAATGACACCAAGAAATAAACCAGTTTGACTAAGATATTTTCCTTTCAACTTTGGTTTTCTCTTAGGTTAAAATCATTTTTCTTTTTTATATACATATGAAGAGAATGGAGATCTGGTACTGTGTTGTTTACATATGAAGAGCCAAATTCTTAACTAGAATTAGGAGTGCCATCAAGATGACTGAAAGAACAGAATCTACTAATTTATTTCTTAACATATATGCAAATGTATCTAACATATATAAATGCATATTTACAACTTTGTACCAACTATTTTCAGCTAATTTTCTGAATCAAGAAGAGATCAAAACATCCTTCAAATGGCATCTGAGTCTTATTTTATATTGCAAAGGATCTTTCAGATAGCAACTCTAGCTTCTCAAAAGAATTCTCTGAGATCTACAAGTTCTAGTGACCATTATTATAAGCATTATTCTAGATCAAGAACTGTGTACCCAAGAAGAATAGATCAAGCAAACAGGACCACACAGGACATGGAGAACAGTGAAGCTAACCTGCTCTGAGTAATGGAGAAAGAGTATGTTGTTTTAGGTGGTAAGTAGGGGGGGAGATGCAGCTGAAAAAGCAGCTCTAGATCCATTTTGTATGACCTCATATTCTGTGCCTTTGGGACAATATTGTCTTCTATAAAAAGTAAAATTTGCAAAATAAAAGACAAATTATGTAGACTTCCCAACAAGAGGTGATGTCCAAGTCAAGTTCTGAAAAATGCCAGGTGAAGAGGGGTTTAAAATGCATCCTAAACAGAGAAGCCAGCATTTACAAAACTGTGTATTATTAAGAAAGGCACGGGATATTCAGAGACCAGCAAGTATTTTCTTCTAGAAGTTCATTATAGGGCAAAGCCACTGACCTGTATAATACCCTATACTCCTAAGTGCTGCTCATAAGCTTTCTGCTCTATCCTGAGATACAGCAGAAGTCCACTAACTGTTCCTAAGCTTACAGTGAAACCCTGTGCTTCTCAGGAGGGCGTGGGCACGTTTCTGCCATATGGAAACCATATGCCTTCTTCATAAAGCCTGCGCTAGGGAACCTGAGGCACTTGGCCATAGGCCCCAGTTCTGTTACATTTCATGCCCAGATAGTATGGGATGCATATGCAAATCATGCCCCAGGACCAACCCTGATATGTATATACTCTCCAGGGTATATAAATTCTGCAGTGTTGGATAAAGCTTTAGACAAAATTCTTAATTGATTTTCACAAGGCAAAGTAATAATCTATTATTTGCAGGCATGCTCACCCTTTCAGAAAACAAACACAATTCTTGGTAGGCAATGGTTAGACAGGGAAAACCCATTACAGAGAGGCTTGCATTTTTAAGATAAAAATATAGCAGCTTTAGTAGCATTTCAGAGTTTGCAGGTAATTTAGAGGTTACTACTAACTCTATACATCTTTGTAGGGAATAATGTTTCTGCATTCATGTGACAGAATATACACAGCCTTCAGGAACATTTTATCCAGGAAAAAGTTATCTTTGAAAACTGCATTTGTCCTTCTCTTTACAAAACCATTCATCTCAGTAAGGTATATTATAGTCACACATTTTACACATTTATTTTAAGAAGTAAATGAATAAAAAGTCTTTATTGCTTTTTTTCTTGCATTTAAAAGCAAAGATATAATCTTTATAGATTAAATAAAATATAGATCTTTTAAAAATAATATTCATACATGAGAAAAGAGAATGTCAAGCTGCCTGCCCCTGGTTGGAGCAGAATAAAGGAATAGAGAGGGTTACTGCCACCCACCTAAGACCCCTAACCACATGAGTTTTTCCTCTTCTCCTCATTATCTCTATATTGCTGGGCTAAGAATGATGTGTAACAACTAGAGACCCAACAGTCTGCTGCCCTTCCTTCACCTTGGCCTAAAACCAAGGGCAAAGGCCAAAACACTGTAAGAAAGTAGATGCTACATTACTCATTTACCACAGGAAAAATGACTTAGTTTTTCCCTCTCTTGCTCACTCACACAAGCACATACTTCTTTTCAATACAGTTAAAAGACGTTGCTAAAGAAAGTGGGAAAAAGTAGATAAAGAGACACAAATACAGATTTTTTTCAGTAACTAGAAGTATTTCATTAGGACCCACATATCCTTTATGAAAGTATTTAGGGAACTAAAGTTGATAAACTTTTGTATTATGTCCCCATTTTGATGTATCAATATCCTGCGAAAAGAGGGGGCATATTTGGGGGTAAATACAAGTCATATGGTTTTACATTTGCTTAAGTAAACTTTGCTATGCATTAACCTTCTTGAATAAGCAGTATAATTTAAAAATTAAGTTATGCATCCAGTTAGGAAATAAAAACAAAATTTATTTCTTAAATTATATATGCAAATGTATCCAACATATATAAATATATATTTTCACCTTGGTACCAACCACTGTTAATTTCTAATTGTCTCCAGAGGAGACTTTACCTGCTTCTAGTAGTGTAGAAATAGTTTTTCCAGTAATAGAAGTAATAAGAAAAGGAATAGGAGTAAGAGGAGTAGTAATAGTTGTACTAGTACTAGCAGTTGTATTAGCTGTAGTAATAGTAGCAGCATAAAAACCTTTCATTATCTGAGTATAAAACATTTACAAAAATGTGTTAGTAGATTTGGGGATAACAGGAGCCTACATTCCATTACTTCAAGTGGGAAAAATAATAACACATTCCCAGCTTACCTTAAATCCCAACAAAAATCCTCAAATAACATCAAAACACTTAAACTTCTATACCATATTCCATCAAAATGCTTTGCAAAATGTAAGTTATTTAAAATGCCAGTTATGGGACTTCCCTGGTTGCGCAGTGGTTAAGAATCCACCTGCCAATTCAGGGGACACGGGTTCGAGCCCTGGTAGGGGAAGATCTCACATGCTGAGGAGCAACTAAGCCCGTACGCCACAACTACTGAGCCTGTGCTCTAGGGCTCACGAGCCACAACTACTGAGCCCACGTGCCACCGCTACTGAAGCCCACACGCCTATAGCCTGTGCTCCGCAACAAGAGAAGCCACTGCAATGAGAAGCCCGCGCACCGCAACTAAGAGTAGTCCCTGCTCACCGCAGCTAGAGAAAGCCCGCGTGCAGCAATGAAGACCGAAGGAAGCCAAAAATAAATAAAAAAATAAATAATTTAAAATGCCAGTTAGTTATTCCACACTTAAAAATTTTGTTAGTGGCATACTCATTTGCAGTACTTAACAATATTGATACCAGTGGTAACAAAATAGACTTTTCTTCTACAATGTAGCAAACATATAAGGCAAATAAGAAAGTGGCAAGTTAAAAGTATGTTAAAAATGTACATAACACTTAGTAACGTAAAATAAAGAAATTAAAAGGATGAGATGACTCAACAAGTAGAGAGTGGCTCGTCTTAGTTCAGGCTGCTATAACAAATACTATGGACTGCTGGCTTAACCAACAAACATTTATCCCATTATAAGGGCTCCCCCATCAAGATCTAACTATCTCCCAAAGGCCCCACCTCCAAATATCTTCATATTGGTGATTAGATTCCAACATGTGAATTTGGGGGGGATACAAGAATTCATTCAATCCACAGCATTTGCCTGAGTGATTCTGATGGTGAGAAAAAGGGAATGGATCACTGTTTCACTGGTGATTTCCAAATTATGTAGACTTGCCTGGGGCTTTGATCTCATGGACGCCGCCAGTCCTGGACCTAATTTTTTCATCCAGATCTATACAACTCAGAGTTGACATGGAGCTCAGCTTTATTACAGAATTATCTCCCACCTCTCTTAATTTTTTCAGAGCTTTGAAGATGCCCAATACCTTTTGCTGTTCCAACATGATATTCAATACCATTCCAAACTGATGGTGCCTCTCTACCCCCATACATGGAACTTGTATAGTCTTTCAAAAATATTACATCATGTTGAGTAACATATGCAGTTTCCCCAAACCAACTGCACTTTCATATTGTTTCTTATTTTTATACTCATAAAAATAATTGTATGGATTACAGCTTGGGCACTCGTTCAGGGCTAAACTTACATCTGGTGCTGAATTTACCTACTTAATTATTTCACCATTTCTAACTTTTCCTTGAATATATGGGTTTCTCTAGGCTTCTTATCCCAACCCCCTTACTTTCTTCACAAGCATCTCTACTTTCGAAGAAAATATTTGAACTTAATACTATGGGGGAGATGATGGCAATAATAATACAAGTACCATTTCATATTGTAGCCTGAAAGATTTCCAGTAGAGAAAAAAGTTAATAAAATAAAATGTTTTATTTAAAAGTAAGACAAATATAAAAAAGAGAGGAATTCTAAAAAAAAAAAAAGATACAATCATGTTTAGGGATAAATTATTTAGATAGATAGGTACATACATACATACATACATAGATTGACTATGGTATTAAATAGCATGTATAATACTAGATATTATATGTATTAATAAACACTATCTAACTATAATATATATCACGGTCAATATACAATATATAATAAAGCTACATGAATCCAACAAATAGAAAAGAGGTTAACTTTTCAACAATGTTAGAGGGAAAATTGCCTAATAGAAATACAAATCTAATTAGAAAATATATCACAGTCCAAAAGAACTGAGATGGACTAAGAACTAAATGGAAAAATAAAATCAAAGGAAAAAAACACTATAAGCAAAAATAGTGACCATTTTTCTGATTTAGGGGCATTGAAAGGCTCCTGACTTTCCTAATTCTTTAAATAGCACAATCATTCCCTGTGTAAGATAAACTCAAAAATTCAGTCATCTTTGATCATCTTTATCTTTCCTGTTACCATATTCATTGCATTATTTTTATTTCTATAGCTCTACATTCCATAAACTGCTTTGAGATTATTCTTTTTGAAGCAGGGCTCTGTTTATATCAGACCAGTTTTTAAAAAAAAAATTTTTTTTTCTCTTTCCACTGAGTTTTACTTTAGTGTGGTTTCTATCCCAGCATTAAAATGCACCTTTAATACGCTTTCAAATGTCTTTCCAAGTTTATGTTATACCAGAGATATGTCCTACTCTTTTCTACTCTGTGTGTTTGGGTGATTCCCTTCACCTGAAATGTTATATCCTTCTTTACCTGACCACTTAAAATCCTACCCATGTCTAAGAAGTGAATCTCAATACCATCTTGCCATGCTGGCTTTTCCTACTCCCTCCCTAACTGGAGGTTACCCGTTGTTCTTTGGAAATCCATATAATGTTGTAGAACATACTATGCTCACTTCAAGCCATCTCATGAACAGTAATTTGTTTGCAGTCTCACTGCATGAGCCATGCATTAAGTACTCAAATATTGGTACCCGGGAAGTGAGAGGAGCATGACAGTGAGCAAAATAGACACATACAGATACAAACAAATAAAAACAAAAATGAAAAGCAGAGAAACAGGGAGATAGATAATTATTTAACTAGGTCAATTAGTGAGCCCAACTGGAATATGAGAGGGAGAGCAAGTATCTGCTTTTTACTGAATTATTTTATTTCTATAATGCTTATCATAGTATCGAAGCTCACCAACCTGGGCATGATTCAACCAGGGAAAGAGCTATGTAATCCAACACTGGGGAATTGTCTTGATAGACAGTAGCATTTTTCTCAGGGATGTTTATATGCCTATATATGGTTTACGATTTATATGCTCATTCTAAAACTTAACTCATTTGTCCGCTGTTACAGCCATTTGTTTTTCAAACCCTCTCGTTATAGTTGTAAACAACTTGACAAGGATCAGTCACCCCTGTAGTTCTTGGTACATACCTTGTATTAAATGATCTGAAGTATGAAGCTGTTTAACTGAGATTTCAGATTAACTATTTTCACTAAATTTCTACCTGCACTCCCGAGTACTAACAATCCAATAGGCAAGTTCAAAACACAAACAGAAGAAAAAAACCCTGATTTTATATTTTAGCAGTCGAAGCACAGTCATGGGAGAACAGGGTGATCAACATGGAACATGGAATAAATATTCGTGTAATATTTTGAAAATTATTTCTTCCTGGTAAAAAAAATAATAGCGATATTTATAACTTAGACTTACATTACAACAAAAACTATGTCAAGTTTTTGAAAATAATGGTCATATAACTCCTTTTCTGACATTTTTCAATCCAGATGGCATTAGGAGCACATATTCTTATTTCAGATGAAGAAGATACTATAAAAACTTTTAATAGAAATGAACTGTCTTCGGATTTGCTCATTTTGTAGTAATAGATTTCTAAACATATTATTAGAGCAGGTATTGCCCATATACCCATGTAACAAGAGACTATGGCGCCTGTGTTATGAATTGACATATTAAAAAAAACGGCGTTCACACACACACACACGCACAAATACACAAATATACATTTCAATATTTTTTTGCCACTATAACCTGATTCTGTGGAATAACCTCTTATTGCAGAATTTTTAAAAACTGTTACCTCACTGGCGAGACATTTCAAATTTAGAACTCATTTTATAACCTTTCACAAATGTACCATCAGTATCATCAGTAATTGATTATTTATTGAAATAACAGTGCTATTAAATCACAACATGAGAAGAACAACTATCCAAGACTTTAAAAAATAATGCATTTCTTTTAACACATGACCCTACTATAAATATCAACACAAATTTTAAATCTTGTCATTATTCAATACACTAAAGTCTGATTTTAAAAAGAGCAATAAAAGAGTTACTTGTGCATTCATATGGAAAAAAATTACATACAGATCACTAAATGCTTTAAGCACAGGAATGAACATCAATATCTAATTTTCATTCCATTTGAATACATATTTAATGGTGTAAATATAGCTCAGTTTCTTATTTATGGAAGGCAACCATGAAATAATAAACTCACTTTATTATGTTGTTTTATCATGTTTTCTGTTTTGTTTTTCAACGAGAGGAATTATAATGTCAATTTTGACCTGCAGCCAAATAACTTAAAACATTTTGCCAATCAAGGTAAATCAACTTTACAAACTCTTCTTTACAACTCTTTTTATCCATCATCTAACTTCGTTAGCAAAGTTGACTGATAGCTTTATACTGTTACTGCAACATAGTCTCCCATCCCCCATCACTGGTTCAGTCGTTATTAAGGAAAAACTCTCTTCTCTCCAGCTAACTCTAACAAGCTAAAAAGTCCATGATAATTAATAGTTACAAACCAGCTATGTGTTCATGTAGACATTTTAGTTTCTCCATCATTGCTATTGGAAAAAAATGCAATTCAAAACTTTTGATATTACAGTAGCCTCATCTGAACACATAAAAATACATCACAAATATCTACATAAACCAAATAAGATAGCAAATTCTAAAGTTAGTTGTTGAACCTATTAGTTCAGAGGCATCCATCTGTCCTTGTCATGTGTATATATTTTTTAAAATCTAAGATATACTTTAAAGTATCTCTGAAGTATAAAACATCTATCTGAGAGATATATATATAAATATTTAAACCTTTACTCGCCTAGTTAGTTAACAATAACCAGTATGTCTCAAGTATGATTAAAATTTTATAGGTATACTTAGAACATGAAGGAAAAAAAGAAACAAACAGTTGCTTTAACTGAAAAGTTCATTTAAATGAAAAGACAAGATTCATTTCCTATTTTTTTATTTTATCATTTACCAGGAGGGTTTACTCTGTGAGCTTCGCTGGCCATGCTAGTTTAATACCATGAAGGAAGTTACCAATATCAATACATTTGTTCACAGTTATGATCAATGACAGAAATAAGAACCAGTAGAATCCCTTACATGAAGAAAAACAAGTAAAAATTTCAATTTAATCTCTGAGCACACTTCAGCAAGCAAAGTCCAAGTACAAATTTACCAGCAGTAATTTTGTCTCTTCATCTCTTTCCATCTACAGACTCTCTAAAGAGATAGCCCCAAACCTTCACTTTTTATCTGTTCCTGCAGAGTCAGACTGCAAGTTCTCAAGAGCCTTCAAATCAAGTGCAACTCTCAGTGCCACTCCTTCTACATCCAGTTCCCAGCTTTTCTCTCAGTCCAGCCTAGATTCCATCGAACCAATTTCTCTCTGAACAAATAAAAACCCTATAACACACCTGTGCTCCCCTTACTACTCACTCACAGAAGTGAATGGAGAACAAAATACAGCATTCAGGAATGTAAACTCGTGGCATCAAAGCTAGTTACAAACCAGATCAATTATGATTATATTTGCAAAGAAGGAACACTGAGACCTGCCAATCACCAAAACCAAACCCTACTTCCTATTACCTTCTATTACCCCATCCCAGTAAGACCTCAGCCTGGATAACGGCTACCCAGTGTATAAGAATTCTGTACTGCAATTAGAAAAGGCATAAACATATTCAGTTGTGAGTAAAAGCAAATCTTAAAACAAGAAGCCAGGCCACATCCACACACCACCCTTTCAACTGTGTAAACTTTCTAATTTGCTGACCCTTTGAGGTAGAATGGCTCCTTAGATTAGCTGTCCTGCATAATTCTGCTTGGTTTTGACATCAATTTAATCCCTGACCTTGGCGGAAAAATAAAGCAAAGCAATGGCAACCTTTGGATATTACGCCAAGGTAGGCTCCACATCTTACCTGGAAGAAGATTCTTTGTTGGGCCAGTCAATCACTTCAGGCAGAAGTTGAGGCAAGTTTTGATGGAGGAAAATTTCCTGTAGAAAAAATAGGGTCAGTCCATCTTACCATTTTAGTACAACCATATGGGTGTGCACACATGGCTTAACATTTTAGCAAAATAATGAGCAATATTTTATTAAATACAGGTTGCTATAGCTTCTGGCATCTTTAAATTTTTAACAAAACAAAGACAAATTAATGGTACTAAGTAGCTTTTTAAAAAATAATTAGATACTATTTTAATGCAAAAGAATATGAAATAGAATTTTTAAAATGATCCTTGACATTAAAAAATTTTATTTCACCTATACATATATATATCTGTCAGATTCAAGTTTTTTTACCTGTAGATCTGACTGTATGATTTATGACTGATGGCATTTAATATAATCACACTATAACCAAGATGTCATGAAAGGGAACAAAAATATTTAACTGCTGTGGAATCCCCCAAAATGTTATTAAATCATTTTCAAAATCATTCTTTTAGCTTTTAAATAATTCTCTAATAGAATAAATAATAATTGCATATGAAACTATACGGGCTAACCAACGATGGAGGATATCTCGAAACAAGTTTTTGAAGACAATATTTAACTTTGGTAATATGGATACTCCAACACTACGAAGCATTGTAGAGGGATATTAAAGATGTATATGGTATATTTCCAGCACTAAGAAGTTTTGAATGTTGTTAAAGAGGTAATTTAAACTACTTCTTATAAAACTATATTATTTTATCCAGTGAACATGTAATTTCTGTATGATATATATCTGCTAGTAAGAATAGCAATATAATAACTGCCCAGTGCAATAATTTCATTTGAATTTCCAGAGTAATTTTTCAATATAACCTGTCTCAAATAGGCCACATCATTCATCTTCTTATACTGTAGAATTAGAGAACATATATTTGCCATTTTCTGGTACAAGTTTTGATGTCTAAAGGTAATTTTCCACCCTTTAGTTGTCTCAAACTGATGCTAAACTCAGATTCCTTTCGTTTTTCCTATAATTTGCTTCTTTCCCTCTCTTTTCACAAAATACTTATCAGATATTTATTTAAATGTCTGAATAAATATAATAAATTCACATATAAATAAACAAGTACCTATATATAGACATAAACGTCTATTTATATATATGTTTATATGTGGATAGTGCAGGGCAATGGAACCGCTTAACAACAGCAAAGAAGGCTGTCTCTGTCTCCCAAGAGTATATTATGTACGAGAAAGCCAGTACTCAGGAGACTCTCTATGAAGGGAGGCATTTCATATTTCACAGTGTACAGTGCCCGCACCTCGTGGTCACTGATCTTCTTTATGGTGACTGGACGTCATTGAGATTTTCTCTTCTCAGCCCCAGTTAATAGCAAGGGAGACTTCTGAGGTATATTTTTGTTTCTGCATCTATCTCAGTGTCCGGCATAGTATTTGAAGCTTCCTCCCCTCTCAAAACTCCAGGGGCAATTATTTAGTGACACCAGAGCTAAAGAAAAATATCGCTTGGCTAAGAATTGTTAGAAACACAAAACCCAAGTCGCTTGCAAAGCCGAGCATGTTTGGTGAACCACAATGCCATCAGCCAGAGGGAATCTGGAATAGGCTGCCAGCCTAAAGTGGAACCACAGCAGACATGGCATCCAAGAGACAAGAGAAGGGCTAGAAAGGCAACATCAGAGAGATGAACCCAAAGTCAGCTAAGAGTGTAGCATATGTGGGACAACTGCGGGAACAGTTGGGAGCCTGTGGCTGGTTTTCATTCTCCAGCTTAAGGAAAGGGAGGGAGAGGACCAATCACATTGAAGGGATCAATGACAATCTGGGCACTAAATGAATACCTGATGGTTGAAGGAACAACAGGTATAGGGTCACAGAATTGCTAAAAATAGGAAGGGACATTAGAGAATCTAATGTCATCCTTTTTTTTTTTTTTTTCATGACTTGGGAAACAAGGAAAGAAAGTCATATAATCATTCAGTGGTTGAGTCCGGGCAAGGACCATGACTAGTTATTCCCAAGAAAGCACTCTGCCCACTTTCACATAGGATATTTTTTTTTTTTTTTTTGCGGTACGCGGGCCTGTCACTGTCGTTGCCTCTCCCGTTGCGGAGCACAGGCTCCGGACGCGCAGGCTCAGCGGCCATGGCTCACGGGCCCAGCCGCTCCACGGCATGTGGGATCCTCCGGGACCGGGGCACGAACCCATGTCCCCTGCATCGGCAGGCGGACTCGCAACCACTGCGCCACCAGGGAAGCCCACATAGGATATTTTTAAAATCAGTCCGAGCACAATGTCTTCAGGGAGCTTTAGGAAGTTTGGTGCTTGTAAATGAACTTCATGAAACTATGAAATGCAGGGCCGTCGGAAAACCTACCTCCCTTGAGTTAGTTTGACATCCATAGCGCATACCATTAACCACTAAAAATGTATTTCTTCTCCTTTCCTCTAGACAAATAACGTAGATTTTCTTCTCACCCAAGTATTTTGGGGCAGAGTCCTTCACCAGCTTCAGGACTGCATCGTGAATAGGCTCAGCCCCTTGTTAGATCACTGCACTCCCCGTGAAACTGACTGATTTACCAGGAGTCTGGTTCTACCACTATTTGTTTAAAACATTTGTAGAACAAATGTGTCTCTGTCATTAAAAAGAGGTTATTGGTTTCGAAATTATTTAAGTCTGAGAATAAAAACATGCAACACGACAAATCTATGTAAAATAGCATTCAGTTCCTTAGGCTTCTGGCTCAATATGTCTTGTAAGGTAACTAAGAAAGTTTCAGAGAGAACTAACTTACAAAGTTCTAGGTAACTTCATATAATCTTTTGTTCTTTGTTTTGTTCTTGTGTGGCTTGAGACTACAAAAGAACTTTTATGAAAGAGTAAGGGAACTTATTTGCTTCTTGAGTATAAAGAATCTTTGGACCTGCACTTTTGAAATTGTTGCTGTCTGGATCCTGGAATATTTTGACAGGCCTGTCATGACCTTTACTAAGTGAACTTTAGCATTTTTATTTCCTTATATAACATTAAAAATGTCTATGTGTAAAGTAGATTTTTTTTTATGTCCACCTTTTTTCCACCCACTGGACACAAAATAACTTAAAAAGCAAAACATTAAAAATGTGTGCATTAAGGAAACAAATATATAATTTACTGTAAGCAAAAGTATGTCGAATGAAGCCTTCACTTTTGATACTGAACCATAAATAGAACATTATCTGAATTACATAAAAATAGAAATACAATTTCTGCAAATATTCTATCTTCTCCATTAACAACCAAGATGAAAATTTAAGGAATTATCAATTAAGAATTAACAGAATTTAATGGTCAGTAATTCTTTTACCTTAACCATGTACTTTCTGCTGAAGAATGAATCCAAACTATTGCACCTTATTACAATGCTTATGATAAAGGTACATTTTTATTTAGAGTTTTAATAAACTCTTGTCTACACATAAGTTTTATATGTTAGCTCTTTTATTCCATCCATTTCAAAAGGTGAAGTTTTGAGAGGACGTTCAAGATGGTGAAGTAAGACATGGAGATCACCTTCCTCCCCTACAAATACACCAGAAATACAACTACACATGGAACAACTCCTACAGAACACCTATTGAACGCTGGCAGAAGACCTCAGACCTCCCAAAAGGCAAGAAACTCCCCACGTACCTGGGTAGGGCAAAAGAAAAAAGAATAAACAGAGACAAAAGAATAGGGACAGGACCTGCACCAGTGGGAGGGAGCCGTGAAGGAGGAAACGTTTCCACACACTAGGAAGCCCCTTCGTGGGCAGAGACTGTGGGCGGCGGAGGGGGGAAGCTTCGGAGCCGCGGAGGAGAGCACAGCAACAGGGGTGCAGAGGGCAAAGCAGGGAGATGCCCGCACAGAGGATCGGTGCCAACCGGCACTCACCAGCCCGAGAGGCTTGTCTGCTCACCTGCCGGGGCGGGCGGGGCTGGGAGCTGAGGTTTGGGCTTTGGTCGGATCCCAGGTAGAGGACTGGGGGTTGGCGGCGTGAACACAGCCTGAAGGGGCTAGTGCGCCACGGCTGGCCGGGAGGGAGTCCGGGGAAAAGTCTGGACCTACCTAAGAGGTAAGAGACCGTTGTTTCAGGGTGCACAAGGAGAGGGGATACAGAGCACGGCCTAAATGAGCTCCAGAGACAGGCACCAGCCATGGCTATCAGCACGGACCCCAGAGACGGGCATGAGATGCTAAGGCAGCTGCTGCCACCATCAAGAAGCCTGTGTGTGAGCACAGGTCACTCTCCACACCTCCCCGTGCAGCCCGCCACTGCCAGGGTCCCGGGATCCAGGGACAACTTCCCCGGGAGAATGCATGGCGCGCCTCAGGCTGGTGCAACGTCACGCCAGCCTCTGCCACCGCAGGTTCGCCCCACATTCCGTCCCACTCCCTCCCCCAGCCTGAGTGAGCCAGAGCCCCCAGATCAGCTGCTACTTTAACCCCCTCCTTTCTGGGCGGGAACAGACTCCCTCAAGTGACCTACACACACAGGCGGGGCCAATCCAAAGCTGAGTCCCTGGGAGCTGTGCGAACAAAGAAGAGAAAGGGAAATCTTTCCCAGCAGCCTTAAGAACAGCGAATTAAATCTCCACAATCAACGTGATGCACCCGCACATGTGGAATACCTGAATAGACAACAAATCATCCCAAAATTGAGGTGGTGGACTTTGTGAGCAACTGTACACTTGGCGTTTGCTGTATGTGACTGATTAGTCTCTGATTTTTATGTTTATCTTAGTATAGTTTTTAGCACTAGTTACCATTGGTGGTTTGTTCATTGGCTTGTTGTTCTCTTCCTTTTTTTATTACTTTATTCTTATTATTTTTAATAATATATTTTTAATTTTTTATTTTAATAATTTTATGTTATTTTATTTTTTTCTTTCTCTCTTTTTCTTCCTCCCTTTTCTTCTGAGCTGTGTGGCTGACAGGGTCTTGGTGCTCTGGCCGGGTAACAGGCCTGATCCTCTCAGGTGGAAGAGCCAAGTTCGGGATATTGGAGCACCAGAGACGTCCAGACCCCACGTAATATCAATCAGCAAGAGCTCTCCCAGAGATCTCGGTCTCAATGCTAAGACCCAGCTCCACTTAATGACCAGCAAGCTCCAGTGCAGGACACCCCATGCCAAACAACTAGCAAGACAGGAACACAACCCCGCCCATTAGCGGAGAGGCTGACTAAAATCAAAGTAAGTTCACAGACACCCCAAATCACACCATTGGACGTGGTCTACCTACCAGAAAGACAAGATGCAGCCTCATCCACCAGAACACAGGCACCAGTCCCCTCCACCAGGAAGTATACACAATCACTGAACCAACCTCACCCACTGGGGGCAGACACCAAAAACAACGGGAACTACGAACCTGCAGCCTGCAAAAAGGAGACCCCAAACATAGTAAGTTAAGCAAAGTGAAAAGACAGAGAAATACACAGCACATGAAAGAACAAAGCAAAAACCCACCAGACCAAACAAATGAAGAGGAAATAGGCAGTCGACCTCAAAAAGAATTCAGAGTAATGATACTAAAGATCATCCAAAATTTTGGAAATAGAATGGAGAAAATACAAGAAACGTTTAACAAGGACCTAGAAGAACTAAAGAACAAACAAACAATGATGAACAACACAATAAATGAAATTAAAAATTCTCTAGAAGGAATCAATACCAGAATAACTGAGGCAGAAAAACAGATAAGTGACCTGGAAGATAAAACAGTGGAAATAACTACCTCAGGCAGAATAAAGGAAAAAAAAATGAATTGAGGACAGTCTCAGAGACCTCTGGGACAACATTACACACACCAACATTTGAATTATAGGGGTCCCAGAAGAAGAGGAGAAAAAGAAAAGGACTGAGAAAATATTTGAAGAGATTATAGTTGAAAACTTCCCTAATATGGGAAAGGAAATAGTCGATTAAGTCCAGGAAGCACAGAGAGTCCCATACAGGATAAATCCAAGGAGAAACACACCAAGACACCACACTCTCAAAAATAAAATACAAAGAACAAATATTAAAAGCAGCAAGGGAAAAGCAACAAATAATATACAGGGGAATCCCCCTAAGGTTAACAGCTGATCTTTCAGCAGGAACTCTGCAAGCCAGAAGGGTGTGGCAGGACATATTTAAAGTGATGAAAGGGAAAATCCTTCAACCAAGATTACTCTATCCAGCAAAGATCTCATTCAGATTTGACATAGATATTAAAACCTTTACAGACAAGCAAAAGCTAAGATAAATCAGCACCACAAAACCAGCTCTACAACAAATGCTAAAGGAACTTCTCTAGGCAGGAAACACAAGAAAAACACCTACAATAACGAACCCAAAACATTTATGAAAATGGTAATAGGAACATACATATCGATAATTACCTTAAATGTAAATGGATTAAATGCTCCAAACAAAAGATACAGACTGGCTGAATGGATACACAAACAAGACCCATATATATTCTGTCTACAGAGACCCACTTCAGACCTAGGGACACATACAGACTGAAGGTGAGGGGATGGAAAAAGATATTCCATGCAAATGGAAATCAAAAGAAAGCTGGAGTAGCAATTCTCATATCAGACAATATAGATGTTAAAATAAAGACTATTAAAAGAGGCAAAGAAGAGCACTCTATAAAGATCAAGAGATCGATCCAAGAAGAAGATATAACAATTGCAAATATTTATGCACTCAACCTAGGAGCACCTCAGTACATATGGCAAATGCTAACAGCAATAAAAGGGGAAATCAACAGTAACACAATCATAGTAGGGGAGGTTAACACCCTACTTTCACCAATGGACAGATCATCCAAAATGAAAATAAATAAAGAAACACAAGCTTTAAATGACACATTAAACAAGAGGGACTTAACTGATATTTATAGGACATTCCATCTGAAAACAGCAGAATACACCTTATTCTCAAGTAGTCATGGAACATTCTCCAGGGTAGAGCATAACTTGGGTCACAAATCAAGCCTTGGTAAATTTAAGAAAACTGTAACTATATCAGGTATCTTTTCCAACCACAATGTTATCAGACTAGATATCAATTACAAGAAAATATCTGTAAAAAATATAAACACATGGTGGCTAAACAATACACTACTAAATAACCAAGAGATCACTGAAGAAATCAAAGAGGAAATCAAAAAATACCTAGAAACAAATGACAATGAAAACATGACAACCCAAAACCTAAGGGATGCAGCAAAAGCATTTCTAAGAGGTAAGTTTATAGAATACAATCCTACCTGAAGAAACAAGAAACATCTCAACAAAGCAACCTAACCTTACGCCTAAAGCAATTAGAGAAAGAAGGACAAAATAACCCCAAAATTAGCAGAAGGAAAGAAATCATAAAGATCACATCAGAAATAAATGAAAAAGAAATGAAAGAAACAATAGCAAAGATCAATAAAACTAAATGCTGGTTCTTTGAGAAGATATACAAAATTGATAAACCATTAGCCAAACGCATCAAGGAAAAAATGTAGAAGACTCAAATCAATAGAAATAGAACTGAAAAAGGAGAAGTAGCAAATGACACTGCAGAAATACAAAGGATCATGAGAGATTACTACAAGCAACTCTATGCCAATAAAATGGACAACCTGGGAGAAATGGACAAATTCTTAGAAAAGCACAACCTGCTGAGACTGAACCAGGAAGAAATAGAAAATATAAACAGACCAATCACAGGCACTGAAATTGAAGCTGTGATTAAAAATCTTCCAACAAACAAATGCCCAGGACCAGATGGTTTCACAGGTGAACTCTATCAAACATTTAGAGAAGAGCTAACAGCCATCCTCTTCAAACTGTTCCAAAATACAGCAGAGGGAGGGACATACCCAAACTCATTCTACAGGGCCACCATCACCCTGATACCAAAACCAGACAAAGATGTTACAAAAGAAGAGAACTATAGGCCAATATCACTAATGAACATAGATGCAAAAATTCTCAACAAAATACTAGCAAACAGAATCCAACAGCACATTAAAAGGTTCATACACCATGATCAAGTGGGGTTTACCCCAGGAATGCAAGGATTCTTCAATATATGTGAATCAATCAATGTGATAAATTATATTAATATATTGACGGAGAAAAACCATATGATCATCTCAACAGATGCAGAAAAAGCTTTCAAAAAAATTCAAGAGCCATTTATGATAAAAACCCTCCAAAAAGTAGGCATAGAGGGAACTTACCTCAACATAATAAAGGCCATATATGACAAACCCACAGCCAACATCGTTCTAAACGGTGAAAACCTGAAACCATTTCCACTAAGATCAGGAAAAAGACAATGTTGCCCACTCTCACGACTATTATTCAAAATAGTTTTGGAAGTTTTATCCACAGCAATCAGAGAAGAAAAAGAAATAAAAGGAATCCAAATTGGAAAAGAAGAAGTAAAGCTGTCACTGTTTACAGATGACATGATACTATACATAGAGAAATGTAAAGATACCACCAGAAAACTACTAGAGCTAATCAATGAATTTGGTAAATTAGCAGGATACAAAATTAATGCACATAAATCTCTTGCATTCCTATACATTAATGATGAAAATCTGAAAGAGAAATTAAGGAAACACCTCCATTTACCACTGCAACAAAAAGAATAAAATACCTAGGAAGAAACCTACCTACGGAGACAAAAGACCTGTATACAGAAAACTATAAGACACTGATGAAAGAAATTAAAGACAATTCAAATAGATCGAGACATATACCATGTTCTTGGATTGGAAGAATCAACATTGTGAAAGTGACTATGCTACCCAAAGCAATCTACAGATTCAATGCAATCCCTATCAAAGTACCAATGGCATTTTTCACAGAACTAGAACAAAAAATTTCACAATTTGTATGCAAACACAAAAGACTCTGAATAGCCAAAGCAATCTTGAGAAAGAAAAACAGAGCTGGAGGAATAAGGCTCCCTGACTTCAGACTATACTACAAAGCTACAGTAATCAAGACAGTATGGTACTGGCACAAAAACAGAGATACAGATCAATGGAACAGGATAGAAAGCCCAGAGACAAACTGATGCACATATTGTCACCTTACCTTTGATAAAGGAGGCAAGAATATACAATGGAGAAAAGACAGCCTCTTCAATAAGTGGTGCTGGGAAAACTGGACAGCTACATGTAAAAGAATGAAATTAGAACACTCCTTAACACCATACACAAAAATAAACTCAAAATGGATTAAAGACCTAAATGTAAGGCCAGACACTATAAAACTCTTAGAGGAAAACATAGGCAGAACACTCTATAACACAAATCATAGCAAGTTCCTTTTTGACCCACCTCCCAGAGAAATGGAAATAAAAACAAAAATAAACAAATGGGACCTAATGAAACTTAAAAGCTTTTGCACAGCAAAAGAAACCATAAACAAGACGAAAAGACAACCCTCAGAATGGGAGAAAATATTTGCAAACGAAGCAACTGACAAAGGATTAATCTCCAAAATATACAAATAGCTCATGCAGCTCAATAACAAAAAAACAAACAACCCAATCCAAAAGTGGGCAGAAGACCTAAACAGACATTTTTCCAAAGAAGATATACAGATTGCCAACAAACACATGAAAGAATGCTCAACATCATTAATCAGTAGAGAAATGCAAATCAAAACTACAATGAGGTATCACCTCACACCAGTCAGAACGGCCATCATCAAAAAATCTACAAACAATAAATGCTGGAGAGGATGTGGAGAAAAGGGGACCCTCTTGCACTGTTGTTGGGAATGTAAATTGATACAACCACTATGGAGAACAGCATGGAGGTTCCTTAAGGAACTAAAAATAGAACTACCGTACCACCCAGCAATCCACTACTGGGCATATACCCTGAGGAAACCATAATTCAAAAAGAGTCCACAATGTTCACTGCAGCACTATTTACAATAGCCAGGACATGGAAGTAATCTAAGTGTCCATCAACAGATAAATAGATAAAGAAGATGTGGCACATATATACATGAAATATTTCTCTGCGGTTTAAAGAAACGAAATTGAGTTATTTTTAAGTGAGATGGATGGACCTAGAGTCTGTCATACAGAGTGAAGTAAGTCAGAAAGAGAAAAACAAATACCCTATGCTAACACATGTGTATGGAATCTAAAAAAAAAAAAAAAAATAGTTCTGAAGAACCTAAGAGCAGGACAGGAATAAAGATGCATACATAGAGAACGGACTTGAGGACACGGGGAGGGGCAAGCATAAGCTGGGATGAAGTGAGAGAGTAGCATTGACGTATATACACTACCAAGTGTAAAATAGGTAGCTAGTGGGAAGCCACTGCATAGCACAGGGAGATCAGCTCAGTGCTTTGTGACCACCTAGATGGGTGGGATAGGGAGGGTGGGAGGGAGACCCAAGAGGGAGGGGATATGGGGATATATGTATACGTATAGCAGATTCATTTTGTTATACAACAGAAACTAACACAACAATTTAAAGCAATTATACACCAATAAAGATGTTAAAAATGAAAAACAAAAAAGTTGAAGTTTTGCACATAGAACTGGTAATATGCACTTTTCTACTCTGCCTAAACCCAAAAAACCCAGCTGGGGAAATGTCCTGGATAGTGATGAAGCTTTACTGCTCACACACATCCCACCAAATATAATAATGAATCAATGTACTTGTAAAATCACCAGTTATCATGTTAATGAAAACTTGGGAGTCATGGGATCTTGTCAAGAGCAAAGTAAATCAGTGAAAAGTTGCAGTAGATGTGTTCTGTCTACAATGTACAGCTTACAGGGCTTTGTGAGATTTGAAAGGAGAACATTTTGTTCTGAGTATTAAGTTACTTAAATTCTAAAGTGGAGCTATATGACTTTTTAAAAAATATTTTCTTTGTTAAGTTGGGTGGGGTTCCACCTGAAATCAAATACGCATGCAATGGATGTGAATATTACTTGCATGAAGTGTGGACAGCTGTACATCAGCCAAAAATTGATGAATAAATCCCCCGTCCTTGATTGCTCCAACTTGAATTTATATCTTCCTTGGTGAACTCTTGTAAATGTATTTGTAACATCTCTATGACACTTCTAACCCAATGTGTGTATTTGTCTTACTGCCACAAATACGTAGGATATTCATGGAGGATAGAAAGCATATCTCATCTGTCTTTGGGCTCTAGGAAGCTCCAACAAATCTTTAAGCAAAGATAGCTGTCCTTCAAATGAACACACTCTACTGGGGTCCTTAAAAATATAAGAATGAGGTAGATTTATCTCTGTTTCAGCATAGATAGAAAATATACAGGGAAAAGGATAGATAAGAACACTTTTTCCAATGTGCAAAGTGACTGGTCACTCTAAAATTTGGAATTTGATACAAAAAGTAGAAACCAAAATGCAGAGTGTAAATGTTCAGTTAGATGTTTGTCATCCATGGAAAAGAAGTGTGTACTTTTCCATTTTACCACTAGTGTACATTCTTTTAAAAAAATGACCTCGATGCTAATTTTGTGTTAGTAATGAAAACAAAATACCTGTAGAATGTTATAATTCCAGCTAACAGTTTTTTTTTTTTTTCACTTCCCAAACTAAGTTCTTAGAAAATAATAGGCCTTAACAGTTTCAGGGGAAAGAAGAGTATCTTCTTGTCTCCTGTCCCCAAAGACACCTGCTGAGCAATTTATCACAGTTCAAAGAGCATGGCTATACTATCTCATATTAAATGCAAGAGTCTTATCTAAAGTATGACCCCTTGTGTGTTTAGTGAATTTGGTTTGAAAAACCACATATTTATTCAGATCTTTGTTTTAGTGTTAATCCCCTGTCTGACAGCATCTCAGATCTCTTGGTTAAACATTCCTCTGCAAATGCCACCTCATACTAATTAAAGTGAAAGATTTCAGCCACTGTTTATTTATTAATTCAACCAAGACTTCATGTAAATAAAAAAGGATACAAGAGGGAAAAATCATATATTTGACTTGCAAATTACATCTGTAGAGTATCAACTTTGTTTCTCAAAATTAATGGTTTGTAACGCAGCTAGTTATTTCCTCTTAGCTTGCATTGTGTATTATGACCCAATTATAAGCAAATAGTAACTTCGATGTAATTACAAATATAATACAGATAACAAAATAGAAAATTCCATTTGGATTAAAGAAAAGCTTTTCATTCAGTTTGAGGATACTGAATGCAGAAAATTTATAATGAAGTGATTGCTTTCATTTGGATGAAATATACAGTTATCTCTATGAGAAAAGTGGAGATAAAAAGATTGCTGTGTCCCGCTTAATATCTTTAAATTTTCCAGAGATCTTTTATTAAAATGAAGAGCAATGAGTTTGGGGTTCTTGACTATATCCCTACTCCCTGATACAGAATACCATTTGAACTAATATACCAAGTTTAGAAATATAAGTAATCAATATCTACTCCCCTTTTTATAAAATCATAATAACACAGTTGTTACCTACTACAGCAAAATATATACACTGTTTCATTATAAGTATTATACTCAAGTTATATTCCAGGGGCAAGAATGGAGAACATTAATGAAAAGAGTCAGCAACAAGTACTTCCAAAGCCAGAAGATTTAATACATTCTCTGTATCTTGTTTGGAAATTTCTAGTTTTAAAGTATCTCAGTTGACTCCACTACTGCTGAAGTTGGCCTTTAATATTTACTGATCAGAACCTTTTCTCTCACTATTAATGTGAGAAATTTTCCCTAACTGCTGATATCCTAAAATTGTGGTTGATTAGAATGTACCTAATTTTTTTTACGTATTTCAACAGGATAATTGTGAAATTTTAGTGAAGATGTTTTGCTAAGATAAACCAAAGAGGTCAATTTTTTCCACCACTTGCTGCTATTATTTAATGTTTAGAGACTAAAATCTTCATTTCTACATGTGGATTTACAGAGGTGAAATTCTCTTATTTCCCTTTCTATGCCTTCATAGTAAGAATGTGCCTTTAGGGAAAAGGGTCAGCCCTTCCTAGACTTGGCTTAAGGTAGCAATTCATCAATCCAGACATATTATAGAGAACACAGGAGAACAGAATAGATAGAATATGTGCATCCCCCTTCCTTCATGAGTTAATGCCCCTGTTTGAGGAATTGATGTCACGCTAATACACTCTAAATCAAGTATTAGGGTGTTCTGAGAGTTTAAATGAGAAACCCTGGCAAGCCTGCTGCAGTATTCATTGTTAGTAACACCCCATGATTTGGAAGAAAAGTACCCCACGAAGTGCATTAGAAGAACCGAATGACGGGTTCTGCAGATGAACTGCAACAAAACAAATAGAACTTCCATGTTAGATAAACCCCATATACAAAAAAGAATTGGGCTGACATTAGGGAAGAGGGAAGTATTGTTTAAACTTTCTGTGCTTTGTCTTCTAACGTCTTCTCTAAGGCCTAACAGCTCTCTAATACATCTATAAAAAAATTTATTTCAAATGTTTTCTGATACGACTAAACTCTTTGTTATGCTACATATTTTCTCTCTTGCACAGCCTCTCTAGAGGCATTATCTGAAAGGGAGATTGCACTTGAGTAGTAAAAAGGGAGTTTTTACTACTTGACTAGTAATACTTTTATTTTACAAATATGTCCAGGGCATGTGCTACATGTCAGGCACTGGTCTAAGGGTTTTACAAATGTCACTCATTTAGTCTTCATAACGCCTTATGAAAACAGTACTATTATTATCCATCATTTTCCAAGTGAGGAAATTGAAGGCCAGGGACTTAATGTTATAATCAAACATCTGATAATGTTATTATTAAATACCATATTTATCAGCTGGTAGGTGGTAAATTTGGTATTTGAAGACAGGCTTCAATACTATTTTCCTCTAGCTTAAGTAAAATGTGATCATTATAGAAAAGTGTCCAAATGGAAAACAATACATGAAGAATCTTAGTCTGATTTATATTTAAATATTATTAATTAAAAGTAATGTAAATGGCTACAAATCTAAATTAGATAGGAATTTTTTTATCCTTCTTACTCCTATTAAAACATAAATTTGAAAATTTATTTGCAAATGAACAGAACCTAAAAATTAATAACATTCAAATTAACAGCATTAATTTTATATGCTGGACTGAGATGGATTTTACAGAAAAATATATTATGTCAAGCCTTGTATTACATTTAACATTTATAATCACTGAAATCAATAACATAAATATAGACAATATTTTGTTATCAGAATGGAATTATTAATGTGAAAATTTGTTTTTTTAATTCAGAATAATTAGACCTCATATTTATTCAGAACAATACTAAGTGAGCAATTCTCAAAATTCATTTGTAATTAGACTTTGAGAACTATAAAGAGTGTTAGCCATATCTGGCGATGTTCCCACATTGGAAAGATGGAAAAACCTTAGAAATAGATGGAGAGAATAACACCATCCTTATGATAATTACTTCAATACTTCTATTTATCTTTTTAAGCCTTCCCTGGACAACAAAGTAGCCACCCAAGTTTCTGGACATTAATCCAATTATAAAATTTTTCCTTTCCTTATTTTACTAAACCCAAAGGCTTAAAATCTGAAGATGCAATGATTCCTATGTTCTTATAGTAGCTGCATTGATTATAATTTACACCTGGCAAATTAGATGTGTCCTAGTTGCTTTACGATCCCTAAATAATAAAGGACATGTTCTGTTTTAATTTTGACTCCAAAATGTGTTTTTAACTTATCTGATAATTGAATTTCTTGGAAAATTGAAGACACTTCTGTTTCTCTGTGCATATATTTATAAGATCAGGGGTACCCTGCTGTGTTTGATTATTCTATTTTACAGCTCCTATAATTCAGAGAGAAAAGTTATTTTCATAAATTGGTAAATTCTGGGAAATGAAAATTAAATAAGTCAAAGTTTACCTCATAACATAACACTTGTGAACTGTGTTTGCTTCTATCATTTTGTGTACCTTTTACACTAAAAAATATTTAACATTATAAAAAGCAAAATGTGGTTCAGAAAATATTTTGGTGTATACAAACCATATTAAGTTTTTTCTTAATTTCTACAATATTTGTGGTATGGTTCCCTTCCAATTGTTTGAATGTGAATCCATTCCATAGAAAGTAAACAGCAATACACCTATGGTGAATTCATTTGGTGCTGTTTAACATTTCCATTTCTTCTAATTGAGCTAACATCTGTTCTTCTGGAGAACCAGATGTGTAATAACTCACTTGATATCTACTTTTTCTGTTACTATAGCAGGACTTTTTAATAAGGTCAATAAATCCAAATGTCCAATTCCAGATGAAATTGCAAAATGTAATATTGCCTCACAATAGATGCATTTTTATTCTGTAAGAGAACTATAGAAAAATTTATAATTCTTTATGGTACAACCCCAAGCACAGCCCAATTATAGAAGCGATATATTTACTAACTAATTGATAGCATCAGATTTTTAACATTCTTTCATGACAAACAAGTGTCCCTGTTAAACTCATTAATTACAGTTGCCTGTGGAAAAATATATTTCTATAAAAAAAGACAAACAAGAGGTAAATGGGCATGATGTTATATCACTGAAAATGAACCAAACTGATTTTACATATACGTCATTATTTTTATGATGTTTTATAAGCAATATGTTATTGATATGCTTATTCTTAAAATCAAATCCATGCCCCACCATGGTTATCTACTAACTACCTATACAGCCTCACCTTGTACCACACTCCTGTCATCCCCCACCCTCAGCCAAACTGCCTCACTCTGTGATACAAACACACAACGGTTTTGTTGGCCTTAACACCTTTACTTGGGCATTTCCCTTTGAATGACTGACCCCTTATTTCATTCAAATCTCACTGTTAAATGTCATGTCTTTAAAAGACTCCCTTAACCTTCCAGTGATTCTACTGAGTCTTTGTAGCACTTAGCACTGTCTGACATTTTTCTTGATTTCTTATTCTTAGTTTATTTCTAACTCTCCAATAGAATATACATACTGTAGCGACTAAACTTCTCTGTCTTACTTGCAGCTGTATTACTGTATCCTGAATAATATCTGACAGTCTTACTGTGTATATGTTTGACAGAGGCCAATTCATGAAAGAACCCATGGGTCACTGTAAGGAAATTAAAGTTTACAATAAGGACACAATGAAGTTTACAACAGAAATATCAGACATGCCCTTTCCCAGGACATTTTTTTTATGGCTGAATTGGTCTCATTATTCACTTCTCAGTTCAAAAGAGTCCTTTCCTAACCACCACATTCAAATAGATTCACTCTTATTATTCTTGATCATGGCACACAATTTATTTCCTGCATGGCAACATATTATGGACTGATTGTATTAGTTTATTTACTTTACTTTTTTTTCTTCTTTTCCTACTGTAAGGCGCAGTCCATAAGAGCAGTTATCCTGTTTGTCTTGTTCACAGTCATATACTTTGGTACATAATCCAGCGCCCGGTACATGGTGCTTGAAAATATTGGCAGAGTCAGTGAATAATGGATGTAAGATGTATTTTCCAGGCTACATCTACAGGCTATATGTAATCAGTTTGGTGTCAATTCTAATAGGTGTGAAGGAAAAAGAGACAGAGAGAGAAAACTAAAAGATGAATTCCATTTTCTGCCATGGGCAATTTGGGGTAATTAGCTTAAGGAAGGTACCACTTACTAAGAAAACTCAGTGGTGGGGGGGGGAGGGTTAGAGGTAGAAGATATATGTGAAGGGAATGAAGACATAGTATTTATTTTTGAATATATGTGAAGGGAATGAAGACACAGTATTTATTTTTGAAGTTTATAAGGCATCCTAGTGGATAATCTAAGTAGGCAGTTGGACATATAGGTTGGAAACTCAGTAGATAGTTCTAGGCTAAGATTTTGTGTTTGTGAACATATAGCAGGTAATGAAAACCATGAGAACTAGCCTAAAGAAAGACTGTAAATGTTTACAAAGGGAAAATGATACCAGGATTTGCCTTTTAGTTTTCAAAACTATTGAGATTTGAGGGAGGACCCTGACTGGCTGTGTCAGAAAAAAAAAAAGACTGATAAAGTAGGAAAAATAAGCAGGAAGTCAAAAGAGGAGAGCATTTGAGAAAGCGGAAGTGGTCAGCACTTTTTATAAAAAAGTCATTTTAAGAGGACTGATGAAATATAGCATGAATCTGGCACACACAAAAATTATTTTTAATCACAATTTAAAGGGTTTAAGACTATTTATAATCTAGCCTGTGTTAATTTTCTCTACTTGGTGATGAACAATAAAGAAATATTCCAAAATCAATCTGTAACTGGTTAATAGAATGACCTTAGGCAAATTCCTCTGGCTAGTCCAAGATCAGATAGACAGCAGGAACTCCATTTTACATGATTAATTCACCCAATAGCCATTAGTTTCATTATCCACTCAAATGAGGGGTTACCCAGATGATCACTAAGACTCCTTCAAGTTTTCTATTACATATTCTAAAGGGAAAACAATTTCCTACTATTTGACCAAAAGAATGATTGTAGTTGTGTTTTCTTCTTTAGTTTCTCCTAACATTAATACTTACAAATTACTTCTGTCTTTCTTGCTTTTAACAGACAAATTTAGTAACTGTAGTTACAGGACAAACAGTTTTCCAATTTTCACCAATATATTTAATCCAAAGCAGAACAAAGAAAGGGAATTTAGAAGGATAATAGGTATAAGAAAGAAAATAATAGCTAGTTATAATAGTGATCATTTACCCAAAGCCTAGAAAGATACTTATATATAGAAGAGACAAAAGCAAACCCAGGACTGTTTTATAATCTTTATGAAAATTTGAAAGGGCATCTGGATCCACGATTACCATCAATTGTTATGAATTTTTCTTTCCCTGTGCAGTTGACGGGCTCTCTATAAAGGGTATACATTATTTTCAAGCTTCACTAAAGAACCACAAGACTTCTAACCAAGCAGATCTTGGGAATCACTAAGAGAGATAAATAACCAGATTTGAATTGAGATCCAAGTTTCAGATACTCTAATGACTGCAATTATGACTAAATTACTCAGCTCCACTGATTCTTAGATAGGCAACAGGCCTCCCTCAAGTTTCCCGAAGCATACAAAATTCAGAAACCATTTTATGTACACCAGAGAAGCAAAGATGCGTGAATAATAAAAACATTCATTTTCATATAACAAAAGGATTCATTTAGTAATCAGGGGAAAATGTGTAAGACTAAATTGGAAAACAGAACCAAGTTTTCTACATCACAGGTATATTTTTTTTCCTAAATATCTTCCACATATTTTCTGAATTTTCATGTACTTTTTCACTTTTAAAACTTATATTTCCAAATTCTGTTCTCTTCATCTGTAGTTTTTTAAACTACCCATATATTCAATTGATGAAGACAAGTAGTAATTATATATAATTCTCAGAAACAAGGCACTTTAGTAAAATTTATGAGGATATGTTTTCAGTAAGTTAATTGAAAAAAAAAATTCATTCCTAAACCAAGAGAAGAAAAAGTTCTTAAATCAAATTTTCCTAAAATTTTCACCAAAATAAAATTAAGGTTTATATTAAAATATTTGTAAAACACAGATCAAACAAAATAGAGGTTAATCAAGATATATATGGGCCCAGGCATCTAACTTAGTTCTTGCCATGTAATGATGGACAGCTTGGGAAAGTCACTTAATTTTCTGAAACTCAGCTTCCTTTTCTCTCTAAAACAGAGTAGAAATATCTCTCGGGACTGGATGAGAGTTTAGTATAATCAATGGAATAGTGTTTTGGACTGTATAAAATGCTCTTCTAAATCAAGGTAGCAAAATATTGTCTGGCTGAAATCATGGGCTTTGGAGTTAGAGGAACTGTGCATAGTTCTGACCTCAAAAACAGCATTCCCTTGAGGAAAGTTACTCTGACTCTATGAGCCTCTTTTTTAAACCTATACAATATTGACATAATATCTAACCCAGGAGATTACCGTGATTATTGAATAAGAGCAGCCGTTATCATCGTTTCTGGGTCAATACATGAAAGCTATTAATGGGGTAAAATTCTTCTTCTTTTCTGTCTGTGAATTCTGTGATCCACAGAAAGTTCCTGAATATAGCTCACAAAAAAAGTGAAGGCAAAAAGATAATTTAGAAGTATGCCTGGCATAATTAAAAAAAAACTGGTTACAAGAATATTTTTTGTTTGATCATTAACCCTAATCCTGAAAAGATAACTAAAAGGAAAATTGCACTGACAACTAATTATAAAGGTTTATTTTGATCAGCCTCGACACAATAAGTTACAAACGTGGAGTGTTTTTATTTTTCCTAATGACTAATATCAAGTTTTTTTTGAAGTTGCCATCACCTGAGTATTAGTGGGATGGGGTGATACAGAGGGTGCAAAGGTACCAGTTAATAGCTTTTCAACTCATTTAACAATTTGTATGATAACACTGCATATTTTAGGTATAATTAAAGTCTCAGTGGCTGTACAGTTCAAAGTTCCTCTCTCTAATAACTCCAGAAGACCTCTGCACAGCTGCCATGACCTGCCTGCAGAAGGAATAATGTGTGCGCTCTGAACTCTGCATCTCACTTTTTCCCACCTGGTTGCATGTGCCAGAGATGCCTGAAGACGTGATGTGGAGAAATGCGTGCTTACTTGAGGAAGGCCTAGTTTGGCATGAACTAAGTGAATGCACAAAAGAAAGAGAGAAAAGACCTAAAACACAGACTTAGGACATTTCCCAAATTTGTATATTAGATTTAGTATAATTGTAAATCCTGATCCTTAGACTAGGTCATGGATTGAACTGTGTCCCCAGCAGATTCACATGTTGCATTCCTAATTCCCTGAACCTTAGAATGTGGCTTCATTTGGAGACAGGCCTTTCCATAGGTAACCAAGTTAAACTGGGTCATGAGAGTGGGTACTAACCATATGACTAATGTCCTAATAAAAAGGGGGAAATTTGGACACAGGAAAACACATAGAGGGAAAATGATGTGAAGAGACACAGAGAGAAGATAGCCATTTACAAGCCAGTAAAAGAGGCTTGAAACAGAGCTTCCCTCACAGCCTCAGAAGGAACCAAACTTGCTGACACTTTGATTTTCAACTTCTAGCCTCCAGAAGTGTGAGAAAATAAATTTCTGTTGTTTAGTCATCCAGTACGTTGTTACAGCAGCCCTCGCAAACTAATACAGTTTCCATCCCAGATCTACTAATATGGATTTCCAAGGCAGCAGCTCAGAAATTTGGTTTAAAAGAAATTACCAGATAATTTTGATATGAACAATGAGTTAAAAACACTGCTCAAAACTTTAGCATCTAGAGGATGGTAGGAAAAGAAGTAGACTAAAAACAAGGAAACAGAAAGGTAAAGTAGAATCAAAGAAAGGAGAATCAAGGAAACCAAGAGAAAAGAGAGTATGAAGAACGTAAAGGTCAAGAATAGCAAATCAAAAAAATTTTTTAACAAAGAAAACAGCAGACAAGGTGAATTGGCTTTAACCATTAAGAAATAGCAGCTTCAAGTTGCAAGTATGCAGAAGATTGTTGACCATAGTGCATCTCTTTTAGATTTATTTCTTTTGTGATTTTCTACTGAAACCAAATGGTGGATACATTTGGTTAACATAGAAAACTGATGCATTTAAGATACGTTAACTCTTCAGCAATCATATATTCGTGATGTTTAATTGCAACTCTCCTGTTGGGAAGAGTGAACAACAAATAAATTAGTAGATGAAGAAGTGGCTCCAAACAAGAACTGGCAACACTTCAGTTATATCCAGAGGATTTAGAACACTTTAAATATCCATTCAACCATTTTCTTTCATAAGAAGAATCATGCTGTTTTGGAGTAACTAAAAATAACACATCACTCTAATATTCTAAGGTATAAACTTTCCTCCAGAGGAAAAGGAAAAAAGCTGTTTTAGAATAAGGGACTCTCAGCTCCTCAGCATTATTCCAACTCTATTTGTTAGTTATGATAAGGCTGTGATCTTATGCTTACCATGCCTAACTTCTACCCTAGTTCATCATTAACTTAGCTAACCTTGTTACTGATGAAGAAAGCTATTGATGCATATCAAGATTGAAGCTTAGTTGTTCTATAGGCTTCATTCTTGTACATTACTCTCCAAGAATAGTTAACCAAAGATTAATGGCTCAGATAATCTTCCAACTGAAAGCAACTGACAGCTATTTGGAACCATGGGATTGAGACAATCATCTCGGAAAATAGAACACTACCCTACCACAACATGTAGCCCCTTTTTTCTCCCACTATATAATCTCCAAGCAAAATCTGCAGTAACGCAGAGTTGGTTCTATGGGACATGAGTCCACCTTCTCCCCAGGATGGCTGGTTTCCTCAATAAAATTATCTTTCCTTTTCTCCAACACTGGTCTCTCAGAGCAATAAGCAGATGAACCTGAAGTCAGTATCATAAGTATATTAGCTATTTAAGCCAGAAGAGCAAGAGAGTACAGGAGAAAACAAAGAAACTTTAAGAATAATAAGGAGTTAAGACCAGAGGGCAGACAGCAGAAGCAAGAAGAACTACAATCCTGCAGCCTGTGGAACAAAAACCACATTCACAGAAAGATAGACAACATGAAAAGGGAGAGGGCTATGTACCAGATGAAGGAACAAGACAAAACCCGAGAAAAAAAAATTAAATGAAATGGAGATAGACAATCTTCCAGAAAAAGAATTCAGAATAACGATACTGAAGAAGATCCAGGACCACGGAAAAAGAATGGAGGCAAAGATCGAGAAGATGCAAGAAATGTTTAACAAAGATCTAGAAGAATTAAAGAGCAAACAAACAGAGACGAACAATGCAATAACTGAAATGAAAACTACACTAGAAGGAATCAATAGCAGAATAACTGAGTCAGAAGGACGGAAAAGTGACCTGGAAAACAGAATGGTGGAATTCGCTGCTGTAGAACAGAAAGAAAGAAAAAAGAATGAAAAGAAATGAAGACAGCCTAAGGGACCTCTGGGACAACATTAAACACAACAAAATTCGCATCATAGGGGTCCCAGAGGAGAAGAGAGAGAGAAAGGACACGAGAAAATATTTGACGAGATTATGGTCGAAAACTTCCTTAACGTGGGAAAGGAAATAGCCACCCAACTCCAGGAAGCGCAGCGAGTCCCATACAGGATAAACACAAGGAGAAACACACCAAGACACATAGTAATCAAACTGGCAAAAATTAAAGACAAAGAAAAATTATTGAAAGCAGCAAGTGAAATATGACAAATACCATACAAGGGAACTCCCATCAGGTTAACAGCTGATTTCTCAGCAGAAACTCTACAAGCAAGAAAGGAGTGGCATGATATACTTAAAGTGAAGAAAGGGAAGAACCTACAACCTAGATTACTCTACCCAGCAAGAATCTCATTCAGATTCGATAGAGAAGTGAAAAGCTTTACAGGGAATCAAAAGCTAAGAAAATTCAGCTCCACCAAACCAGCTCTACAACAAATGCTAAAGGAACTTCTCTAGGGAGGAAACACAAGAGAAGAAAAGGACCTAAAAAAAACCCCAAAACAATTAAGAAAATGGTAATAGGAACATACATATCGATAATTACCTTAAACGTGAATGGATTAAATGCTCCAACCAAAAGACACACGCTTGCTGAATGGATACAAAAACAAGACCCATATATAGGCTGTCTACAAGAGATGCACTTCAGACCTAGGGACACATACAGACTGAAAGTGAGGGGATGGAAAAAGATATTCCATGCAGATGGAAATCAAAAGAAAGCTGAAATAGCAATACTCATATCAGATAACATAGACTTTCAAATAAAGAGTGTTACAAGAGACAAGGAAGGACACTACGTAATGAACAAGGGATCAATGCAAGAAGAAGATATAACAATTATAAATATATATGAACCCAACATAGCAGCACCTCAATACATACATAATAGCACTAATACATAATACATAATACATAATACATAACAGCACTAAAAGAGGAAATTGACAGTAACACAATAATAGTGGGGGACTTTAACACCTCACTTACACCAATGGACAGATCATCCAAACAGAAAATTAATAAAAACACAGGCTTTAAATGACACAATAGACCAGATAGATGTAATTGATATTTATAGGATATTCCATCTAAAAACAGCAGATTACACTTTCTTCTCAAGTGCACACAGAACATTCTCCAGGATAGATCACATCTTGGGTCACAAATCAAGCCTTAGTAAATTTAAGAAAACTGAAATCATATCAAGCATCTTTTCTGACCACAATGCTATGAGATTAGAAGTCAATTACAGGGAAAAAAACGTTAGAAACACAAACACATGGAGGCTTAACAATAGGTTACTAAATAACCAAGAGATCACTGAAAAAATCAAAGAGGAAATCAAAAAATACCTAGAGACAAATGACAATGAAAACACGATGATCCAAAACTTATGGGATGCAACAAAAGGAGTTCTAAGAGGGAATTTTATAGCAATACAAGTGTACCTCCAGAAATAAGAAACATCTCAAATAACAACCTAATGTTACACCTAAAGGAACTAGAGCAAGAAGAACAAACAAAACCCAACATTAGCAGATGGAAAGAAATCATAAAGATCAGAGCAAAAATAAATGAAATAGAAAGGAAGAAAACAATGGCAAACAACAATTAAACTAAAAGCTGGTTCTTTGAGAAGATAAACAAAATTGATAAACCATTAGTCACACTCATCAAGAAAAAGAGTGAGAGGACTCAAATCAATTAAATTAGAAACGAAAAAGGAGAAGTTACATCAGACATGGCAGAAATTCAAAGCATCCTAAGAAACTACTACAAGCAATTCTATGTGAATAAAATGGACAACCTGGAAGAAATGGACAAATTCTTAGAAAGGTATAACCTTCCAAGACTGAACCAGGAAGAAACAGAAAATATGAACAGAACAATCACAAGTAATGAAATTGAAACTGTGACTAAAAATCTTCCAACAAACAAAAGTCCAGGACCAGATGGCTTCACAGGTGAATTCTATCAAACATTTAGCGAAGAGCTAACACCCAGCCTTTTCAAACTCTTCCAAAAAATTTCAGAGGAAGGAACACTCCCAAACTCATTCTATGAGGCCACCATCACCCTGATACCAAAACCAGACAAAGATACTACAAAAAAATGAAAATTAAAGACCAATATCACTGATGACTATAGATGCAAAAATCCTCAACAAAATACTAGCAAACAGAATCCAAAAACACATTAAAAGGATCATACACCATGATCAAGTGGGATTTACCCCAGAGATGCAAGGATTCTCCAATATACACAAATCAATCAAGGTGATACACCATATTAACAAATTGAAGAAGAAAAACCATATGATCATCTCAATAGATGCAGAAAAAGCTTTTGACAAAATTCAATACCCATTTATGATAAAAACTCTCCAGAAACTGGGCATAGAGGGAACCTACTTCAACATAACAAAGGCCATATATGACAAAGCCACAGCAAACATCATTCTCAATGGTAAAAAACTGAAAGTATTTCCTCTATGATGAGAAACAAGACAAGCATGTCCACTCTCACAACTATTATGAAAAATGGTTTTGGAAGTTCTAGCCACAGCAGTTAGGGAAGAAGAAGAAATAAAATAATACACATTGGAAAAGAAGAAGTAAAACTGTCACTGTTTGCAGATGACATGGTACCATACATAGAGAATCCTAAAAGATGTCACCAGAAAACTGCTAGAGCTCAACAATGAATTTGGTAAAGTTGCAGGATACAAATTTAATGCATAGAAATCTCTTGCATTCCTATACACAAATGCTGAAAAATCTGAAAGAGACATTAAGGAAACATTGTTATTTACCATTGCAAGAAAAAGAATAAAATGCCTAGTAATAAACCTACCTTGGGAGACAAGAGACCTGTATGCAGAAAACTATAAGACACTGATGAAAGAAATTAAAGATGATACCAACAGATGGAGAGATATGCCATATTCTTGGACTGGAAGAATCACTATTGTGAAAATGAGTATACTATCCAAAGCGTTAAACAGATTCAATGCAATCCGTATCAAATTACCAATGGCATTTTTTACAGAACTAGAACAAAAAAATCTTAAAATGTGTGGAGAACAAAAGACCCTGGATAGCCAAAGAGTCTTGAGGGACAAAAACGGAGCTGGAGGAATCAGACTCCCTGACTTCAGACTATACTACAAAGCTACAGTAATCAAGACAATATGGTACTGGCAAAAACCAGAAAAATAGATCAATGGAACAGGATAGAAAGCCCAGAGATAAACCCACACACCTATGGTCAACTGATCTATGACAAAGGAGGCAAGGTTATACAGTGGAAAAAAGACAGTCTCTTCAATAAGTGGTGCTGGGAAAACTGGACAGCTACATGTAGAACAATGAAATTAGAACAGTCCCTAACATCATACACAAAAATAAACTCAAATGGATTAGATACCTAAATGTAAGACCAGACACTGTAAAACCCTTAGAGGAAAACACAGGAAGAACACTCTTTGACATAAATCACAGAAAGATATTTTTTGATCCACCTCCTAGAGTAATGGAAATAAAAACAAAAATAAACAAATGGGACCTAATGAAACTTAAAAGCTTTTGCACAGCAAAGGAAACCATAAACAAGACAAAAAGACAGCCCTCAGAATGGGAGTAAATATTTGCAAATGAATCATCGGACAAAGGATTAATCTCCAAAATATATACACAGCTCATGCAGCTCAATATTAGAAAAACAAGCAACCCAATCCAAAAATGGGCAAAAGACCTACATAGACATTTCTCCAAAGAAGACAAACAGAAGGCCAAGAAGCACATGAAAAGCTGCACAACATCACTAATTATTAGAGAAATGCAAATCAAAACTACAATGAGGTATCACTTCACACCAGTTATAATGGGCATCATCAGAAAATCTAGAAACAACAAATGCTGGAGAGGGTGTGGAGAAAAGGGAACCCTCTTGCACTGTTGGTGGGAATGTAAATTGATACAGCCACTATGGAGAACAGTATGGAGGTTCCTTAAAAAACTAAAAGGAGAACTACCATATTACCCAGCAATCCCACTACTGGGTGTATATCCAGAGAATACCATAATTCAAAAAGACACATATACCCCAATGTTCATTGCAGCACTATTTACAATAGCCAGGTCATGGAAGCAACCTACATGCCCATAGACAGACAAATGGATAAAGAAGATGTGGTACATATATAGAATGGAATATTACTCAGCCACAAAGAGGAACGGAATTGGGTCATTTGTAGAGATGTGGATGCATCTTGAGAGTCTCACAGAGAGTGAAGTAAGTCAGTAAGAGAAAACAATTTTCATATATTAATGCATACATGTGGAACCTAGAAAATGGTACAGATGAACTGGTTTGCAGATCATAAATTGAGATACTCATGTAGAGGAAAAACGTATGGACACCAAGGGGGAAAGTGGCGGGGGATGGTGGTGGTGGATTGAACTGGGAGATTGGGATTGACATGTATACACTGATGTGGATAAAATGGATGACTAATAAGAGAAAATAAACATTAAAAAATAAAAATAATAATAAGGAGTTAAAATAAAGAGCTGATCTTCTGGCAGATTGTAAAACTCTTCAGAGAAATAAAACCATATAGAATTGTAACACTAAGTTAAGGTTTGTTTAAATGCTGTAACAAAAGCTGATCATATATAAATTTTATAGAGTGAGAAAAAGAATGAGGGAAGGAGGGAAGGAAGGAAGGAAGGAAGGAAGGAAGGAAGAAAGGAAGGAAGGAAGGAAGGAAGGGAGAAAGGCATTGCTGTTCATTGGCTCTGTTTACAATGATTTTCTTTTTTCATTTTACATTTTTGTTTTCATAGGTTCTCATCTTTTGTCATGCAGATGCTTTATTGAACTCACTGAGTGATCTGGAGCTTGCCTAGATGAGGGAGGGCAACGAGAGCTCTTTTTTCCTCTGATTCACTTATTTCCCTATGTGCACATGTCAGCTGCAAGGTTCTGAGTGATCCACTGATTTAAATGAACCTTTCATCAACTAAAGAGATAAGTGCATGGAAAAAGAATTCAGCGTGAAAGAATAAAATGAAGAATCCCGTGAGGATAAACAGCTACTGGGGTGCCTAAGGCATATGAAACATTGAATTCAGAGTTTTTAAAGCTTCTCTTGAGGTCATCTGGAACTATTTATGTGGGAACAGTTTTATTGGTGAAGCACTCATTAAATATTTTCTGCCTAAGATGATTTGTATTTCACACAGCTGTTTTAAACATTTTAATATACGGTATATGGATACATTTCAAAGGAGATTAACTTAAGTTTCCATAAAGCACTGGAAGTGAGTTAAATAAATTTAAGTAATAATAATGATGATATCCCACTTTTCAAGCATAAAAAGAGGAAAACATCATAGTTTTTACACACTTTTCCCTTTTCTTTCAATTTACATTTTTAAGATATGTTATTGACTTTTTATATCAAGAGGGTCCCACTTGATACCCAATTCAATAATTATACTATTACAATATTCTGAAAGTAAAATATTATACTCAGAAATATATGTTAGGAGATAAATAAATAAATAAATAAAGCCCCTTTCCTTCATTGTCTTCTCTGAATAAGTAGTAACCAATTTTAAGAGTTAGTCTTTTTGGGAAAAACAATCATTTCTTAAAGTTGCTTAGGGCTTCCCTGCTGGTGCAGTGTCTGAGAGTCCGCCTGCCGATGCAGGGGACACGGGTTCGTGCCCCGGTCTGGGAGGATCCCACATGCCGTGGAGCGGCTGGGCCCGTGAGCCATGGCCGCTGAGCCTGCGCGTCCGGAGCCTGTGCTCGGCAACGGGAGAGGCCACAACAGTGAGAGGCCCGCGTACAACAACAACAACAAAAAAGTTGCTTAAATATCTAGCATAAAATCATGTTGTCTGGTAGCAAACAATTGTACTTAAAAATTATATCTGTCTGAGCCATGGATATAATAAAGGGTGAGTTCATAATTCAGTCTAATAGATCTCATACATACTCATCTTTTAAGTGCCTTACATGAGGCTACTTTTGTGTCCATTAAATAGAAGCGCTATGGACATTTCCTCAGTGTTAATGTTGGAATATCAACCCTAGTCATTCAGCTCCACTTTATTACTGTTTTCCAGTCCGGATGGCTGTCAGCCTAAGTGTCTGAGCATGGCAGAACAAAAACAAAATTAAACAAAACAAAACACAACAAAAAAAACCCCATAATCCTACTGCTTATTTTTTTTTTTTTACCATTCCCCAATCCTATGAAGACAGCAACATGTATTTACAATATCTCATTTGCAAAGGCATAAGAGATGAAAGATGATATTCAACTTTGCAAACTACTAGAAACAGGATGATGCATGAGAAAATAAATGAAACCCTTGGATTCATATGGTATATGTTCTACAGATCTTTTTCAAGGAATTTTGGTCTAACGAGCATGTTGATATAAGCAATCTGTTTCCCAAGCTGTTCACATAGAGAATAAAGACCCCAGGCACAAAAAGATGGAGAAACGCTTTTTCTCAACCACTGAAACTGAGAAACTAAGAGTGTATACATATAGACTTGTTTCCTAATTATCATATATTTTTATTAAAACAAACATATTTTAGGCTAGGATTTCTCATTTTTGTACACTACTTTCCAGATTGATGGCAGATGTATAATAGTAGTAATAATTCACATGGAATTTTAGAGTTTGCAACATATTTCAAGTATGTCATCAATGTTACTTCATTCTGAGACTGATCAGTTCTGTCCAAGGAAATATTTCTCTAAAATTTCATTTTGAGTGTTTCAAATATATATATACTTTTATCTTGGACAGTTAAATGTAATGAAACTGTTAACTGGTTATCAAGATCTCATTCTAATTTCAAGTAAAAGCATCCCCTCCTATGAAAACAGTATAATTGACCATTCAGCAGATCACACTTCAGTGATCAAATATCCATATGAAATAACAGAACAAATACTTTGTAGACGAAAGTTGATAAGGTAATAAGAGGTTCAGATGCTTTATTATTTTAACGTTATTAAGACTGAGAGAGCTGAGATGTTCATAGAGATGGCAGGGAGATGGCTCAAAGGTGTGCAAGCCCAGAGTAGCTGTCCTGGCCTCCCTCAGTGTAATGGCAGACCCAGAGAACCCCAGGCTGAGGAGCCACCACCCACCACTCAGCAACTCCATAGACCTTTCTTTGTGGGCAAAGCACAAAAGGGACTTGCCTCTCACAAAAGCATATTGAAATTAATAGAATACATTTATATGTATTGCATAATCTTCTGTGCCCCAGTGGGATTCATTGTCTAGGTCAAGGCTGTCCATTATATCTTTTTATACTACTGGAAGTATTCTGTATGTACACTCATAAACCTCAGCTGCACATGGCTACTGAGTACTTGAGATGTGACTGAGAAACTAATTTTTTAAAATTTTATGTTATTTATGTAATTTAAATGACCACATGTACTTAGTGCCTACTGTATTGGACAGTGCAGTTCTAGGCATTTCTTTCAGTCACCCAACTTAGATGGCCTATGCAAATTCTTATCATTATATGATAATAAGCAAAACAAGCTTAAATATACATTTTTGCTTAAGTACACACTTTTGATAATTCATTTGAATTACATTTATGTATCTTCATCATCTTTATGAAAATGGATAAAATAGAATGGCCTGGGGTGAAAAAAATATTACAAGTATCTGCTTTTAAATTAATTCAAAATAACTTTTGGGTCACTGATGAAAGCTTTCATATACTCTAAAGAGGAAAAGGACTCAGTGAATGCCTTTTATCAATAAACATTTTTAAAAGTTTATAAATCCAGTGTGCATTTATTAAAGCTTTAAATTATACATAGTAAGATTGGTGAACTCCTTGGAGAAAAAAATCAGCAGATAAAGGAAGGTAATTTGAGCAGCTAGTTTGTTAAATCATACTTTTCTAATTCATGGCAATACTTGACCACACTCCCACCCCCAATTCCTTCTTTCTAAAACTTTACTCCTTCTAATAACATATTACTCTGTATTTATATTAAAGAAATGACTGAATATCGGAGGTAATAACTGAATCAAATGAATGACGTTAGAGAAATGCTGTTGAATAACATATTCACTTCAAGGAAGTATCAGGAATATGAACATTAGTTTATATGTTTCCCTTGAGTTTTCTGAAGGTGGACACATTTGCATATATTTGTATGATAAAGATTTATTTTTTTTTATTTCCCTTGTGCATTAGCAGTATTAGATGCTTACATAACTTTTTCTCCTATTATTGTTTTGACTCTCATTTTATGTTCCTTCAGTGAGGTCATTCTTTGAGTTCTCAATCTGAGTAGGGAAAATAGGGTTTGATATATGTCTTGGTGCAGTGAATAACATACTGAAGTAAAACTGTCACAATGTAGTGGATACATGTTTTTCATTCTGAAGGTTGTTAAATTGCTAGCACCATAATTGTCTGAATCTATGATAATAATCAAAATAGATGTGGTGAAAAGGTACCAAATGTATAGCATAATGGTTAAGAGCTCAGGTGTGACTAAGTTCAAAGTGTTTCACTAATTATTTCCTTTAAAGACCTGTCATCTTCTAAGTGGGAACAAATAATATCTTCCTTAAAGCTTTCTGTGAGAATTGACAAGGTATTTTGAATCAATACTTAGCATACTGCCTGACACATAGCTAACTTTTGGAGATACTTATAAACTGTATTATTTTAATTTTTCACTCCAGCTTTTTAAAGTAATATAGGTATATGTAAGAATTAACACTAAAATATTTTCATTTGTAGTACAGAAATACTCTGTTTATAGTCATCATAAAAAATCTATTTTTGTTATCATTTATAGGTTTCAGAAATTTTAAGAAACCAGACCAATATGAAGCCCAACAGAGAAAACAGATTATAAAATGATGAGAATCTAAATGTAATGTGTAAAGTTTGCAGGATGGAATTTTCCCCTTAGGCACAATATGTTACTTGTTTTTGTTCCACATAAAAGTGGTTTTCATTAATATTAAAATACACAACAGAACTCATGGTTACCTTAAGCTCTCCTGGTATTTTGATTTACCTCACTGAATCAATTTCCTGCAGAAGCCAACCCACAATGTTATACTTCAAAGTCATATCCCTCAAATCTATAAAATAATTCTTAGTATCAAAGTAATTAAAATGGTTCATTGTTTCACTGACAAGGAGAAAAATATTACAATTTGGTTCTTAACATACAATTTCTTCATTGTTATTTTTTTGTAAACATGTAGCCTCAAGTCAAGGTAAAATTGCTATCATTTTAACAGAAGGCAAAAAAGTCAATTGAATACATTACAGTAAGGAAGACTAAAGTAGAAAAACAGCTGATTAAAGAATAAACTCATTTTTTTTAATTGAGAGAGAAGGAAAAATAATCACATGACCTTAAGATTTTCCAAACTGTAGGTTTCAACCCACTTGGGAGGATTGAAATAAATTTAATGAATCTTAACTAAAACATTTCTCATGAAATAAAATGAAATAAAATGAAGTAAAATAAAATGGAGAGTATCAGGGAGCATCACAATACTGTTTCGTGAGAGTTTTGTCTCAGCTGTGTGTGTGTGTGTGTGTGTGTGCGCGCGCGTGCGTGTGTGTGTGTCTGTGCATGTGTGTGTGTGTGTGTGTGTGTGTGTGTACTGGATCATGAGGAAAAATGTGCTTCTTATTGGGAATCATTATCAAAAATTTGAAAAAAAAACCTAAACTCTACTAAGCAATTTAAAATACTGGGCTACAGAGAGTAACAGAAAAATAAAAACAAGAAAGTTGTGAATGACTGACATTAATAGTAATGTCAAATTATTTTATTATTTCTCAAGATAAGCTTTTGAGACAGATTTGAGTCACTGAGTTTTCACTGTAGTTTCAATTATAAAATAGAGCATGAGACAGATTTTTTTTTTTACTCTCTTTAAGTTTCCTTTGTGAGTAAAACAAAATAGCTTCAAAATAGTCTCAGAGACTATCAGTAGAAAATCTAGTCACTCAGTGATTCAGATAATGTGTCTGGCTTGACCATCAATGGATAGTGATTATTAGGACAACCAGAATCATATCTTTTCAAAGTTTCTGTGAGTAGAAAAGTTTAAGTTACACATCACCTACACATACCTAATGGAAATCAAGGTGGTGGAGCTGTGCCCATAAAGTTAAATTGTTAAACAGCAGGTGAATCCCAGCACATGAAAAACAAATACATTCTCTAGGCACAAATTAGATATAACATGATAGTAATTGCAAAAATTTTAAAGGGCAAAATGGTTGCATTTCCTCATGTATGATATGAACATGTATTTAGTCACATTAATAATGCAACATAAAAATATTTCTCGGATTTGAAAATCTCTTTTATTCTTTCCAAATTTACAACACTTTAGGAACACAGAAAACTTCAGCCACAGAACATATATTTTTCTAATTTGCCTGTGGCTTTGATGATAATTAGAAGACTACCATGCAGCCTTATCTACCACTGAACACTAACTCCAGCCTACTGCCCATTAGGAATTTCCCATTTACTTTCTTTCACTCCTGCCTGGGATAAACTTTCAACATCTCTGTCAATGTTTTCCTTATTTTTGAGGTCTAATTTAAATTACTCATTCATTTCTTTCTCCCAGAGATCTTTATTTTTCTTCACAATAGACTTTTTTTTCTGTGTGGTTACATTTCTTTTCCAATTACAGATAATTAGTTCCTTGAAGGCAAGATTATCATAATCACCTTTACCTGGTATAATGCCTTGAACATATTTGATAGTCTATGTGGGTATCTGTGAGGATGAGTAAATGGATGAATGAGGGAATGAGTGGATGAATGAATAAATGAATGAATGAATAGTGAATAACACATACAGATCTATTAAATTGACTTTTGAAAAGGACACTATCAACTGTTTACCATTAATGCTTGCATTTAGAACCAATAATTTGAGTCACCCCACATCTGATTCCCTCTTGAATAGTAAATCACTGTAAAATGTCTGTCAATTCTTCATCAATAATCTAACCAATATCAGCATGCTGAGAATGGGGCGCTGGGCCACTTATTACTGTGGGATGTTGGTGTTAGTGGATTCCATGTGGTTTACTTATGATACCAACTTTGTCTTGACAGAGCAACATGCATTTCACCTTCTGTTGCCTTTCCGTAACATTCTAAGCATTGACATGAATAAACCACAAAGACTTCTGAAACTCAATTTGGAAATTATCTTAAAAACAAATGTCCAGTGTTGTCATAGTAACTAAATGATGCTGCAAAAGTCACTATGTCAAAATGAAGAACAGAAATGCTTAATATGTTTTCATTCATTTTTGGAAAACTGATTTATAACTGAAATTTTTAGATTGCATACATGTAGTTGCTTAGTAGGAAAGGATTCAAGTAGCATTGTAATTACTGAAAAGTTTCCAGAATACTGTTTTTACAATTTTATCTCCATTTACATCTTTCAAATGCCCTATATTCTAACAACAGATTAGACACAGTTTGTGTCTTGATGCCTTTATTGTGGAATGTTGTTTTACATTCTTAATCACTTATCATTCTCACATTCATTTTTCAAAAATTGGTTACAATTTTATAATTTATAAACATTTTTGGACACTCTTCTTCCTGGTCAAATTAATCAACCCTCATCTATATATCTATATTTTTCAATTAAATTTAAAGACAACAAATATATTTTAGTTCTTGGAAATAAATTATTCTTATTTTGTTTTGTATGTATAGTGTCAGGATATATAGTTCTATGTAATCTTTCTCTCTATGGAGATAAGAAAGAACAGTCTCATTGCTTTGATAAATTAGAAATGCTAATGCAAGTTAAAGCAGAAGTAAGAAAAATCATTTACCATTAAAAAATATTCAACCTTTTGAAAAGTCCAAGTACAAAGAAAAGATTTTTATAGCCTAGGATATAGAGAGTTGGGTTTATCTGATAAATCATTATTATTATAGTTTGGACTGGAAAAGAACTTTGAATGGTGTAGTGATTTTTTTAATTAAGTCTTTTAATTATTCTTATAGAAAATGAAAAATAGAAAGTGAAAAGTTATATCTTCTTTCACATTACCTTGGAGTGAGATTTTTATCAGTTCTCCAAGCTAAGCAGAATCAAATCTGTTCATTAATTTCCTGGGAACTGACCAAAGAAAGGTTTCCTGTGTAGCTGGCAATGCAATTGATAGCAGGTACTTTTTATGCTGAGTCATCTTTCACATTTTAGTGAAGGATTCTGATACCATTGTCTCTAAAAGGAAACTATATCTTGGCTTAAGAATACTATATTCCCATGATACTTTCCACATGTCATGCAACATGATAGAACATGATACAGGTAGATTGTAATAAGTCACAGGTATATTATAGTTTGTAATACCCAGACCAGGGACTGGGAAAACTCTACAAAGTGATTCACTAAAAAACGCTGTAAGCAAAGAGAGATGACAACCTGTTAAAAAAAAAAAAAAAAAAAAGTGCAAGTGACTTACAGGAAGATGGGGGAAAAAAAAGAAACAGAACAGAGAACAAATAATTTACCAGACTTAAGCCCTAACATATCACTAATTACTGTAAATGTAAATTGTCTAAATACTCCCCAAAAGCCACAGATTAGAAGAGTAGATGAAGGGTCAGGACTAGACTATATGCTGTTTACATGAAACTCACATCAACTTAGATGATATAGGTAGGTTGAAAGAAAAGATGGAAAAAAGATATAGCATGAAAACATGAATTTAAAAAAATCAGAAGTAATCATATTTATATAAAGAAAGTAGACTTCAGAGCAAAGAAAACTATTTGAAATAAAGAGGGACATTAAATAATGATAGAAGATTAATCCCAGGAACACATAATTATTGTAAATGTGTATGCACGAAACCATAGAGCCTCAAAATACTCAAAATGAAAACTGATAGAGATGAAAGGAAAAATAGACAAATTCACAATTAACACATGAGGAATTTAACATCTTCTCTAATAAATTGATATAACACCTACACAAGGATATAGAAGATCTGAACAACAAAATCAACCAAAAAGACCTAATTAACATGTTTAGAACACTCCAGTAAACAAGAGCAGAATATACAATTGTTTCAAGCACTTATGAAGTATTCACCAAAATAGATCATACTCTAGTCCATAAAACAATCTCAGCAAATATAAAAGAATCAACATCTTACAGATTATGTTGTCTGACCATAAAAGGGAGCAAAATAAAAATCAATACCAGAAAAACTGCAGGAAATTTTCTAAATATGTATGTGGAAATTTAACTACCCATTTCTAAAAAAACCCACAGGTCAAAGAGGAAGTCTTAAAGGAAATCTCTAAAAATACATAGAAGTGAATGAAAGTGAAAATACAACATATCAAAATGTATAGGACAACATATCGGAATGCACGTACTAAGAGGGAAATTTATAACAGTAAATGATTATATTAGAAAATAGAAAAGGTCTGAAATCAATAATCTAAGTTACTTCTCAAGAAACTAGAAACAAAAGAGCAACATATACCCAAAGAGAGAAAAATCAAGGAACTAATAAAGATGAGAGCAGAAATCGGTGTAATTAAAACAAGACAACAATAGATGAAAATCAATAAATCAAAATGCTGATCCTTTGAAATAATTTAAAAATCTTACAAGCCTCTCGCAAGACTGACAAGATGAAAAAGAGAGAAGACACAAGTGACCAATATCAGGAATTAAACAGGGTTTATCCCTACAGACTCTGCTGCCATTAAAAAGATAAGGGATTACTACAAATAACTTTGTACTCATAAAATTCAACAACCTAGGAAATACCACTCAGCAAAAGAAAAGAAAAAAATTGGATACAATAGATTCATGCAAAAATTTAGCTGAATTTCCAGAAGATTATACCAAGTGGAAAAAAAAAAGCCATTCCCAGATAGTTACATACTGCATTTATCGTACACGCTTAAAGTCACAAATCTGTAAAACTGGAGAACAGATTAGTGGTTGCTAGGGTTTAGAGAAAAGGTTGGAGGATGGGGGAAGGAGGGAGTTGTGGCTGTAAAGGGCAACATGAGGGATCCTTGCAGTGGTGGAAATGTTCTGTATCTTGACTGTATCAATCTCAGTATCCTGGTGGTGATATTATACTATCAGTTTTTGCAAGATGTTACCATTTGGAGAAACTGGATAAAGGATGCACCAATCTCTCTGTATCATTTCACTCATCTGCATGTGACCCTACAAATAGTTCATAATAAAAGTTTAACTTATGAATATGATTTGTTGATTAATACACTGAAATTCATTTATATTTGGTATGCTATGAGTCTATAAATGTGTGAGTATGTGACTATAAACACGTGGTTATGTACATCCCTACAAATGAAATGCAGAAGTTCTGCTTCCATTGAGCATGTAGTCACTTTAGTAGGTTCAGGGAAGTATAAACAAAAGCAAGAAGATTCTAAGAAAATAGCAATTAAACCAAGATTAGAAATGATCGATTAACAGCAGGGGCCACATGTAAGGAAAAGAAATCTAACAGTATTGTAAGATAATATATTAGCCAAAAGCCCTGAGAGAAAGTTGGTCAGCGCAGAATCTATTCAGATCTTCATTGATATAAAGCCTCTGGATGATGCAAATGACTTTAAGGAAATATTAGTTAAGGTGTAATGAGTAAGTAGTAGGCTCAGGTGGCAAACACTCTACATGAACTTTGGTGCCTTTGAGATGTGTGGATTGGAGGAATGGATTACAGAGTTTAGGGATGGGTTTGGTGAGTGGAAGAAGGAAGATCAGTGTGGCTATAAAGGGACAACGTGAGGGTTCCTTGTAAGAATGAAATTTTCTATACAGTCACTGTATATGATACAACAGAACTGATATCAGCTGAGGAATTAGAAATAGAGAAGAGGGGACAGAACAGGACCGAATGAGGTACAAGTCAATTGATTCTAGTACAGGTTTCTTATGAGGGAAGACACTTGTACTAATGATGACTGAGGAGAAAACGATCCTCACAGTACAATCTGAATCAAGTCCCTGCTGGTGTATTTCACTTGCTTATAGATTATTTACTTGTCTCTAGGGCAGAAGTTTGCAAACAATGTCCCATGAGCCAAAGCTAGGCCACTGCCTGTTTGAGAAAATAAAGTTTTATCGGCACACAGACTCCCTCACTTGTGTACACAGTGTATATGGCCGCTCTTTTTGCTACAACAGCAGTGTTGAGTAGCTGAAACACAGATCATTGGGACCACAAAGCTGAAAATATTTACTAGATGGCCCTTTACAGGAAAAGTTTGCTCTAGAGGTACAAGTCTAAGGTGATGCAACACAGGAAAAAAGCTCTCGAAACATACTGAATATCAATGAGGTCACTCTTCCTGTGGACTGAATGTTAAGCTTCCGTGGCCAGTATTAATCTATATCTATAATTACTGTACCTACAACTTTCAGTCCATCAGCTACAAAACAGGTAATTGGCAACATGACGACAATTTCAACTTTCATTGTAGAGTACAGAGTGATCAGCGTTTATATATGGCACATTTAAACCTATTTCTACTGATAAATTTGAAGCTAAAAATTAGTCTACAATTTCAAAGGATAGTCATTAAAGTGTTTTATATTCTAATATAAGTAACTTGGTGTCGGAAAGAGTTGGTTAAGTTTCCAAATTTGTCTAAGTTGCTCCTGGGCTGACCTTCTTCACTGAGATCATTTGGTTCCTCGTTAAGAATTTTTAAAAGGAATTTTGTGAGAATCTAAGTAATGTGACAAGTGTTGAGCTGAAAACAGATTTAATGTGACCTTTCCTTTTGTAGAAAGGAAGAAAATCTTAGTATATATATCCAGGGAATAAATAAAAAATAAAATGAAGCAAGGCAATTAAAACTTATATCAAATTTTGTGTTCATATTTTTAAAGTTACCACTGCAACAGGCTCATGGAGAGTAGAATAACAAATCACTAAAAGAATTCCTGTTAGCATTCAAGAACTAAAAAAGTAGAAAAAAAGGAGGAAGTCTTTTTAGGAAACTTTTAAAGAAAGAAGTGGCTTCTCAATCAAGCCCATTTTAATTTCTGTATCGGTGAGAGGCCAACCTCCACCATGAAGGCCAGAATCCTGAGTCATCTGAGAAGCCTGTCTTTTTTTAATTCCTCACTTCTCATCTATTATTAAGTCCTGCCTTTTTTACCTCATATATACTTCTGTACAGCATCCCTTCCTTTCCAGCTCCATCAAGACTACTGCATACACCCGCACCTGAACCTTTGATTACTAATGGATTTTCTTGTGGCTGGTGGTGTTATATTTAATTCATCACTCTCACTACCTCTAGAATGGTTCCAAATCCAATCACACCAATCCCTCCCTCAAAACATTTTAGAACTTCCTTTCTTTTACACGACCTAGCCCAATTCTATCATGTGCCATGAACAATTCTTCAGGATATGGCTCTAGTCGAAGTCTGAAGATCCTCCCTTTTTTTTTTTTTAACATCTTTATCGGAGTATACTTGCTTTACAAAGGTGTGTTAGTTTCTGTTTTATAACAAAGTGAATCAGCTATACATATACATATAATCCCCATATCTCCTCCCTCTTGCATCTCCCTCCCACCCTCCCTATCCCACCCCTCTAGGTGGTCACAAAGCACTGAGCTGATCACCCTGTGTTATGCGGCTGCTTCCCACTAGCTAGCTATTTCACATTTAGTAGCATATATAAGTCCATGCCACTCTCTCACTGCGTCCCAGCTTACCCTTCCCCCTCCCCGTGTCTTCAAGTCCATTCTCTATGTCTGTGTCTTTATTCCTGTCCTGCCCCTAGGTTCTTCAGAACCATTTTTTTTTTTTAGATTCCATATATATGTGTTACATACGGTATTTGGTATTTGTTTTTCTCTTTCTGACTTACTTCACTCTTTATGATAGACTCTAGGTCCATCCACCTCACTACAAATAATTCAATTTCGTTTCTTTTTATGGCTGAGTAATATTCCATTGTATATAGGTGCCATATCTTCTTTATCCATTCATCCAATGATGGACACTTAGGTTGCTTCCATGTCCTGGCTATTGTAAATAGAGCTACAATGAACATGTGGTACATGACTCTTTTTGAATTATGGTTTTCTCGGTTATATGCCCAGTAGTGGGATTGCTGGGTCATATGGTAGTTCTATTTTTAGTTTTTTAAGGAACCTCCATACTGTTCTCCATAGTGGCTATATCAGTTTACATTCCCACCAACAGTTCAAGAGGGTTCCCTTTTCTCCACACCCTCTCCAGCATTTATTATTTGTAGATTTTTTGATGATGGCCATTCTGACTGGTATGAGGTGATATCTCACTGTAGTTTTGATTTGCATTTCTCTAATGATTAGTGATGTTGAGCCTTCTTTCATGTGTTTGTTGGCAATTGCAGATCCTCTCTTAATCACCTCCCACCACCCCATTTCTAATGCTACTCCATGCAGAATAATTTATAGCTCCCTAAAGGTGCCTCAATCTTTATGCCTCTGTGCCTTCACACCTACTCATCCTACTGCATGGAATGCTCCTGCCGGGCCCATCATCGAAGTAATTATTATATTTCTTTAAAATTTTTCTCAAATATCATCAGTTTGGGGGAAATACTTCCTGACCATCTTACCCAGTCTCCTTCCTCTACACCCAGAGTCTTAGCTACTGGCTTTCCTTTGAGAGTTCCTGCTGTACTTCCACAGACTGCTTTGCAAATCTCTGCTTATTTTCAATCCCTGACATAGCTAAGGATCAGTATTGGAAATGTTGAGGTAGATAGTAATTAGAACAATATTTATTGAGCAATTTCTCTGAGTCAGGTACCAAGTATTTCAAAAATACTACGTCATCAAATCCTCAGAGCAAGCCTATAAAATAAAGTGTAAATGATTTATTAACCCTTAAGAAAATTCTACAAGGTAGGGAGTATTATCTACATCATATAGATGAGAAAGCTAAAGATTAGGGAGACCAGAATTCGAAGCCAGGTTTATCTAAAACCAGACAACAAATTCTTAAGCAGTGCCTGATAGTGAAGAGTTTTCTTGTAGGAATATTTTTTCTATTATGCCTAATGTACATAGAATATATAATATACTATATATATCCATATATGCACAGCCTCCTCTTTAGTAACTATTAATTCACACACTTCAGTAATTAATAAATTTTTATTGAACACCTACGACAGTATGTTTGTGTCAGTTGCCTGTCTTAGTGTTCCTGCTGTTCTTCATCTGGGTCCTATTCCCTACAGTCTTGCTCATGAATAAAATTGGAAATAAGAGAACATGTCCTACTCTAAAATGATCACTGGTAAGGTACTGGGAAAAATTTAAAACCCCGCAGAAGTATCTGACATTAAGTGGGAATCCTGGAAACAAAAAATTAATATTATAAATTAAAACAGTCTAATCATGGAGATTTGAGGATCAAAGGCACATAGGGAGTTGGATGAGAACATAGTTTTCTTTATACCTCACCTTAGCAGCAAGGCCATAGTCCTCTAACCCTATGCTTTACCACACAAAACAATATAAAATGTTGTAACTTATCTTAAAGCTCCTAACTTCTAGTGAATAAAATTAGATAAAATTTGATCAATTCTGCTATCATTTCTGACTTCTTACAACACCTTTCTCAAATGGCAGGTCATAATCTATCGCGTTGAAATCTAAAGTTAGTTGATTTTCTCTAAAAAGAAATGGGGACTAAAATTCTCTATATAATTGGTTTTCATTGTTCTTGAAAGAACTGGTGAAGTCACATCTTAGCTTTCTCTCTTCATCACAACTAATCACTGTTCCTCTAGTTCTTACAGGGAGGCAATTTATTGAGCTATTCAGTCCAGCCTGGACTTAAATCTGGTGGACTGACACCCAATTTAAAATAGTTTTTATCTATTTGTTTTAATCAGTAATGTTCATGCACAGTTGTGAGGGGGAGGTGGATCAGAAACACCTACTTGGAATCCAGCTAATTTCTAATGTTTTCACAAATCTTGGTGGGTGAAACACACATGGAAAATGTAATCACTGACTAAAGGAAAAACTACCTGTTACTATGCAAATGTAAAGTTACTGATGAGTTTTACTAAATAGTACAAAATAGTGACTCTATTAGCTAATATGTATGGAATATACAGGCTTTAGAAATTTTACTTAGACTGCTTCGAAAGATGCAGCATGACAGCTAAGCAAACTCCCTTATGAGAAGGGTTTTTGTTTACCTGTTCACAACAGAGACTAAATACACCTTTGTATGTCAGAAATTCAAATGCAGGTAGGTCTGATGTGACCATCAGATGATTAATGTCCCTACCTTCTATCATATTTAGGTTTTTGACATATATAACTGAGAATTGAACTTAGACCAAAAGCTATAACCAATTTACTTTTGAATATGAACTTCAATTTATTATGCAGTAAAATTTCATGGAGTCACTGTGGTTTAAGTGGGTAAAAGTGATCCGAAATATAGATGTGTAACCAGAATGACAGTGCTTTCCTGCCTCAGTAGAAATCTGCATTCTGTTTATACTAATTGGCAAACAATTAATGGAGATGACATTGTTACAGAGGCAGGTATATGTACTGACAACTATGTTCCCAGGGTGGCCTCTTACACCTCTGGATCCAGCGTGAATTTTACACAGACGTGATTTTATTCGGATTCACACATCTACCACTGATGAGGACAGCATCACCAATAATTATCCCTGCAAGTACTACAGCACTGGTGTGAGCATCAATGTCTTGGTTTGGGTCAGAATCTTCTGCTTTGTGCACTATGTGCTCAGCCTTCTTGGCTTTTCACTGCTATGATTCTGAAACTGGTTCTGTCTTCTCCCTGTTGCTGAAATACTTGCTTCTAGATGATGGCAAAGAGGAAACGCTTTATGAAAGATGAGACTTTCGATTAAGTTGTAGGCTCTAGTTGAAAGGACAACATAAACACTTTATTTACCCTCTCAGAGATGCTTTCTCCCTCTTTTAGAGACTTGTAACCCTTTCCCTGCAGGGGTGACATGACGTAGTATGTAACAGTTCATGGTCAGCTGTTTGATCAATCTGAAAGCAAAGATGGTGCCATAATTTACTAGCTGTGTGACTGCTCAAAATAAGCCTATCACAGGTTTCAATTTTCTTGTCTCTAGAATAGGGACAAGAATTATGACGCACCTTTGTATTTTGGGAAATATGCTGCCAAAGACATTGCCAGTTAAAATATGATATTTAGAATAATTTTGTGTGTATTGAACTAGCTTTCTTAGACCTGATTAGACATAAACTTTTATCACATTGGATTTTTATACATGAATAAAATGAAATGAAAAAACATAAGATAGATAAATTGGTCCAAGTATCTGTGAACCTTGTTCACTTTCAGCATCTGACTTTTCTGAATCACTTTTCGATTCACAATTCATGTACATCTGTTTTCGCTCACACAATGTAGTTCTCTGGGTCATCCAAAAGATTGGCGATTCAGTATTTCTTAACATAATACATAAAAGAACTGACAGCCATTCGTGCTGGATTCCTATGCTGGCTTAGGTATTACAGACAGCCAATTTACTTTTGATTCCTGTTGCAGGAAAGTTGTTTAAAACGTATGAATTGCCATCTTTCCTTCCCAATATCCATCACCACTTGGTTCCTGTGACTTTAAAGAGTGTTTCATTACTGTTTCTGAGGTTTTCCCTCAAACTTCTGACACTGAATCTGAAGTTTTATTCTGGCATTTTTGATGTTCATGAATGCACAGGTAATGGTATCCACATCAGAGCTGCCATCTAACTAACAAAAATCATGAGACATTATGATTGTGAAGTACATCCAGACAGCAAAGACATTTCACATTAAAATGTGAAAATAAAATTGTGTCTTAGAATTGATGAACGGTAGTAATACTTATCTCACGGGTTGTATTAAAAAGATGAATGTATGGTCAATGTGTATGAAGTATGCAAGTGCTCCTGTCACTTACCTCACTTTACCAGTTATAATATTAATACAGATCTCCAGATATTATTTTACATCTTTATAGGGGAGGGATTATGAGTCACAAATCTTGATAGCCAACATATTTTAACTGAATTGTGTCTCTGATGGAAAAAACAGAAAACATAACTCCAAAGCAATTTCAAAGTAAACTGGTTTTAGTTATTTATTGTTTTCCGTAACAATAATGTACCTTCTTAAGTGGTTGAAACTATTTATGAAGTTCCAGTTCCTTCTCTCTTCTCAGATTGCAAGTCACCTGTGAAAAAATCTCTTCTCTGGAGAGACTTCCCTCCAATTACCATAGCTTGTCACATGGTTGAATCAAGTGTGATGCGGTTGATTGGAAGACGGCAATTAAACAGAGGTAAAGAGGACAATTCCTCTAATGTAAGTAGAAAGATCACAAACCTAGATAAATGAAGATGGCCATGCAAAGCATTTTCCCATCAGAGGGTAAAGTTCTCCACAGGCAGCCATCTGCTGATGGTACTGCAGGGCCGTGTGGAAAATCACAATGGGAATGAAGAAGCTTAAACTGGCTTCTTCTTAAGGCAGGATTTCTATGACTTTCGGTCACAACATTCTGAGACCAAAGTCTTCCCTTAAAACGACTGTGTCAGAATACCAGGATGTCTTATCTTGTTAGTATTTCCCTAACTGTCTCATCATTGTGTAATTAGTGTGGGGCAGCTCCAGTGCAATCTGGACAAATACAGCAGGCAGAGATGAATCACCAAGTCAGCTCAGACACCCTGGGATATGACAATCCTAAACAGTACTGAGCCTTATAGTCTCCCTGCTCCTTGTAGGAGCAAGGCTCAGCAACCCCACGGCAGGATTCGGTCAGCAAATCTATCTTTTATTCCTTTTCTTAGACATAGTCCACATTTCAAGCAGAAATCAGAATTACTATATTCCTACAATTGCTGCTTGAACTACTCAAGAGGGCAAACATTGGCTAAACAAATCAATCCCATGGACTTCCAACATTCCTCTCTTTTTAGGAGGAATCGGCCATCTTCATTAGGGTCATGGCTTTGCACTAGCAAACATTACTTTAAACAACACTTCAGCATTTTCAGGCTCACTTGGCTCCAAAGAACTGTTATTAATATTTTCTTTTTGATCCTTGAGTTATCCCCATGTCGGTATAGATGGTCTCTCTTTGGGCAGACCTCTTAATTCTTTATCACCAACTTGGAGCACCTGTGAAAGTATACACTTTTCTTCCTATTCCAAGGTAGAAGTTTATTTTATTTTGTTTTGCTTTGTTTTCTGACCTAAGACATGAATCTGCTCATCTACTAAGGATTCAATTTCTTTAGGTACAGAACACTGATAAAGAATAAATGTGTATAATTTCCAATGAGTACACGGGATAGTATAGGAAAACTCCAGAGAAGCAGCTTTAAAAAAAAAAAAAAAAACTGTAGTACCCAGAAGGGCTTACACAATTGCATATATCTGTAAAGATACCCTGAGCTATTCCCATAAGAGCTGTGCATTTTACTGTATATAAATTGTACTGAAACAAGAAAGAAATGCTATGGTGGTAAAGCACAAAAATTGAATTTTGTTAAATGATTGTGATTTGAGGTTGGTACTTTCACTTTAAGTTCCTTTTATTTCTCTAGAAGATTTCATTAATTATTTTTTTCTTTCAACAACTTTAATGTATCCTCTTATATGTTTAGATGCCAAAAATGTTTTCAAATTTGAGTATGGTCCCTGAGTTTAGAAAACTGGACAGCTACATGTAAAAGAATGAAATTAGAACACTCCCTACACCATACAAAAAAATAAACTCAACATGGATTAAAGACCTAAATATAAGGCCAGACACTATAAAACTCTTAGAGGAAAACAGAGGCAGAACACTCTTTGACATAAATCACAGCAAGATCTTTTTTTGGTCCACCTACTAGAGTAATAAAAATAAAAACAAAAATAAACAAATGAGATCTAATTAAACTTAAAAGCTTTTGCACAGCAAAGGAAACCATAAACAAAACAAAAAGACAACCCTCAGAATGGGAGAAAATATTTGCAAATGAAGCAACCAACAAGGGATTATCTCCAAAATATACACACAGCTCATGCAGCTCAGTATCAAAACAACAAAGAACCCAATCAAAAATTGGGTGGGAGATCTAAATAGACATAAAGATGGCCAAAAAGCACATGAAAAGATGCTCAATATCACTAATTGTTAGAGAAATGCAAATCAAAACTACAATGAGGTATCACCTCACACCGGTCAGAGTGACCATCATCAAAAAATCTACAAACAATAAATGCTGGAGAAGGTGTGGAGAAAAGGGAACCCTCTTGCACTGTTGGTGGGAATGTAAATTGGTACAGCCAATCTCTACGGAGAACAGTATGAAGGTTCCTTAAGAAACTAAAAATAGAATTACCATATGATCCAGCAATCTCACTCTTGAGCATATACTCGGAGGAAACCATAAGTCAAAAAGATACATGCACCCCAATATTTATTGCAGCACTATTTACAATAGCCAGGACATGGAAGCAACCTAAATGTCTGTCAACAGAGGAATGAATAAAGAAGATGCGGTACATATATACAATGGAATATTACTCAGCCATAAAAAAGAACAAAATAATGCCATTTGCAAGTGACATGGATGGGCCTAGAGACTGTGATACAGATTGAAGTAAGTTAGACATGGAAAGACAAATATATGATATCACTTATATGTGGAATCTAATAAAAAGGGTACAAATGAACTTATTTACAAAACAGAAGTAGAGTCACAGATGTGGAAGACAAACTTATGGTTACCAGGGGATTTGAGGGGAGGGATAAATTGGGATTGACATATACACACTACTATATATAAAATAGATAACTAATAAGAACCTGCTGTATAGCACAGGGAACTCTACTGAATACACTGTGATGACCTATATGAGAAAATAATCTAAAAAAAGAGTGGATATAAGTATATGTATAACTGGTTCATTTGGCTGTATACCTGAAACTAACACAAGATAGTAAATCAACTATACTCCAATAAAAAATTTACAAAAAGAAGTATGTCTTTTCCCTTTTTTTATTGACTTTCTGTTCATGTATCAGAGAAATTGTTTACAAATATGCAGGTCCAGAGTATCCCTCTTGCCAGCATCACTTAGGCACAACTATTCAAAAAGAAATATCCAACTATCCTCTCAAAAATAAAAATAAACTTTTCTCCAAGGAGATATCAAAGAATCCCTAAGCATAAACGACCCTGTATCCAATGAAAACCCAATAAAAGTAAACAATTGCAATGAGAGAGAAAATATAGCCAAATACAGCCTTGAGTATTGTTTAGATCCATCTTTTAACTCTTCCTTCTCTTGGGCACCACTGCCACCTTTGATCACAACAGATTTGGTACTAAGTTCCAACCTTTAAAAGGGATTGAGTACATACAGTTATTTTCTAACTCAGTGCATATACTTGTTTAACTTTTTAGCTAAAGACACTTATGAAGTAAGTAAATTGATATGAAGAATCAAACATTTAAAAATAGTTCACTGAAAGTCAAAGTAGAACATGTTCTTAGGTTACAATACTGGCTGTGTCCCACGAAAAATTCAGATGTTTAGTGCATTTGGATTTCACACATGTAATTGCAGTTTCAGGTTTGTGGTACGTTTAGACGTCACACCATGACTTCCTAAGTAAATTCTAAGTGTAGTTGGTCCATTGCACTCCCACCACATAGAGAAAAAGTCACTTTCTTCAGTGATGAATAGGGTTGAATAACAACTCTAATTTGTTGAGTGTTGAGTAATAACCTCTGTGTGAAATACAGTTTCGCCAAAATCTAGACATGCCTACCATGCACTCATCTTTCTCTTCGGCCTAGAGTGAGGCCAGGGCAATAACTAATGCTTTTCTGTCAGGGGTCTGTTGTGGTTTAAGGCCAAAGAATGTAGTGGCCTCTCATTAATTAGACTGATAATTATGAATTATCAGTCTCTGGAGACTGATAATGATGGAGAGGCTCATTTGCTTTGAATTTCCCAAAAGTTCTACGAGGAGCCACCTTGAAGCTTTATTACTATCATTCTGAAGAGTTCCTCTGATTTCTCCAAGTGATTTCTCCTGCCTCATTCTATGTGAGTCAGGCTCCACATGCATCTCTTCCTTTTGGATTTTTTCATTTGTTTTATATGAGAGCCAGGAAACAGGTTTTATTTAATCAGATCAGGTCTGCTCCATTTTTCTAAAATGTTTATTTTGTTTAGGATTTTGCTGAGTGAACAACTCAGTAACATGGGCCTGTCCTCTGAACATCAACTCTTATATAAGACAAGACCACCTGCTTCTTTTCCAACTTATCTTTACATGACAGAAGAACACAGAATATCCAGTTAAATTCAAATTTTAGATAAATAACAAGAAGTTCTTACTATATTTATGTCCCAAATATTGAACGGAGCATATTTATACTAAAAATTTATACTAAAAATTTTTTCTGAAATTCAAATTTAACTGAGCCAGTTAAATTTGATATCCAACATATTTTATCTGAATTGTGTCTCTGATGGAGACTAAATCTGGCAACCCATCCACACGCAGTGAGCTAGCGCCCAGCATCTAGAAACATGTGGTTTGATAAGCAGATTGTTTCTTCACAGATATTCTAAAGGTAAACTTCAACACGTTACATATTCACTAGTATCAAGCGCAGTAAGCACGTTTGTAAAGCTATCCCGTGGTATATGTATTAGAATCTTGCAGTCGTTGTGAAAAGTTACCGCAAACTCAGCGGATTAGCAAAATGGAAATGTAACCTTTCACACTTGAGGACTGTCCCTGAGCAGAGGACAAACCGTCTGAAAGCCGTGCTCCCTCAGGGGATCTGGAGCCTGATCGGTTCCTGCCTCTTTCCGCCTCTGGGGGGTCCTGGCATCCTTGGTTTGTGTCCTCATCACTCCACTCTCTGTCTCCATGATCACATTACCTTCTCCTCTTCTGTCTGAAATTTCCCTCTTCCTCCCTCGTATAAGGACAAGTGTGTGATTGCATTTAGGGCTTAGCCAGAAAACCCAGGATAAAATCCCCATTTTAAGACCTTTAACTTAATCCTAGGAGCAAAGTATTTGCCAAATAAGCTAAAATTCACAGGTTTCAGTGATTAGGATGTAGACAGCTTTGGGGGTGGGGGGGAGGCATTATTCAATCAAGCGCAGTGCAACTGTACAGAATTTTCAAACTTCAGTTGGTTGTAAGCTAGAATTTACCATTTTGGAGAGACTATACCACTTGTTAGTAGTTGTTAAACTGTAGTTCTAAACATGGCAGTTTGTGAGTCAAAATCTTCTGGATCAGAATCTCCATGGATAGAGTGCGGGGATTAACATTGAAGCAAACTCTCCAGTGATATGTGGCTATACTAAACTGGGGGACAAATGAATAAGAACAGGAATCATGAAATGAGCTGTTTCAGTTCCAATCCGGACCCCACTTACTAGATGTTAAACTCATATTAATTCTGTTAGCTTTCATTTTCTCTTTTGTAATAAGATATTGGTGATTATACCTAAATTATACGTTTTTGGGTAAGATTAAGGGAAACAATGTAAAGTACTTAGCACGAGGTCTAGCTCATAGAAAACGCTCAATAAATATTAGCTGCTTTATCGGAATTAATAGTATTACTGCTATTATTGTTATTACTCTGAACTAGTTGTAGATAAAGAGAGTACAAAAGAAAGCATTCTAATAAAGATTCATTTAAATAGTCTAAGTTCCTGACAGCTGAAAATGAATTTATAGAATAAGCACAAGCCTGCAAGTAATTCATTTAAATGCTTCAAATGTATAAACTATGTGTATTTATGACTTGCTGTACAGCAGATAGAAAAAGATATTTTTAGAAGTATAATCCCTATAGAATATGCAGTAATTACACTGTTCCCTCTTTGATACTGACTTAAAAAAGTTTGTAATGAGAAAAAAATTTTAAACATAATGCTAAAATCAAAAATGCTTCACATTCACTATGCTGTGGTGAAAATATCCTTTCTTTAATAGAACATATTCAATTTATTTAAAAAACAAAAATTAATTAAAAAAATATTTTCTCTATTCTAAAACTTTAAAAATTAGTGGCAATATAAATTCATATGTTTAACAATAGAATCCCTAAGCTAATGTATTTTCAAGTAAAAATGGAATTAATAAACATGTCAACACATTTGAGTTCTCTAAACCCCAGTTTAGTGTATATAAATGTACATATCTTGCTAAGTCTGTAACAGTGAGATTATGAAAATAAAGCATTTCTGTAATTATTGAAAGGTACTTTGCATTAGATTGATTTCATGACCCCACCCAACTCACACAATTACTGCAGATAAATTTTAGTGGAATCCTTTGGGCAATTCAATTACACAATGCAAATGAGGTTACATATTTCAAACTCAATTACAGGTTTCCCTAGAAAAATATATAAAATAACACACCTCTGTAAAGTCTATATATAATATATATTATATATATATTTAATTAATTCTAAATATATTTACCAAATAACTTATTAAGATTGCCATGTTTACTGTATTAGTCAGCTGGGGCTGCTATAACAAAATATCACAGACTGTGTGGCTTAAACAACAGAAGTGTATTTTCTCATACTTCTGGAGGTTGGGAATACAAGATCAAGGCATCAGCAGGTTTGATATTTCCTAAGGCCTCTCTCTTTGGCTTACAGAGGGCCGCCTTCCCTCTGTCTCCTCACGTGGCCTTTTCTCTGTGTGTACCCACTCCTGGTGCCTCGTCCTCTTCTTTTAAGGACATTAGGCCTACTGGATTAGGGCCTCACTTTTATGACTTCATTTAGCCTTAATTACCTCCTTAAAGGCCTCATCTCCAAATACAGTCACATTGGGGGTTATGACTTCAACCTATGAATTTTTCTGGGGGGGAGTGGGGAATCACAAATCAGTCCAAACATTTATCAAATAATTATGTTAAAAAATTAAAATCATTTTTTGATATTTAATTTTCCTTAGGAATTTACGATGGTACATGAGTGTAAATAAGGATGATAGGACTTATGGTGTTCATCACTGCTGTTCATCAAACATTAATGGCTCTCTGCCTTTTGGGCATGAAATAGCATTGACATCTTAGGACCACTGTGGTTTAGAGAGACCATGTGACTAGTTTTGTTTAGTGAGTGGATAAGAGATATTAAAGGTGTCACTTCCGAACCAAGAGTTTTATAACTGTTGGCATATGCCAAAATGCAATTCCTCTGCCATACAGAAGAGCAATATACTACACAGTGGTAGTAAAGATCCAGCTGTATCACGCTGCAAAACCTAACCTATCCCAGCTGATACAGGAATTGGTACAAGAAGTGGGTTCTGATACAGCAAAAAAAAAAATTAATACATAATATATGTGGCATAGGCAATGAAGAGACAGTTATTAGAGGTAGATAGAGCAATAGTCATCTATGTATATATAATGGAAAAACATTTGTCAAAGGTATGTCATGTATATAATAACTTTGTGTCCCTGGGGCATATATATTATTACCATGGGGTGAATGCCATTGGCTATATTTGGCAAAGTGATATGAGAAAGATACTAACCTAGAAATGAACTCGCTGGTTTGTAAGCATGGACCTCAAGGGGACCATATAGGAAATCTTTGAACAACTATATATCACAAAAGTGATAATTTAGATAAAAGGGAACAATTCCTTGAAAGGCAAAAATTACCAAACCTCACACAGTGAAAAATAGATAATCTAAATAGGATTTAGATTTGTTGACCAAACCCACCAACCATTCATGACTTAAAAAAAAAGTCTCTCCACAAATTACAAATAGAAGAGAACTTCCTCAATTCATTAAGGAATATCTACCAGCTCCTTCCTTATAAACCTCTTTTTCTGTATCCTCCTCCTTTCTTTCATTCTCATATTAAATCTTTAGATTTTAACTGGAAATTGCCCCCTGCCATATTATAAACTGAGTTAAAAGAACAATATCAAATTTGTAAAAAATATTTATAATCGTGATTGCAATCCTATTGTATTAGGTAAGCATGTTTTAATTTCTCATTACACTCAAGATTTCAGAGAGCGATTAATAGGCAGAAAATTTATTTAATGTCTGTACCACAAAATTTTAACGAGGACTTTTATGTTCATGGTCAAGATAAATCTATGGTTATCTAGTCCCAAAGAAGGAACCAAGATAGAAAAAAGTTTTGCTGAAGACCTGAAAAATAAGTAAATTGTGTCACTAGAATATTTGGATGCATGCTGAAGAAATTTTGTGATGGCTACCTCTTCTAAATAATCTCTCTTTGAAACCATTTTGTATCCATGTGTTAAATGTACCCTTGAAAGGGAATAGAAACTTCTAACTTGATGTGTCTGATTAACAGTCACAGGTCAATTACATAATGTCTGCTTCTCAGGTATATGACTTGTTATTTTTGAATGATTCATGCCGGAAACACTGGGAAGTTGGCTCTAATCGCTGAGCTACGAAGTTTAACCCATACCAACTAATAAAATAAGATAATTTTCCAGCTGTAACAGATTTATAATCATGGTAAATAAACCAGCATCTGCCCTTAAAAACCTAATTATATTGGGCTGGCCAAAAAGTTCCTTCAGGTTTTTCTGTAACATATTACAAAAAACCTGAATGAACGTTTTGGCCACCCCAATATAAACATTTTTTCATGTACTGTATATAAAATCCTTCTCCCTAATACTGCTTTGACCTGACACACTCTATCATCTTCTTGTGAGTTCCTTCATTAACAAGTTAATATACTTTGACATGTGCTCAAGCTCAATTCTTCTAAGAAATTTTGCTCTAACAATCCATAATCCACACACTCCATCAACTGATGATATTGCCTCCGAATTCCAAGAGAATAAAATGAAGTTGTCAAGAGTAAAAATCATTTCATTACCCCCTACTCTTCACTCATCTACAAAGCTATAATTATCTGTCCTCAAAATTATATGCTTTCCTGCAGTGTCAAATGAAAAACTGTTCCTTGTATTCTAGGTGTATCCCTGTAGTACTTGTGTACTTGATTCTTTCCAAAAACAATACTCCTAGAGACTCATTATCCTCCAAAACATTTATTCTTATTCCTACATGATTTACCTGTACCTCTATATAGGCTTCTTCCTATGGCTTTTAAATATAATCAAACAAGGAGAAACCACTATCCCATCCGGTGGGCACTGATCCTAGGCTATAACTGAATCTACTATGTATTATGCCCCTTTTTCCTCACTCCTACCCCTTTGGCCTGACATAAAAAAAAAAAAGTGAGAAGAAAGTCTCACTGCAGGTTTCCAAAGCCAATATTGGTCCAGGCAACAGGAGGACAAAAATCTTAAATTTCAAGTTGAATTAAGCATGGATCTGTATTTAGTCTGGACTATAGTTTTTATTGGTTTGAAGACTTTCATTATATGAGATTGAAAATCAAACTATGGAGTATTCCTGAGATCTTATCCAAGAGGTGAGAAAGAAAGAACCAGCAAAACAATTTTAAAGGTATAGCAGAAAAAAATAAGGTTGCTTCTTTTTGCACACTCTGAGTCCAGCTTACTTAGTACTTCTTTTACATTAAATGTTTACAACTCTTATTCATTCAATGAATATTTACTTCATGCTTACTGTGTGCTAGACATATGTTACAATGTGAGTGATAAAAGGCATGGAACTTTAATCTAGTAGGGGAAACAGAAATTTAACAACATCACCCCAGTAACCATGCAATTACAACTGTGATATATGTAGTGAAAGAAAATATATGGGTTTTTAAAAACATCTTTATTGGAGTATAATTGTTTTACAATGCTGTGTTAGTTTCTGCTGTATAACAAAGTGAATCAGCTATACGTATACATATATCCCCATATCCCCTTGAGAGGCATAAACTGGGGACTAATACACCCTAAAGAAAATAAAGAAAATTTAGACTTAAAGCATAATCAGATTAAAGAGAAGGAATGAAGCATATTCAAATGAAACTGCATGTATGACTGTCCTGGTGCTGAAAAGGGCATTTTAGGGAATGGAAACAAAGCCATTGTAATGAGCAGATGGATTTGGCAGGAGATGAGGATTGAGAATTAGGTTGATTAATATGGGACGAATCGTGCAAGACTTAAAATATTTTCAAGGTTGTCCTAATAGTGCTGAGGACTTTTAAAGGTTTCGACCAAGGTAAAGACATGAATGAATTTGCCTTGTAAAACAACTACTTGAGCTGCAGCATGGCTAATCACTAGGAGGTGACAAGGATAAAAACGGATGAAAGAGAGTTTCATTTAGTCATTTGCAGTAGAGGTCATTGTAGATCAGACAGGGAGAGTGCCAATGAAGATGGAGAAAAAGGAATGTATTCAAAAGACATCGCTGATAGAAAATGGGCAGGATTTGATGAAAGATAAGCTATAAGGAAAGAAAGTTATGGGGGATTTTTGGTGTGGGTGCATCAAGGAGGTGTTTATGAAATGGAGAACCCTGAGAAAGGAGGTTTGGAGTTGAAGTACGGGGGGAAAATGCAGAGTTTAGTTTTGCCGTATTAAACTTAAGATGCTTACAAGATATCTAAGTGAAGGTGGACACACATGGCTAGACCTCAGTAACTTACTGGGACACAGACATAAGTTTGGTGGTAACTGGCATTAGAGGGATCATATTTAACTCCAAAAAGTGAGTGAGATAACCATGGGAACAAAGACATGGAGAAAACGAAAATGTAGTCCAAGAACAAGGTCCAAGGATACTCCAGAATGTATCAATAAAGTAGAGAAGGAGGAGCCTGAAGAGAATGACCTAGAAAGGAAGAAGAAAGGCAGTAAAGTGTGATATCATGAAGCCAAAAAGAAAGATGTATTTCAAGGATAAAATATGCAACTGTGAGGTCAAGAAATTGAGAAATGTATTCATTGGATATTTGCCTCATTAAGACATTGGATGAGCATCACAAAAAGTAATTTTTACAGAGTGAAGAGGAAAAGACCCAGATTAGAGTGGGCTCAACAGTGAATGGAAAATGATGAAGTAAAGAGAGTATCTTCAACTTCTGCATAAGAAGGGTGATCACAGTCTTTCCTAGAGAGCTCTGAGTTATCTCTGTTGTTAAGGCAAAGTTACAACTAGCTTCCCCTTTTGAACTAAAAATATTCTCATTGTATGGTCATCCTATAATGGTAGGAAGGGGTTGAGATATAAATGATGTGATTATTAGAGTGCAAGAAAGATCTATGATTATCCAAAAAATAATAATCAGCTAATTGAAAATCTTAAGAAATATGCCATTCTGGATAGTTGAAATTTTCCCTATGGATTTTTCATCATTACGATGTTTTGTTATGTCATAGGTTTAATGGGAATCTTCCTGAAACATATTAAATATTCTCTAACCTTCTAAAATAAAGAAGAATGAATGTGATGTAATCTTTCTGGATCCTTAGCTTATGATCATATGCTGATTTATACTATAATACCCTTGAAAGGATTTCCTTGAAGTTTGTAGGGATATTAGTCATTCTCCAAATTTTATGTGTATGTATTCATTTAGGCTTGTGTGTGGATAATGGGATGGAAGTGTGTGGGTGATTGATGTGGAATATATATGAAACAGGGTGCACAAGAGTGGGAAGGGGGTGGGAAGAGTGGAGGAAATATGGAATAAAATGGTAATTTCAAGGTGGGTTGGGGAGAGAAGAGAGTAGGTATGCTGATGCATGTGAATATTGATATGTGTGTGTATTAAAAGGTGTATGTGTTGGGGTTGTGAATAATATGTGTATGCTTATATTGGTTGTGGTCTGTATATTTATGTATAGTGGCTGGGTGTATTATCTACATGCATGTCGGGATTTAGAATAGTATATATATTAAGATGAGGTATCGCGCGTATACAGGGATTGGTGTGTGTGTGTGTGTGTGTGTGTTTGAAAGTGTCTATGCATTAAGTTGGATGTTTATAGGTGGGTGTTACACGTGCTGTGTGGGCACATGTGTGTCTGTGTTGAAATGTGTTAGTGTGTAAGGGGATGCATGAGTATTTGTCTTCATTTATTGTCTTTTCCTTTGTTTTTAACTTCTCATTGCAACCAATATAATTGATTGGTTACAGTAGATATAAATTTCTATATTTAATTTGCTGTAGGACATAAAATCAAATACTCATGCATGTTAAAATTATATGTAAAATAGGACAATACCCTTTGAATAATGACTTGGCATTCTTATTAGCAAAATTTGTAAGTTAAACCAGTGTGACAAAGAATTGGTGGCTCAGGGATTTTCCTTTGTTCATTTAAAATTCTCAGCTTAGTTATGGAATGAGTTTTTGTAAAGTGCTTCTACAGAAATCACATAAACAAAATGGTCATTTTTGTCAATTCATGTCCCCATACATAATACACCTTAGAAAATTTTTGAAGAAAATCTCACAATACATGTAGATAATGGCAAAACTATCATGGCAAAGGAAGAACTGGTCAATATATAGCATAAACAGCAGGGTCTTTGGGGGTCCAAAACAGAATATAAATTTTATCTTATTTCCAACTTTTACCAAAATATTTGTCTTTGAGATTTTTTTGACTAGCATTTCCCAACTGGCTACTAGCCATCCCCTCTTCTTTTCAGCAAAATTTATAGCTCCTCCTAGACCACTAGTATTGAGAAAATTAGGGGAATGCTTGGCTGTGATTTCTGGGATGTGTGACCTGCATATAACTAGCCGTAGTGAGGTTTATAATAAAACCAGATGGAAAATATACATGCAAGGAAACGCAAGATTTAAGAGCACAAGTAAAATCAAAGAGAGATGTCAGGGTCATTACGAAAATTCCCAACCATTGACAATGTTCTTCTCTCCTAAACAGATAAAAGAATAAAAATTAATCAGCTTGAGTGGAGGCTCAAAAGGCGTGAAAGGGCCAACTGGAACAACTTAAGCTGAAGCTGCAAGTTCAGGCAGAGAAGCTATCTGATTCAGAGACCTTGGTACAATCCATTTTATCTGACAGTTCAAGAAAGATTTGTAGTAACAAAATCACATTAGGGAATAGAGAACAAAGCACCAGAGGAGAACAAATAAGAAACTTAACTTTCACACCAAGGCCAGAGCTAACAGTAAGTTGTTTTAGTTTACTGGATTCAGAGACGGAATGAAAGTATGTTTCCAGTAAGTACCACTGAGGGATTCGTGGGTGCATATTAATACCAATCTTCAAGTACTCTGCTGAGATGACTCAGCTTTAATGTGGTGTCCATTTCCAAATTTAAATTTTCGTAGCATTCCAAAAGACACTGATGCTATAGCCTCCTGAGATACTGGGGGAGAAACTTGTATCACAAATGGCAAAATAACAAATCCTAAATTATTTAGATGTTGGTAGTCCTGTCACTGAACCGTTAGGGTTCTAATTATTCACTTTCTCTCCTACTGATCATTTGCTTCAGATCATTTCCTTCATCAAAAGACAGGTCAGGACCAAACAATTAATTTGCTTATCATAATGAAAAGTTTGGATAGGAAAAATGGTTTAAATCAGAGGATGGCAAATCTTTATCTGCAAACGGGCAGCGAGTGAATATTTTTATAATTTGTGAGCAAAAGTTTCTGTTGCAAATATTCATCTCTGCCATTGTAACATGAAAGCAGTCATAAACAATATGTAAATAAATGAGCATGGCTGTGTTCCAATAAAACTTTATTTACAAAAACAAGTGGTGGTTGATAAAGAAGTCTACCATGCATTTAAAGAAGAATTGCCACCAATTTTACTCAAGTTTCCCATAAAATAAAGAAGGAGGGAATCTTTCTCAATTTACTTTATGAGGCCAGTATTACCTCAACCTCGATACCAGAAAATGACAGTGCAATGGATGAAAACCACAGACCAAAATCTCTCATGAACTTAGATATTTAAAAGTTCAACAAAATATTTGAAAGTCAAATCAAGCAGTATAAAAATAATTATACAACATAGCCAAGTGGGATTTATCCAGGTTTGCAAGGCAGGTTCACCATTCAAAAATCTATCAGTGTAATTCACCATATCAATAAGTTAAAGAAGAAAATTTATATGACATTAATTGATGCATAAAAGTCATATAATAACATGAAGTTATTAAGAATCTACCACACAAATAACCGAACTCCTAGATATATTACAATGCCCCAAAATACTGTGTAAAACATGGTCATTACTCAAACATCTAGCTGCTTATAGTATTGTTGGAAAAGTAATGCATCAAAAAAATATATATATGCATGGGGTGCAAGAAGTTAATGCAGAATTCTGAGAAGAAAGAAATAATTGTGTGATTAGTTAATTAGTGATGGCTTTGTAGAGAGTGTATAATTATATTTTATGAGAGAAATGTAATTATTTGTTTAGCATAATGGTAAATGTAATAGTTAAAATAAAAACAGGGTAAGTAAATAGGAATGGATTATCAAATGAGATAATATCCATATTAATATATTCCACTATAATATTCCAACATTAGCAGTGCATAATATGAGATTAAAATATATATTCTCACCAAAGCAATCTTGAGAAAGAAGAACAGAGCTGGAGTTACCACACTCTCTCCTGTCAGACTATACTACAAAGCTACAGTAATTCAAACAGTATAGTACTGATACAAAAACAGACACATAGATCAATGGCACAGAATAAAGGGCCTAGAAATAAACCCATTCAAGTATGGTCAATTAATCTACAACAAAAGAAGCAATAATATACACTGAGAAAAAGACAGTCTGCTCAATAAATTGTGCTGAGAAAACTGGACAGCTACACATAAAAGAATGAAATTAGAACATTTTCTCACACCACACACAAAAACTTTCATAAACTTTCATTTTGTAGTCACCTCAAGGTGGAATGAATAGGCAAAAGCGAAACTGAAGAATAAATAAGAATCAACAAAAAGTCAACTAAGAAATAAATGGAATAGGAATAAGTGATACTGGGAACAGTTTTTGAACATATTTCATATAGCCTGAATATTATCCCAGGAATTTATTTTACATATGGCGCAGTATAATTTGCCTTAAAGGCAATACTGGACAGTAGCCAAGGGTATCAAAGGCAGCAGAAATTCTGGGAAGTACTCCTTGAAGTGAGCCCTCCCAGAGTCTGCCATTAGCCCCACCAAAGATCCCAGGTAGGCTCCAGTGTTGCATGGCCTCAGGCCAAACAACCAACAGGGAGGGAACCCAGCCCCACCCACCATCAGACAAGTGGATTAAAGTTTTACTGCGCTCTGCCCACCAGAGCAACAGCCACCTCTACCCACCAGTCCCTCCCATCAGGAAACTAGCTCAAGCCTCTTAGATAGCCTCATCCACCAGAGGTCAGACAACACAAACAAGAAGAACTACAATCCTGAGCCTGTAGAACAAAAACCACATTCACAGAAAGATAGACAAGATGAAAAGGCAGAGGGCTGTGTACCACATGAAGGAAAAAGATAAAACCCCAGATAAACAACCAAACGAAGTGGAGATATGGAACCTTTCAGAAAAAGAATTCAGAATAATGATAGTGAAGATGATCCAGGACCTTGGAAAAAGAACGGAGGCAAAGATCAAGAAGATGAAAGAAATGTTTAACAAAGAGCTAGAAGAATTAAAGAACAAACAAACAGAGATGAATAATTCAATAACTGAAATGAAAACTACACTAGAAGGAATCAGTAGCAGAATAACTGAGGCAGAAGAATGAATAAGTGACCTGGAAGACAGAATGGTGGAAATCACTGCTGCAGAACAGAATAAAGAAAAAAGAATGAAAAGAAATGCAGACAGCCTAAGACACCTCTGGGACAACATTAAACATAACAACATTCGCATTATAGAGGTCCCAGAAGGAGAAGAGAGAGAGAAAGGACCCAAGAAAAAATTTGAGAGATTATAGTCAAAAACTTACCTAACATGGGAAAGGAAACACTCAAGCAAGCCCAGGAAGTACAGAGTGTCCAATACAGGATAAACCCAAGGAGAAACACACAGAGACACACAGTAATCAAATTGGCAAAAATTAAAGACAAAGAAAAATTTATTGAAAGCAGCAAGGGAAAAACGACAAACAACATACAATGGAACTCCCATAAGCTTAACAGCTGATTTCTCAGCAGAAGCTCTACAAGCCAGAAGGGAGTAGCATGACATAATTAAAGTGATGAAAGAGAAGACTACAACCAAGATTACTCTACCCTGCAAGGATCTCAATCAGATTTGATGGAGAAATCAAAAGCTTTACAGACAAGCAAAAGCTAAGAGAATTTAGCACCACGAAACCAGCTCTACTACAAATGCTAAAGGAACTTCTCTAAGTGGGAAACACAAGAGAAGAAAAGGACATACAAAAACAAACCCAAAACAATTAAGAAAATGCTAATAGGAACATACATATCGATAATTACCTTAAACATGAATACATTAAATGCGCCAACCAAAAGACACAAGTTCACTGAATGGATACAAAAGCAAGACGCATATATATGCTGTCTACAAGAGACCCACTTCAGACCTAGGGACACATACAGACTGAAAGTGAGGGGATGGAAAAAGATATTCCATGCAAATGGAAATCAAAAGAAAGCTGGAGTAGCAATATTCATTACAGATAAAATAGACTTTAAAATAAAGAATGTTACAGGAGACAAGGAAAGACACTACATAATGATGAAGGGATCAATCCAAGAAGAAGATAGAACAATTAAAAATATATATGCTCCCAACATAGGATCACCTCAATACATAAGGCAACTGCTAACAGCTCTAAAAGAGGAAATCGACAGTAACACAATAATAGTGGGAGAAATTTAACACCGCACTTACACCAATGGACAGATCATCCAAACAGAAAATTAATAAGGAAACACAAGCTTTAAATGACACAACAGACCAGATAGATTCAATTGATATTTATAGGACATTCCATACAAAAGCACTTTCTTTTCAAGTGCTCGCAGAACATGCTCCAGGATAGATCACATCTTGGATCATAAATCAAGCCTCAGTAAATTTAAGAAAATTGAAATCATATCAAGCACCTTTTCAGACCACAACACTATGAGATTAGAAATCAACTACAGGGAAAATATATAGAAAACACAAACACATGGAGGCTAAACAATATGTTACTAAATAACCAAGAGATCACTGAAGAAGTCAGAGGAAATCAAAAAATACCTAGAGACAAATGACAATGAAAACACGACAACCCAAAACCTATGGGATGCAGCAAAACCAGTTCTAAGAGGGAAGTTTATAGCAATACAAGCCTACCTCAAGAAACTCTCAAATAAACAATCTAACTTTACACCGAAAGGAACTAGAGAAAGAAGAACAAACAAAACCCAAAGTTAGCAGAAGGAAAGAAATCATAAAGATCAAGCAGAAATAAATGAAATAGAAACAAAGAAAACAATAGCAAAGATCAATAAAACTAAAATCTGGTTCTTTGAGAAGATAAAAAAAAATTGATAAACCATTAGCCAAACGCATCAAGAAAAAGAGGGAGCGGACTAAATCAATAAAATTAGAAATGAAAAGAATTTACCACAGACACCGCGGAAATACAAAGCATCCTAAGAGACTACTACAAGCAACTCTATGTGAATAAAATGGACAACCTGGAAGAAATGGACAAATTCTTAGAAAGGTATAACCTTCCAAGACTGAACCAGGAAGAAATAGAAAATATAAACAGAACAATCACAAGTAATGAAATTGAAACTGTGATTAAAAATCTTCCAACAAACAAAAGTCCAGGACCAGATGGCTTCACAGGTGAATTCTATCAAACATTTAGCAAAGAGCTAACACTGATCCTTCTCATTCTCTTCTCAAAAACTGCAGAGGAAGGAACACTCCCAAACTCATTCTATGAGGCCACCATCACACTGATACCAAAACCAGACAAAGATACTACAAAAAAAGAAAATTACAGACCAATATCACTGATGAATATAGATGCAAAAATCCTCAACAAAATACTAGCAAACAGAATCCAACAACACGTTAAAAGGATCATACACCATGATCGAGTGGGATTTATCCCAGGATGCAAGGATTCTTTAATATGCACAAATCAAACAATGTGATACACCATACTAAAAATCTGAAGAAGAAAAACCATATGATTATCTCAGTAGATGCAGAAAAAGCTTTTGACAAAATTCAACACCATTTATGATAAAAACTATCCATAAAGTGGGCATAGAGGGAACCTACCTCAACATAATAAAGGCCATATACAACAAACCCACAGCAAACATCATTCTCAATGGTGAAAAACTGAAAGCATTTCCTCTAAGATCAGGAAAAAGACAAGGATGTCCACTCTCACCACTATTATTCAATATAGTTTTCAAAGTCCTAGCCACGGCAATCAGAGAAGAAAAAGAAATAAAAGGAATACAAATTGGAAAAGAAGAAGTAAAACTGTCACTGTTTGCAGATGTCATGATACTATACACAGAGAATCCTAAAGATGCCACCAGAAAACTACTAGAGCTAATTAATGAATTTGATAAAGTAGCAGGATACAAAATTAATGCACAGAAATCTCTTGTATTTTTATACAATAATGATGAGAAATCTGAAAGAGAAACTAAGGTAACACTCCCATTTACCATTGCAACAAAAAGAATAAAATACCTAGGAATAAACCTACCTAGGGAGATAAAAGACCTGTATGCAGAAAACTGTAAGACACTGATAAAAGAAATTAAATGTGATACAAACAGATAGAGAGATATACCATGTTCTTGGATTGGAAGAACCAACACTGTGAAAATAACTATACTACCCAAAGCAATCTACCGATTCTATGCAATCCTTATCAAATTACCAATGGCATTATTTACAGAACTAGAACAAAAAATCTTAAAATGTATATGGAGACACAAAAAAACCGGAATAGCCAAAGCAGTCTGAGGGAAAATAACAGAGCTGGAGGAATCAGACTCCTTGACTCCAGATTACACTACAAAGCTACAGTAATCAAGACAATATGGTACTGGCATAAAAACAGAGATATAGATCAATGGAACAGGATAGAAAGCCCAGAGATATACCCACGCACCTATAGTCAAATAATCTATGACAAAGGAGGCAAGGATATACGATGGAGAAAAGACAGCCTCTTCAATAAGTGGTGCTGGGAAAACTGGACAGCTACATGTAAAAGAATGAAATTAGAACACTCCTTAACACCATACACAAAAATAAACTCAGAATGGATTAGAGACCTAAATGTAAGACCAGACACTATAAAACTCTTAGAAGAAAACATAGGAAGAACACGCTTTGACATAAGTCACAGCAAGGTCTTTTTTGATCCACCTCCCAGAGAAATGGAAATAAAAACAAAAATAAATGAATGGGACCTAATGAAACTTAAAATCTTTTGCAAAGCAAAGGAAACTACAAACAAGACAAAAAGACAACCCTCAGAATGGGAGAAAATATTTGCAAACAAATCAATGGACAAAGCATTAATCTCCAAAATATATAAACAGCTCATGCAGTTCAATATCAAAAAATCACACAATCCAATCCAAAAATGGGCAGAAGACCTATATAGATATTTCTCCAAAGAAGACATACAGATGGCCAAGAAGCACATGAAAAGCTGCTCAACATCACTAATTATTAGAGAAATGCAAATCAAAACTACAATGAGGTATCACCTCATACCAGTTAGAATGGGCATCATCAGAAAATCTACAAACAACAAATGCTGGAGAGGGTGTCGAGAAAACGGAACCCTCTTGCACTGTCGGTGGGAATGTAAATTGATACAGCCATTATGGAGAACAGTATGGAGGTTCCTTAAAAAACTAAAATAGAATTACCATATGGCCCAGCAATCCCGCTACTGGGCATATACCTAGAGCAAACCGTAATTCAGAAAGACACATTCACCCCAATGTTCATTGCAGCACTGTTTACAATAGCCAGGAGATGGAAGCAACCTAAGTGCCCATCAGCAGATGAATGGATAAAGAATATGTGGTACATATATACAATGGAATATTACTCAGCCATAAAAAGAATAAAATTGGGTCATTTGTAGAGACATTGATTCATCTAGAGACTGTCATACAGAGTGAAGTGAGTTAGAAAGAGAAAATGAAATATCATATATTAACGCATATATGTGGAACCTAGAAAAATGGTACAGATGAATCGGTTTGCAGGGCAGAAATTGAGCCACAGATGTAGAGAACAAATATGTGGTCACCAAGGGGGGAAAGTGGCAGGGGGCAGTGGTGGTGCTGTGATGAATTGGGAGATTGGGATTGACATTTATACACTAATATGTATAAAATGGATAAATAGTAAGAACCTGCTATATAAAAAAATAAAATTCAAAAAATAATAAAGTAACTTTGAATATATAATTTGTAGCCAAACAATTTTTATTTAAATGAAAGGGTTAAATGAAGATATTATTAATAATGAAACTCTCAAAAGCCTATAACAGAAAAACTTGCTTAGAAAGCTCTCCTGAATTAATTTGGCTAAGAGAGAAATAGATTCATAAGGTCCATATGAGGTATGTGAAATAGAGGTGATAATTTTGTAAATGATAATGTTGCCTTTAAAATCAGGGGAAAACACAGTGCATCCATGTAATTACCCAACAAAAACATCTCAGATCGGTGTTGCCCAATAAAAATATAATGTAAGGGACTTCCCTGGCAGTCTAGTGGTTAAGACTTCACCTTCCAATACAGGTGGTGTGGGTTCGATCCCTGGTTGGGGAGCTAAGTAAGATCCCACATGCCTCGCAACCAAAAAACCAAAACATAATAAAAAACAGAAGCAATACTGTAACAAATTCAATAAAGACTTTAAAAAGTGGTCTACATCAAAAAAAAAAAAGAAAATAATGTAAACCACAAATGTGAGCTAACCTAGGAATTTCAAGTTTTCTAGTAGCCATATTTAAAATAGTAAAAAGAAATCAGGTAAATCTAATTTTAATAATATATCCAAAATATTATATATATCCAATGTTATATATATTCAAAATGTTATCATTGTAAGATGTAATGAATATAAACAATTATTAATGTGATATTTTACATTTCTGTTTTTTACAAAGTCTTTGAAATCCAGAGTATATTTTACACTTAAATCTCGATTTGGACTAACTGCTTTTCAAGTACTCAATACTTGTCGTGTGTATTTAGGGGCTACCCTTATTGGTAGAGACCAGTTCTAGATGACACCAACATGGCAGATGGTCAGCCTGATAGTGTCCGATATCCCACAGCAAATTACTGTGTGCTGAGTAGGGATGGGCTTCGATGAATGTCTAACAGGTCTGGTAGAAAGAAATGCCAACTATACAGAAAGTTGCTCAGTTTATACAAGAATATATTTTGAGTGGTTATTCCTGGCTATGATCACAATGCATTGATGTTTACTTTTGAGCTGCAATTTTTTTGGGTAAAAACGTATTTAATAAAAATGTTACATTAAAGTTAGCATAAAATTATGAAACAATTTAAGAGGATATTTTTATTATTTACAGCTGTGATTTTCTTGATCCATTAATCCTTATCCCTTAACTCATTTTGCACATGATGTGTTGAATGCATAATTAATAGACCAGATATGCATCTAGTAGAAAAATAATAGCTTTAATTTTAAGCTGTCATCACCCTAAAAGAGAAACCACCTTCATGAATCCTAATGAGTCATCATTCTCTGAAACTAAGCACCATATTTTTTTTTTTTTCAGAATGATTCTCATTCTCACCTAACACACTGAAATCCTCACACACATCTGCAAAAATTCAAAGAATAAACTGCTTTGGGACTCCAGAAAGACACTTTACTCAGGCTACTAATGCTGTTTTTGCCTTTTTCGTGTCACTCATGCCTCACAGGCAGCTTTTAGCACCTGCCATTGAATGTCAGGAGTGAAAACCTAAGAAAAAAACAACGACTAAGTAACTATGATAGTGAATGACTGTATGAGTATACAGGGGAGTTGGTCTAATTAGCACAAAGGGATACAGGGTCTAAGATTGATCTCCTACCATTCTCAGAAACAAAGACATGTTACAAGTGTGACACAAAAAGGATGAAAGGCAGTATTATAAAGTGTACCTCTTTCTTCTTACTGACCTGGCCTCTATTTTTCCCAAAATTCTCCTGGACATGCCTTCCTCAGGTCCTTTACTGCAAAGGACCTGCAGTTCTCTGAACATCCTTCCCTGTTCTCAATGCTGCAGCTTCTGCATTTCATCACATACCTCCTCTTTAGAATTCAGCTTAGCCATCTCCTCTGGCCCTAAAGCGAGTGCAAGTCTCTCCCCTAAGCATCCCTGCTTTGACACTTACCACACTGTAATCTAACTGTGGGTTTGCTAGTCTATCTCCTCTGACTCAGTTATTCTTACAGCCCAGCACCTTCAGAGTTTGCACTTTAAATATATTCACATAAGAAGCAATACTTCTTAAACATTCAAAGCATCCCAATACCTTTCTTTTGCCCAAAAAAGCCTATGAGTTTTGACTTCAAGGTGTATTATGATCCTTTATAAAAGGTAATTGTCACTATTAAGTTCTTCAGTTGACAAGGCTCTGTCACACAATTGCTGCGTCTCAATAAAAAAAAGTGAATTCTTTTGAAGATGAGGTGCATAGACCTGCATATATTAACATTTAGTTCTATTTGCAACCTTCATTTTTAATGACATTACTTACAGGAGAACTCACATTTAGTTACCTTTAGACTCTATATCTCTCATTAAAAGTTGTATGTGAAAAGGTTATCATTGATAATTGTGGCTTGAATTGTTGCATTTCTATGCGTTCAGTCACTTTGTTGTTCCTGTTGTTGTTATCCTGGTTACTGACACAATTATCTAGGTCAGACCACCGATTTTTCTATGTGCAACTATGTGTGCTTGTTCTTGGCTTTTTATTTGATGCTGTTTGAATCCTGAAGAAAACAATAGCTTTCTCCTCACTGCATCCTTCCCTCAGGGATCTGTGTTGATTACCAGTAACTATAATCTCGTTCAAAAGAAAAAAATACAAGGAATGGGCAAGAATTGGTGTGAACGGTTATTATGGCCTATCATTTAGTCTCAGTATGTGGGATTTAAGCATATTTTCCCCTCTTCAGATGACTTTAACAGTCCTCACATGTGCTGATAGATATGCTGGTAGCCTCTTTGTGCAAACTGTATGTAATTATACTGAGGGACACCTAAGGGACTGGAGAGAACAAGGGGAAAAAATATATATAAAAGGGAGATAAATACTATATCAGTTTAGGGAGTCTCAGAGCTGGTCATGGCAACCAGGCTAAGAACTAACTCTCCATCTAGTGGCTGACACCCTGATATCTACTATTCTGTCCTCCATCTTTTCTCCTGACTAAGGCATGGTGCCTTTACTTTATTTAATTACAAGATGGCAAGAACATCTGGCTAATGTTGCCTCTTCTCATGAGTCAGGGGCCATTCTATGTAACTGGAATATACACTAGGCTAGATCTCCAGCTTTCTTCAAGCTGCACTTACCAGCTAATTATGTGTTATGCTGGGACTTTTCCCCCCTACATCTTAAAAAATAATAATATTTCAAATAGGGCTTCCCTGGTGGCGCAGTGGTTGGGAGTCCGCCTGCCGATGCAGGGGACACGGGTTCGTGCCCCGGTCCGGGAAGATCCCACATGCCGCGGAGCGGCTGGGCCCGTGAGCCATGGCCGCTGAGCCTGCGCGTCCGGAGCCTGTGCTCCGCAACAGGAGAGGCCACAACAGTGAGAGACCAGTGTACCGCAAAAAAAAAAAATAATAATAATAATATTTCAAATAGAATGCTTATGGTGTATGAATTATCTTAAATGTCTTAACACAGATTATCTTAGTAAATGGACAATGCAACTTTGCATGTCTAAAAATGTTGCCAATACACTGTCTCTTTTCCACATCACTGCCATTAATATCATGCTAAGTATATCAATATAAAACACTTAGTGACAATGCTCTCAAATGCATCAGGAAACTGGAGTCTTCAAATCAAGACAAGATAGGATCAGAAAGATGAAAGCTTGAAAAAATGATCACCTTTAGCTTTCACCTGTGTTTTTCAGAAAGAATAGAATCTGTTAGTAATTAAATTGTTGAATTGCCATAATCAATCAAATAAAATTGATTTTCAACTGAGACATAAATAAAATTATTCTGAAATGAAAATTTAAAGTAGTTTAACTGCATGTGAAATTCACTTTCTCAAGCACAGTAGAGTTTCTATAGATATTCTTGTTAAAGATGCAACAAAAGTATCAATGACTTATTTTGACATATTTTAAGTGTACATTAAGTGAAGTATTACCACATAAGTACAATCAAAGTACATAGAAGTAAAAACAATTTACCAAGATTTTCTGAATACTATCTCTACACCTACTCTTCTGTAACTTACGTTTTCACTTAAAACCATAGTTAAGGAATTTCACACACCCATTTTTTATTAATAATCCTTATCTATTACATATGAACCAAGGTACCTGTTTTAAAAATCTCCATGAACCAATGTAAAAGAAGATGCTGTATCTCTTTCATATCAATATATCTGTAACATGGATTTTTTTTCAAACCTTACCCCCAACGAAATGATAAAGGCAACACAATATGCAAAGAGAATTTTTTTAAATGAACACTTACAGAATGTTTAAGTATATGCCTGTTGTTCTCAGCACAAACATATAACATCTCTGATTTAGGTATTACTATTATTATCTCTCATTTTATAAATCATAAAACAAGGCACAGAGAGGCTAAATATTGTGCCCAAGGTCACACAGCAAGCAAGCAAGGAAGGAATGTTGATTTTCTAAGACACTGCCAGTATTTTATTTCTTGACGTGTATAGTAGTGACGTGGGTATTCATTTTATTTCTATTATTTTAAAAGGGTATGTATATATTTAATACACTCCTGTCTTTGTATTATAGTTTTCACAATATAAACTAAAATATTTAGAAATACACATAGAAATGTGCTTGGAGAACTGCTATTTCAAATTTTCACACTAAAAAAAAATGCTCATTCTCTAGGACACAGAGCTTCAATTTCTAGGAATATATTGTCAGCATATTGTAGGAAAAGTTAGATTTTAAAAATAGAGAAGACAACAATGTCAAAAAATTCAGATCCGAACCTAGCATCTTATGGACAAATATTGGGCAGTTGCACCTGAGAGTTCAGTCAGGAGAGCAGCCATGAAGACAGGTGTGTGAGACCTGAGGCTGCTCAAAACACTCCTGATGGCAAAATATGAGAGCTGTCTTCTTTGTTTAGGATCAGGGGCTTCTGCCTTTTTTAACCCTGAGAAGAATGTGGGGAACTCCACCTAGCATAGACTTGGCTCGTTCATCTAACACTGCAGGTAGTCTTTGTCTAATCTTGGCATTTTTCCATTTTCAGATTTTTGAGTTATATATAATCTCTTGCTCTCTCTGTCTCCCCCTCCTCTATATTTTATAAAGAAAGCCCAATACTTTGGGTAGAATATTCCTAACATGGAGAGTCACAATATTAAGACAATGTGCTCAAAAAATTTTACTTATACTTTGAAACAAACAGAAAAATAACAATAGGTATATTTACAAATTCTTACAAATTCCTCAGAAACTACAGGGAAGTCAGGTCCTCACCCCTATATATTTAGCAACAACATTTTCCTGATTGTCAAAGTAAGGTACTGTTCAGTGCAGGAGATATAGCAATTAGTATCCAGGATTCAAGATTTCCCATCTGATATCATAGCAGATTTCCAAATTATATGTACTGAATGACCAAATGGGTTTGGAGGGTATATCAAAATAAATAAATAAATAGAAATACATATCAAATATCCACAGAACTTGTCTGTTATATTTGCTTGGAAATGTCAGTCTACTCTCAAATCATAGAAAGATCACAGATTGATACTATAAAATGGCAAAAATATTTTAAGATGCTCTGACATACCCAAAATACAACCCTGTAGTTTGAAGGCATTGATGTCAAAGCGGGTATCTGGTAGGATTAAATGGAGTATTTGATAAATAAAAACTCTGCAAACAATAAGTAACAACAAAGTACACCGTGACTAATAAAGTCAATCTAATTGTAGCTCAGACTTCAGAGAATGCATTATTTTCCCAGTTTGATTTCTCGATGACCATTTTTCAGAACTCTCCTTAACGTGATTAGAAGTAAACCAGGTCAAGAAAACTGCAAATGATCAACTCATCCCCAGATTCAGAAAACAGACCAGATAGAGTTCTACGTGAGTGAACAGACCAGCTCTGAGACTGGAAGCACAACCTGGCAGCACAGCGTCAGGCAGAATGGGATCCGCTGAATCACCACACATGTCTCTACTGCTCCCCAGGGCTGTGCTCCAGGGATAACCCGAAAGCAGTATCAGAAAGGAGTCACACATTGACATTTCATCGTAACCTCAGCATCTGTTTAGCAGCCTGAACTCCTACTAGATAAACGTCATGTAAAACTGAACTACACTTAAAAAGTTCCAGGTAATCATAAAATTAAAAATTACTTAATATGAAAAATTAAAAAAACGATTCTCTAGTACACCTATTTCATACATCAAGTTTTGGGTTGAAGGTTTCTTAAGCATATGCAACAATAATCTTTCCTTGTCAAAAAACTTAACTTGTTTCAAAATCACCTTTGTATTTAAAAAAAAATTTTTTTTTTTCCAACATCACTGCACATGGAGTCAGTGTAGAAAACAGAGAATATTTATTCTGGGAAGTGTGAAAATGAATATGTGATCATGATGAATACAACCCACATGGAGGAAAAAACGATCACCTTTTTCATTAATTAATAAAATCTCAACATACCACAGTTTAAGGGACATTTAATGGAGTCACACAGGACTTTCCAAGGTGACCACAACTGTCAATCAAGTGCTGTTGGAAGCTCAAACTCCAATCTCACTCTTTCTGCCAAAGAGATGGGGCTATAAAACCCACTTCATGATGCAGAACATAGCATTTTACAGAAGGAGCTGAATTGAGGGCACAGACACATAACTCAAATTATTCACAACAGAGAAAACAGACCACCACTGAGCCACACAAAAGGAGATAACAATCATTTAAGGGTGATAAGTAGCTAGCAGTAGGAATCTTTCAGTATGCACAAAAGGGGGGGAAAAAAACACTTTTAAGTCAGACAATACCCTTTGTTATTTATTTACAATAAGTGTTTAAAAAACCACCGATGTGATATAGACCAATTTCTCTACAATTAGAATGAAAAGATCCAATAAATCTGAGTGTGTGAAGCAAAAAAAAAAAAAAAAAAGTAGGTTAAGGAAGAAAACAGCATATAGACTGAATGAGAATATAGATAATTTTCTTTACCATATCTGGCTTTTTCATCAATTTGTAATGGGGAGAAATTTGACGTTATCTCAACACCAATATATGACACATATATAGCATATATTATTATAAATTATATGTAATATGTATTAAGTCCTATTTATCTTAAGTAGATTGCACAGTTCATTATACAATAGTATGTTATATAGAATGTTGTAAAAACATAACTCTATGGATAGGATCAGAAAATAACTTTATTTTGCTTCTTTAGATTTGCACATTGGGGCTGTTTTTCTTTTGCTCCTGTGTGAAAACTTACTCAGGCTATGTAATTCTCTGGTCAGTCTTACAAAATAGAAAATCTCATAGTCACTGAAAATAATGAACACAATCTCAATGCAGTAATTAAATATGTTCAGTTCTAAGCAATTCCATCTTGGGTTATTAAAAGACCTTCCCCCATCACCAGGACCCTGTAACCTGTAGGGTCCTTAATGCAGTAAATTGCATTCCAACTTTAGCTGGTCAATCAATACTTCATCAGCCCCTATAAATTTGAGGCACCTCATTTTCTCTAAGTTGAGTCAGTTTCACCTCTCCCTGGGAATTCACTGAAAAGAACTCAGCACAATTTCACAGTTTTTGCATGTGGTCTATACCTGGTCCATGTAAAACACATCCTTTTCCGAAACAAATTCTAAACTGCAGGTCAATACCAGTGTAGTTACTGAGGGTCACAAATTAAGCTCTCAGTGTTTCCACTAAACAAGTCTTACTAGGTTTGAGGTGAGGAAGGCATCCCAACATCCTATCCTCCTATTTTCTTAAGTCTGATAAAGTGTGTCTTTAAATGTAGATAGATAGATAGATAGATAGATAGATAGATAGATAGATAGATAGATAGATAGATGTCATGGATGGATGGATGGATGGATGGATGGATGGATGGAGAGATAAATAGATAGATGTAAAATACAGACAGCCTTCTCCTTGTAGAACAGGGATGAGACAGAGCTGACTCACTATGGCATCTTCTGGATGTCCCCTCCAGCCCCATTTCCAAAACCATTCATCAATCATTCTGTGAGGCACACAAATGCCACCAGCCAGATGGCATCAACAATCAGGATAAGTTGTACTTATTACCCTCAGATATCCCTCTACAAACAAAGACTAGCCTCAATTATTCAAACTGAACTGAAATGTTAAAGCCTACCAGCTGACCAGTACACCACATTGGAGGCAGTCAACAGACATCAATCCCCAAGAGATATGAATATCCCTGAGGGCACCAACAATTGTAAACAGTGCTTTATTTCCAGGATATTATATGCACTCCTAAAACTAAATCTTGTATGGAAGCCAGTCATTATCTTCACTTTTTCCTTAAAACATGGTGGCTTGCACTCTAGGGGTGATCATAGAAATATCACCAATAGGACACATAGGCCTCAGATGGCTGTGGAGGTGTCTCAAAAATAAGGCTGACCTGGCCTACTGAGAGAAGATTCCCAAAGGTATAACTTACCCATATATACTATAATTTATGTTCACCCTGCGGGCACTTACCCATACAATGGGAATCCTCCAGTTAGAAAGGACATTACTATATTTGTCCCTGATTTTATCTGACTTGATGAATTACATCACCTTGACTTTGAAAGGTCATCAGACCATCCTCAATTCACTGGTCAGGATGGTAATGGTGATAGAATTGCCCTAGACTTCCTCCTAGCTGATCAAGGTAGAGTCTGTGCAACTCTCTAATACTTCCTATTGTGCCTGGATTATCTCAGGCCAAGTGGAAATGTCAATTACACAAACTTAAGGAGAAAGCTACCTGTATTTCTAAGGTAGACCACAACAGGATTTGTTCAGTTGGATCTGGAACCCTGAGGGGACAGAGGGATAGTTGAGGTCAATCCTGAAAGTTGGCCTCATCCTAATATTTGAGATCATGTTGCCAGTAGTCTTAAAGAAATGTTGTTTGAGATGAACTGAACAGATGTGGTTTCAGCTTCTGTTGGTCGTATTTATCAGAGTGGTTGACATAGTACTGTACTTAAGAGACAATTCTTCAGAAGATAATATAGAGACAATTCTCCATGAATCTCTTACATGTCTGCATATCTTTGATGCAGAGGTACTAATTAACCTTTGTTCTGGAACAAGAAGTAGTCATGCTTACTGTCCAGGAAAATAAGCATAATCTCTTTTTAAGCAGAGGTCAGGCATGCTTACTAGCCATTATGAAAGACCTGAGCTCTCTAAGTTCAGATTCTTCTTCTTTAGTATGTGTACAAGCATCCATCTGGGCATATCAGCAATATCCCCATGGGACTTGTCAGGTAAAGAGAGCTGGTGCAATGATGCAAATGCTCATGCTTCCTTGCTGTGCTGTAAGTAATAAATGCCTTTATCTCTGACCCAGAAGGTTCATGTCTTTTTCCAGGATCCATGAAACTGTGGTAGAGTAACTTGTTAGTTTACAGGTAAACTCTTCACAGTACTTCACCAATGTTGAAGGCTATTTTTAGTATTACAAAGTAATATTTTGAGTATACTAAGATTTGTAAAATATATATTAATTTTACTAAATTTTAATTTCTTAAATAACTATAAACTCAGTTTTTCCATTATATAGAAAACTACAAAGCCTATGAAAAATATTGTAGTCATTTTCCAAGTTTCCACCATTTTTAACTCAGAAATTCAAGTTGATTCAGAAAACCTGAATCTCTAAATATTAATATTTCAAAGAGCTAGAAAAACCCTTGAGTTAGGCTGCTTTGAGACTTCATTGGAGAAAGAAAGCCAGCTAGCCAAGGTCGTGAAGGGTGTCTGCGACTTTGCTAACATAGATAATGGTGTGAGATTAATCTAGCTGGGAGGACATCGTGAACAAAGTTATGGAAACAAAAATCTGTAAAGGAAAAAGTGAGACATTTTTTCCCAGAAAAGATAAGAAACTTAGTTGGAGTTAGCAAAAGAAAATAAAACAGTGAGAATCAATTGTTTTGTATGGCATAAACTTTAGTATCCAGTGAAAATTATGAGGTCAAAATTTTGGGGCAATTTTCTTGGTTGTATTTATTGAATTCTCTTATTTCTCCAGACTAAGAAGGTTACTCAGATTCACACTCAAAATGCATTTCTTTTCCCACCGGTGTTTGTCAGCATAGATCCAGGGACATTTAGCTTCCAATGAATCTGAAAGCATTTCATTAATACAGAACACTTGAGTTAACAATTTGCATTCTGCCAAAGATTTTCACCTCACAGTGACAGCGCTATTTCTTCTGAGTAATTCCAAACACTAACCAGGGAGAACAAACAAAGGCTTTTGAATCTCTTGATGTTTTTACATAAAAGCTACACATTATTTCCATTCTGGTTCAGCAATCCCAACAATTTTTGAAAGAATCTAGAGGCTTCATTTTGACGCTGGCTTGTGGAAGCCATAGTGCTAAACTGAACAGGCAGTGTATTCCCCTGGGCCAGAACAGGGCAGATGGATCACTCCTCACTGTTGCTGGTCATTAATGGTGAGCCGCTGTCTCCTCAGAAAAGTGAGACAGTGCATGAGTCATCAAACTCTTTTTAATGTATTTCTGCAAACAGTGACTCAACCACTTCATTTTAATGGGCTTGGCTAAATATTTTCCTCCTTCCATTATACACCACAACTTTAGTAATAAAAATGATTGATTCCTAAATACATACAAGTTTCTCCTTTATATACTTTTCTCCTTTAATATATAATTATATATATAATTAAATACATACTTTTCTCCTTTAATACATAATTCTACTGTATAAATAGGAATCTGTACCCATTCCATGGTGGATTTGGAGGCAAACCAGCAATGCTGGCTTCCCCTAAATGTTCTTCTTTATTAACTAACACTAGAGTTCCTAAAACATCCATATTGTATATTTATTCCATCAGTGTAAGACATTTGTCCTCAAGCCTCTTTCTCAAATGCAAATTCTCTTTATAGCAACAGTGAACCACTGCAGTTATTAATGAGTTCTTTTGACAGATTTATTCTATCAGGAACAGGGCAAGTGAGTTTTGACATTGGTAGTAACGGCAAGTTTCACAGTGTAAGAGAGTGGTTTATCATGTCTGGCTCTGCACCATAATTTCTTGGAAGCTTTTTAAAAATAAGAGTTTTCAGACTTCATTTCCAGAGACTCCAATTTAGTAAATCTGGGGGCGGGGGGCGCTCCAGAATGTACTTTTAAGATTGGGTGATGGTGAGGCGGATAGTCTAGTTAGTAGACCAATGTCTGTGAAAAACTGATAGGACCTCACCTACTAAAGATAACACAGATATCATCTGAGACACTGTGAATCCAGGTGTGTTTGTGTGCGTACACGTGTGCATGTACGTATGTGTATGTGTGTACTGTGGTGGTGGCAGTGGTGGTGGGAGGATGGGGTAGCCCAGTAAACTGTATCCTCCACATCACCAGAAACCATGTGAGGGACACTACTGCCAGTGCCTAAGAGAAGGTCTGCTGCCTAATAAGTGCACAACACTTTTTTAAAATTTTTATTTGGGTATAATTGATTTACAATGTTGTGTTAGTTTCAGATGTACAGCAAAGTGAATCTGTTAATACAAATACATATATCCACTCTTTTTAAGATTCTTTTCCCATATAGACCATTACAGAATATTGAGTAGAGTTCCCTGTGCTATACAGCAGGTTCTTATTGGTTACCTATTTTATATATAGTAGTGTGTATGTGTCAGTCCCAATCTTCCAATTTATCCCTCCCCACCCCTTACCTTCCAGTAACCATAAGTTTATTTTCTACATCTGTAACTCTATTTTGGCTTTGTAGATAAGTTCATGTGTAGCCTTTTTTATAGATTCCACAATATCATAAGCAATATCGTATGATATTTGTCTTTGTCTGACTTACTTCACTCAGTATGAGAATCTCTAGGTCCATCCATGTTGCTGCAAATGGCATTACCTTGTTCTTTTTTATGGCTGAGTAACATTCCATTGTATATATGTACCACGTATTCTTTATCCATTACTCACTAATTATTAGAGAAATGTAAATCAAAACTACAATGAGGTATCCTGTCACACCAGTCAGAATGGCCATCAGCAAAAAATCTACAAACAATAAATGCTGCAGGGAGTGTGGAGAAGAAGGAACCCTCTGTTGGTGGGAATGCAAACTGGTACGGCGACTATGGAGAACAGTATGGAGGTTCCTTAAAAAACTGAAAATAGAGCTACCATCTGATCCAGCAATCCCTCTCCTGGGCATATATCTGGAGAAAACCATAAGCTGAAAAGATATATGCACCCCAGTGTTCATTGCAGCAGTATTCACAATAGCCAGGACATGGAAGTAACCTAAATGTCCACAATACTTTTTGAATAGATGGATATGTAATGACAAGTGTATGAGGGAGAAAATGAGAGAGGGAAGATAAGACAAAGGAAAAACAACCTAATATTAACTATGGCCTGCTCATGTTTTTTTTTTTCCTAATGGGCTAAAAAAAAATGCCATAACAACAGAGTTTAACAATGGTCCTAAATATATTAAGATTTCTCCTTTCCTTGTGGCTACAAGAAACGCGTACTGAACAAAATTGGCCCCAGTTGAATGAATGAATGAATGAGAAAATGGGATGGAAAAGTAATGATGCAAAATTCTGTAGCTTCAGAATCTGCCTAAGGTCTCCCCAGTCTATTTAAATTATCAAATTATTTTACTTCTCAAACCAGATATTTGCCATGTATGCCCCAAGAAGTTGATAAATGAATTAGCCATCAGAAAGAGAAAAGCTGTTGAAAGGAAAATAGAAAGGAATGGAGATTCAGAGCAGTTCTGAGATTTGGGGTCAGACATTAAAAATCTTTGTGATTCTGTTTTTCAATCTGCCAATTCATTAATGCAGCATGAAAAATAATGTGGCATTTTGTAATATGCATTACGTGCGATAAAAAGGAACAACAGCATACTAAAGATGAAAGTAATATTCTCAGTTTGCTCCTCGCAGCTAGGACATTATTTCTTTATGAGTATTTTTTTTTTTTACTCTGACAATTCTGGTCAATGAAAGTAGTTGGATTAGATTAATCTCTTAACTATTTAAATGGTTGAAGAAAGGTTGAGCTTGATTTCCATTTGGTAAGCTTCCCATGGCCCTAGGGCCTTCAAGCAGCTACATTCTCTTCTGGTTGCTAACAGGGTAGATTTGGGAACACACAGTAGTATGTACAGATACAGATATGTACAGTATAGTATGTACAGTATATTATATACACATATACGTAGGTATATATGTGTATATGGAGAAAAAAGAGAGAGAATTATTAGGATACAATAGATTTCAGAAAAAAAATGAGTGAGGAGACAATAAAACTTTTAAATGATGTTCTTGAAAAGTAATTCAGCTTTTCTCAAACACTAAATATGTCTCTTGCATGGGGGATTACATATTTCAGAAGTGCTTCACTACGTACTGATGGGGTCCAGGATATAGTCTTGGAGATTACTTGGTGATTACAAGTTATCTATTCTGGAGTTGAGGGAGACGCTTGTAAGGCTAGCATGTTAGACGGGTGTTCTCCACAGTCATTAAAGTTGGTATATTAGGACCGTTAGTTTCCAATATGCTAAAAATTGTCATTTAGTCAGTGTTGTGTTCAGTCTCAACAGTCCTGCCAAGTAGGTATCATGGTGACCCTTTCAATTTGGACTTAGACACATAGAGGTTCAGAAAACTTACCCAAGTTCACATGAATAACAAAATAAAATTTGACTCATTATGGCTTATTGAAACTAGGACCACAAAGGGAAGATAAGATTAGCCAGGAGGAAAACAGAAATCCATCAATTAATAGGGGGTAGGGTGGTTATTGAGCAAGTTTGAGATGAAGGAAAACAACAGATGTGGGTTGGATTTTATTCAGTGGAAAATGATCATAGAAATAAGAGCTAAGAAAGCTTGCCTCAAGCTTCTTTCCAGAGCTCTGAGGTCAAGTTATTTCTTTGCTGACACAGATAGATGACTGGGCTGTCTCCAAGGCTAAAATGGTTTCGCCTTTGTAGTCCAGTCAGCAATGCACACCCTTCTTTCAGGACAAGTTACATACACACAGCTCACTGGTGGTGAGAAGCTGATGTGCATATCTCCTCTGAGCTCACTCAGGGGAGCTGCCTGGAAGGTGCATCCAAACCCAGGTCTCACCTAGTCCTCTGGCTTCCACAGGACGCTGAACTTTGTGGAGTCATTGAAACGTTCTCAGAATTGAGCACTACCCTGCTCTGCTTCACAGGAGAAACCTATGGTGTGATGAAGTTGGCAGAATGGACTGCTTGTCTTGAATTCTGAACCCTTGACATTGTTACAGAACTTAGAAATGCCTATGGAGATTCAAATCCGCTCAGAAACCATGGCCTGCTTTCAGATGTATGGGCTATGTCCTGAGGAGGGAGATTTTTATCTTTACTTGAAAGTCCCTAAGGACGTTTTTGTCATGGGGGCAGACCTAACAGCCTCACCTTGAGCACGTGTGGGAAAACCACAGAGAGTGAAGAACTCCCGGAGCAATGGCTCACTTAGGGATATTTTTGGTCCTGCATCGGTGGATGATCTGAATGACTTCCTTTTTTTTCAACTGGTTTCTTCCTAGCCCTTTACCTTGAACCTTCTATGCAAAAATTCTGGTTGACTCTTTTGTCTAGTCACTGTATTTATCTTGAAAAGTTGACACTTTCCTCCCTGACTCTGCCTTACTACTCTAATTTAGATGAAAGAAAAGAATTATGAGAACGAAAACTAACTGCTATTGAACATAATATGTGATAGGAACTGTTCTATGGACTTTACATGTATTAACTTATTTACCCTTTACAAGTGTTTAAGATAGATTCTATTACCTTGTCCACTTTGCGCATGCTAAAACCGAGACACAAAGGAAGTTAAATAACTTTCTCAAGGCCACAGTTCAAATAAGCAGCAGAGCCAAGAACCTAACAGTACAAAGAAATATATAATCCAGTGAATGAGTTCCTAGCATTCAGAGCTGGGAAAGAAAATTCATATGTGAGTATAATCAGAAAAGCTTCTCTGAGAAATTTCAATTTCTGCTAGATCTTAAACTGGCAAAAAGGAATGGGGATGTCATGAAAAAGAAAGAACCTAAATAAAGAGATGAAAGGTATATAGAACCTAAATAAAGAGATGAAAGGTATATTGAGACTAGCAGATAGGAGTCAGTAAGGATTGAGATGTAAATGTTTATTTGAATACTAGTTAGAAGCAGGGTAATAAAATAACAAAAGTTACTGATCATTAGCTCAAAATTTTAGACAGGAATGGGTAAGCTACATAAATCCATTCAGGGGCTTTAGTGGAGTGACACGACAAAAACCCTAGTTAATGAAGAATAATCTGACAGCTGTGGAAAGAAAAAGTTAGAAGAGAAAAAATCTTCATTCATAAGTGGATGACAGGACTTGAAAGAGTATAGCTACAAGAAAAATGCAAAGGATTAAATTCCTGAGACATTACTCTAAAAGAACAGATGGAATCCAGAAATGTTAAATAGTGAGTGAAGAGTAAAGTTAAGATGCTTCCACTATTTTAAATTTTGGTAAACAGGAAAAGTAAAGTACTGTTTGCAAGAGAAAAGCTTGAAAATTATGGTTAACATATAGGTTAGAAAATCATTAATTTGCTTTTGGTATCACATGCCTTTAAAGTCCTGTATGATTGATTTTATCTATGAACCATTTTTTATAGAATATAGGAAAAAAGAAACATTAATTATAAGACTATGGCTGTAAAGTCAACTTGTCCACTAGTAATGTAATTGTTTATTTAGCATCCAGTCATTGAACACTTACTGCATGTCGGAGGCTAGATTACTTGCTGAGCACACACTATTGAACAAGGTCCCAACGGACTCTGCCTTCAGGGGTAGGATGGATGTTGACTGAATTAGGATGACAAAAGAGGAAGTATTTGGTATTATGGGGTCAATGGAGTTAAGCTGATACTGCCATGAGGAATTATATTTAAATGAGTGTTACAAGAAGAGAAAATTTGAAGACTGTCTGGATTGGAGAGTTGAGAAAAAGGGAGGAGTTGATGACATCTCTCCACTGTCAAGGTTAAGATGGATCCATTTGAAAAGACACTCAGGAAAACCAGGTTTGAACAGGAAGCACAATGGTGAGTTATAAGAAAGCAGTCTTTCTCAGTACTGTCTGTTCAAAGTAGAAAAATAGAAAAATATTATATAAATATATAGATGCATTATACTGTATGTTACTTTAAACTTTGGGTAAAAATTACATATTGTGAAGAAATGTGTTAAAATTTTTTCAAATTAATTCAAACTTTTAAAAGACTGAGATGGCAATATTGTACATACAAAAGAAGCTTGTGAAAAAAAAAGAAGAAGCTCACGGACTCAGAGAGAGCCTGATTCAAATCTTACATCTGACAAAGTCATAATTCTCTGAGTCTTAGCTTCAACACTGGGGAAAATTAGAAGCTAATCGTTCTATTTTGCTAGGATTCTTAGGATATTTGGTGCAGCAATAATACAAATACAACATAAAAGCAGTATGTGCATGAAATAATTCAGCTGATCTCAATATTGAATAAAGTGAGAATTACACCAGTGAAAATCTGAACCTAACAGGAAACTGTGTTCTTATAATACAAGGATATGTTCAACTATTTTCTTTTTGTATCACACACAGACAAAAGAAAAACTCCATAGAGAGTATAATGATAGCATATACACAGTAGGCAATTAATAAATACATATTGGTTGGATTTCTGTAATAGGTGAAATTTATAGACTACATTGTTAAAATAATCGAGAAGAGGGAAACCCTCTGTAGAGAGCAAGATGAGTTGTGAAACATCCAGTTTACACTGACAGAGATATTTGGAGATAAAATTTTAGTTTGGGATATTAGCATAAGCAACGGAAAACTAGAGCTTTAATTGGGATTGTAGGACAAATGAAGGGGTAAAGACAGTGGAGAATGCTCCAATTGGAGTGAAAGATATGAAAATATTATCCAATCAATCTCTAAAGGCCTTCTTTTTAAAACATAATTTATATGAGATGATAGACGTTCACTAAACTTACTGTGGTAACCATTCCATGGTGTATATAAGTCAAATCATTATGCTGTACACCTTAACTTATACAGTATTGTATGTCAATTATATCTCAATAAAACTGGAACAAAACATAAAATAAAATAACTTTTAAAAATTAAAAAAATAAAACATATAATTTAAAAATTGGGATACATCATATTTAAAAATTGACTTTAGTTTAAATTATATCAAGTCTGATAGCATTTTTCTCCAGAAAAGTTAATTCTACTGAAATGGTCAGTGCTTCACTATACACATCTTATGAGAATATTTTTTCTGCCTTTATTCACCTTCACAGAAAAAATATTATCAAGATTTCATTATTAAAATTTAACAAGGAATTAAAAACCTGTTCACATAAGAATGTAATAGTATATATTTTCTTTCAAGTAGTTTCATTAATATTTCTTTTTAGCTAATTAAAAAGCTGACTGTTCAAAATGATATCAAACTGTTGAAATGTTTTTGGAAACTTTATTGGCCATATTCATAGCCCCTGTGATCTCAGAGTCTGTATCATATCAAAAGGATAGATGTCCAGAACTTTAATTAGATTCTTTGAGGAAAACTTACATTTCTAGCAATGATAAATGGTTGTACATATAGTTTTGAAGGTGTTCCACATGGGCAACTTTTCTACAAGGAGAGTATCTAATTACGTAAGTATATAGCAAAACTTCAGAAAAGTTTTCCATACTCCAGCTTAATTAGAGCTAAAGATAACCAGTTTCATGAAACCTGTAGTTTGTAATATATTCTGCATACTGATGTCATTACATTGTATAGCTGCAATGAAACCAAGACGTGTATTAATCCCCATCACACACATTCTGGCTCAGTCTTTCTGCTAAGCTGTGACCTTTGAGACTACTCAAAATTCAGAATTTAAAAGACTTAGTTATTTGAAAGAAGTTATAGATTTGGCATTGTTCCCTAGGGTAGATGGATGACAGACAGTTTAATAAGTATTTTTAAAATGATTTATAAGGTAAGTTGAAGAATTTCTATTTTAACATCAGTTTAGAGGATTTTTTAAAATTACGTCACCTTATCCTCCTTTTCTATAACTCATCCTTACCCCATTCCAAAAAGTATCTATTTGTACCATGCATTGGACTGAAGGAATCAGGACAAATGCATTCCTTATGGCTCCTACTGTTGAGAACTCACAGTTTGGAAGGGTGGTCCATAAGCCATGCTCTCAGTTAATACTGCTGTTCTATAAAAATCAGTCAAGGTGTTTCATTACTAAAAATATATTATGATAGTCTATTCACAGTTAGCAGGAAATTAAGTTGATTGGCCAAATTTAAGTAGCTCTCTGACACACTTTTCTTAAACCTTTGGCATATGTCAATAGTTACCTGTTAGCAAGAGCTAGAAGATAATTTAATGAATGAATAAACTGCAAAAACCTATTAATGTCACAATTCCTGGCCTGTGGTTTGCATTAATTAAATATGTGTTAAATGAACAAATGGGAAAAGTTTAAAAGAATCATGTTTGGCTGCACTATTTTTTTTTTTAATTTTTCAGTGAGTCCACATGCTTCTGGTACATTCCACAAATATTAATTCAATAAAGAAATCTGTTCAATAAATACATTCCTAGCCCAGTGTTCAGCACTGGGCGTTTGGCAAACCATGGCCTCATGAAGTTTATAGTCCAGTGCACCACTTCTCAAATTTTAATATGTGTATGAATCACTGGGTCATCGTTAAAAAGTGTATTGATTCTGTAGGTCTGAGATCAAACCAAATATTCTGCGGTTCTAACAAGATTCCAGGTGATGACAGTGATGCTATATAGATGGACCACACATTTAATAGAAGGGGTCTAGTAGATGATACTGACACTAATCATATAACTAAACAAAATGTAAAATTACAGTTATGACAACATGCTTCAAAGGAAACATGTAACAGGAAGTTTGTCCTGACAGGGTAAAACAGGGAAGTCATTCCTAAGGAAGTGAAAAATGAGTTGCCACCTGAAAGGTAGGAGAAGTTATCTCAGAAAAAGGCAAAGGAAAGAGGATCCATGGAGAGAAGAGAGAAACAGAGAGAAGTCAGGCTTTCCTGGCAACAGTACAATCACAAATACTCTCAAATGCATCCATACACACTCAAATATAGAGGATGGTCAAATTAGTCATTTTGTCACCTGATAACTTCTCAGGGCATAATCTCGAGATTGATGGTTCAATGCGGAATTACATAATCCTTTACATGTCTAGACTTCAATCCATTTTAAATGAATATTTGCCTTCTGAACTAAATATTGTGTCTGGATTCTCAATCCACTTATCAGCACAGACTCTGTGCTGTGAAGTTGTTAAGAAACAGAGTATTGAGTAATGGAATATGTGTGAATAGAGGAGATTTAAATCTAGGTTTTTCAAGTGCTGACTTGATCAAATTCTGGGCAAAAACAGAGCATAATTTCGCACATATGGCAGAATAAGCTCTCTGTAACATTGTACTTCACACCCCCTGTCTGCATGAAACTGGATTTTCTAAAACCATCTTTACAAAAGCAGAATATAAAAATAAATTGCTATAAAATTTAAAATATATAATCAATACCAACTATCACAATGATATAAAAATACATGTTATGCCTGTCAAATTTAACTTCATATCATGCTATTTGGTAATAAGGTTTACTAATCTAAAATACGGTTTCCTAAATTTTCTTATGTATTTGACTGCATATTTTATGTAGCAAAACTGTCTGAAATTCATAGAATGGAGTTAATAATATTAACACCACAGGTTTATTAAACAAGGGTTTTTACTTTTAGATCCATCAACCAGTTATAGGATATATCTCTTCTCTAAATCTAGTGTGTTTTGATTTCTCACCAGGAAGAAAACTTTATCAGAGATGTAAAGTCAAATAGATGTTCGTCTAAACTCAAAATCTCACCCCTTCCCCCATGGAATCTCTTTAGTCTACTGAAATATGAAAGAAACATGTGACAGTAAAGGTATATCAAAATCTGAAATTTTCACATTTAGCCCAACATGATTCCAACAATAAAATACCTATTTTTGCTTATGGAAATGTTTCAGTGTTTCTTGTCTTGTTGCCTTATCGATCACCTCACCAACAACTAGTAGAGACTGGGAGAGTTGCTTGTCAAGAAAGGAGAGAACAGAGACAAAAATGTGAGAAATATGAGAGAGAAAGAGCGAGGGAATTGGTGGAAAGAAGCAGCCAGGGAGCCAGAGTGGAGATACAAAGAGGAGAACAAATGTCAAAAGAGGAAAAAATTACAACTGGAGAAATTAAGCCCTCAAACCCATGGGCAATTTAGGGGTAGACTTGCCCGTGGTAACATGTAGACAGATGTCAGTGGCTGACTCATGAGGAGTTTAGTTCTTTCTCAGTCTTGGGAAGATGAGACGGTTCATTGGTCCAGTCAGTACAAGGAGAAAAAGCTCTGTTCCACCCAATAACTCAGGCCACAAACCCCTTCTGTTTGGTGGCTCCAACAGGCTCTCAGTCTTTGTGGTCACCTGCATCCAGCCAATTAATGAAAAAGAGAGTGGAAGCCACCACTGGAGGTTTTCTTGGACGTGGCCTGGAAATGACACACATTATTTTGTTCATATGACATTGGTCAAACCTAACTTCAAGGGAAGAGGGGAAATGTAGTCTCGCTGTGGGCTTGGGAAGAAGAAAGAGTAGATTTTAGTAAACAGCTAGTGGTTTACTCCAGGTTAAAATGAATTACAGAGGTCAACTCCAGGTTAAAATGAATTACAGGGCTTCCCGGTGGCGTAGTGGTTGGGAGTCCGCCTGCCGATGCAGGGGACGTGGGTTCGTGCCCCGGTCCAGGAAGATTCCACGTGCTGCAGAGCGGCTGGGCCCGTGGGCCGTGACCTCTGGGCCTGCACATCCGGAGCCTGTGCTCCGCGGCAGGAGAGGCCACGGCAGTGGGAGGCCCGCGTACCGCAAAAAAAAAAAAAAAAATTAATTACAGAGGTCATAAGCATGGCATTAGTGAGTAGTTCCAGGTGACACCACATGACTATGCCAGATAGATAGATAGATATGATGTATAAGCTATTCCTTTCTAAAAATTGGGAACCCTATTTAGTATGGCATAATTTATTCCAGTTTATTGTATCAGCTTTAAAATAAAGCTATTTAAACATAATTAAGAAGAGATATTTTGGATCTCCCATAAATACAGCTTGTCTTTAAGAAGACAAGGAAGACTTTAAGAAGACAAGGAAGTCTTCTTGACCGAACACTACCCTATTGTTTTGTTTCTTTCTCACACTTTTGATTTTTTTTCAAAGATTTGGTAATAAACAGTACTAGCTTCTTTAATTGCAAAAGGAGAGCCAGCTATAGATAATCTTATTTGATGACCCAAAGATTTGGTTACAGCCTTTGAGCTATCAGGGCATTGAGCGATGGAGCCTATTTTCACCCATTTGCTTTGCAGGAATTGTGTTAACAGAGGATTTTGATGTACCTTTGCTGGATGTGAGGGAGTCACATTAAAGTTTCAACTGACATACTCCGGCACTTAAATGTCAGGAAGCACAGATGCATCTGGAGCTTTTAAACCTGATCTGCACTGCCAATGTGCCAACAGTATATTCTGCCAATATTAAAAATGCCTCTGACTGAGTATTAAGGGACTCAGTTTGGTCTGTTGTTTTATTGATGAGACAAGGATAAATTGGGAGAAGATGCTACAATATGAAAAGTGGACCTAGAGAAATCCTGAGAAACTTACTCCTTTGAGTTAAGGGTAGACTATGTATCCTACCCACATGAAGCTGGCTGACATGCAGAAGCCCATAACAACTCCTGGTGAAAGACTTCTCAAAAGAATTGTTTGTGAGCATGTGTCAAAGTTTTAGTTCAAGCTTATAATTAAAGGAAATGCTCCTGAGAAAAGCTATTTCAAAGATTTCCTCTTGGCAGAGAAATATTATAGAAAAAAAAAAATGTTGGCTAGGTACTCATTTTCAGACTTGATAACACAAAATATTTCTGATTAGGATTATTTGCATAGTCACAAAGCTGGCTAAAGATAGATGTCTTTTAAAGTGAGCTGGGTGTGTGAATCTCACTTCCCAGAAAGCACTTGATTCCAATAATGTTGCTCAAGCGTTTTACCAGGATGCTAGGCTTTCCAGGTAGGACTCTCAAGCTCATCAAAAGTTCTTGCCTAGACAATTTCTCTCAGACTTGGGGGAATGTCCTCATCCCCTGTAAGTCAAGCTAATAGTGGTCCCTCTTTACGCTATCTCAGGTTGTCCACAGATACAAAATGGCCACGCTGAGCCAAGTGACATATGATCCTGCTATTTCTGTTAGGATCCCAATAAATGATCACAATGTGATGAGAAGCCTTAAATTAAAGTCAAAGTGCAGAACAATCAAACACTCTCCATGGAGAATCATCCCTGAGCACATCTTAGTAGGCCTGTTAACTAGAATAGTAAAGAAGTCGGGGCTATGTTAAAACCCTGAGATTATCACCAAACTATAAACCCAGCTCATAACCAACACCGAATCGTAGATGGGGCTCAGTGGGAAACAAAACCTTTCTAAAAGCCAAATTATTTCAGGACACCACTTTAAGAAGACAAGGAAGTGTCAAATGCATTTGTCTTTTCACCAAGGTGGTTAAAGTACATGAGTGATATGCATTCACTAATTCAACAGATCTATATGGACCACAGGTGGTGAGATACAGGAATGAGGCGGGTCGGCAAGGCCTTTGCCCTCAGGAGTGGAATACAATATTCCACTGTATTTCTCAGTGTGGAATATGGATGGTGAGAAGCAAAGACAATGCCATGTGGGAAATGGTCCCTCATTTGGGGGAGTTAGGGAGCTGTGATCCTTAACATCAGTAACCAGACTAGTTTACAGTAGAATTTCTCAACCTCAGCACTACCAACATTGTGGAAGGTCAGGGAGGACAACCTGTGCCCTATTGGATGCTCAGCAGCATCCCTGGCCTCTACCCACTAGTTACCAGTAGCACCTCCCAGCTGTGACACCAAAAAACATCTACAGACATTACTAAATGCCCCCTGGGGGGCAAAATCGCTTCTACTTGAAAGCCACTGCTTTCAAGGCTTATTATGGGGCACAAAGCATTTAAGTTAAAACCTGAGTGTTCTAGGCAGAGAGAACTACATGCAAACAGCCAGGGAAGATAAGACAGAGTGAACCGTGTGATAAAGGTACATGCTTTGGGGCTTCCCTGGTGGCGCAGTGGTTGAGAGTCCGCCTGTGGAGGCAGGGGACACAGGTTCATGCCTCGGTCCGGGAGGATCCCACATGCCGCGGAGCGGCTAGGCCCGTGAGCCATGGCCGCTGAAGCCTGCGCGTCCGGAGCCTGTGCTCCACAACGGGAGAGGCCACAACAGTGAGAGGCCCACACCGCAAAATAAAATAAAATACGGCATTGTTACTCATCATCAAAAAAAAAAGGTACATGCTTTGTCATGCCGGCTATTAAAGCATGAGAGGAGAAAGGGTGAAAGCTGGAGATGAAACACCTGCAAAAGCCAGGTCAAGAATGTCTGTGTAAGTCACATTAGGAATTTAAACTGTATGCTAAGGGTGGCAATAAATTATGGAAAGGATTTTTAACAGTGATGCTAGTAACACAAGCAGATCGTATTTTAACCTCATTGTGCTGAATTCAGGGCTTTGAACGAATTGCAGGCAAATGAGACTGTAGGTAGTAAAGCTTAATAAGGGAATTGAGGAGGTAAATAAATATGAAATAATGATGGTCCAGGACAGGGAAGGAGACACATAGATACATTTGAGCAAAATTCTACAGTAGAATTGATAGGACTTGAATTTTATTAATACAGTATATGAGGAAAAGGAAGAGACAAGATGACAAAGTTTTGTCCGACCAATGGGCATATGATGAATGGTGCCATGTGTTGAGGCTAGAGACAGTAGGGGTGTGTGTGTGTGTGTGTGTGTGTGTGTGTGTGTGTGTGTGTGTGTG